>NC_069504.1:350621465-350940632 GCF_027579735.1 Bombina bombina
ATCGAGTTTAATTATTTAGCTTTTTATGGTTTCTCCTTAATGCATTTCCGATAGATTTTTATGCCAGCAGCAGAGTGTAAACTATTTAGGAAATAGCTACTTTAGCTTTGTTTTTGTATGTGAAATAGCTGGGGGGGTTCCGCTCATTTAAACCATTCAAATGGGCTGATTTTGCAGGGAGAGCAGTAATCCTTATTTCTATACACAAATACCTCCTGATCTCTGTCTGTATACACTAAAGCCAATAATAAGAGAGAGCAATTGCAAATGAACATTTAGTATCTCTCTCCTCCATTCACACTGGCAGTGGAATTTCTTCCACTGTTTCTTATTTACATAGCTTTTCTATAGCCAATACTGCTGTACTGAAATGTTCAATATAGATGGGGATACAACAGACAAAAGCAGCTATTTCAAATTATAAACATAAAAGGTAAAGTTGCTATTTGTAAAAAAAAATTAAAAAAACAATTATTATAATAATTCACTCCAGTAGGCAAAATGGGTCACTGAGAAAAATGGCAAAGGGGAGAAACATTTATCGCACACTGTCCCTTTAATGCATGTCAGTAGGAAGACACTCTGCTTGTCATCATAAAGCTGTATGTGCATGACATATTTGTAGGTAGAGTGAACTGTTTGTGATCCCACATAACTCCTTAACCTCCCCCAGTATGCAACACACAAAACTAAATTCTCTAAGAAGTTTTTAAAGCTTTCAGTTTTTCAGCTCCACAAGTTTTTTGTCTATGCATCTTATTCACTAAAAATAGATTAACATTGGAACTGCTAAAGCTAGAGTGTAAATTTAGCAGACAAAATACTCTTCTGATGTTATATATATCATGCTAAACAATTTGCAATTTATTTATAGAATATCTGTTTGTTTTTTTAATAAATATCATTTAAAATGTGTTTACTATCTCTGCAAGTGAAAATAATTCCATTGTGAAGTCTTATTTCAAATGGTTGGACCTATCTGATACACATAATTAACAGTACTGTCCTTTAAAATCAGTAACATTAAACATAAAATTAATGAGAACACATACCTTAAACTACAAGCTTTTAACGGTTGGAATAATTATATTTAATCTCAATTATTCTGTGCAAATAGGCTTGTATTGCTGTCAGTATATCTATTATGACTAAAGTGCAAGACGTTTTAAAGCAAATGCATGGCTTCCATTGTTGTGAATCCATGTTAATATCTGTTGCAGTCATGGGCATTGATAAATAATCTCCATAATGACCAAATTGTGGCTATAGAGAATCACAAATTGAGTATTGATTGAAAAAATGCATTTTCAAAAGACTGTTTTCCCCTCCAGATATTTCCTTTTCAGTTGCTATTAGAAACAAGCTATATAGCAAGAACTGAGCCATATATTTCACATAATTGGTTCTCTTGAACTTATTTTTTTTCCTACGGTGGCAGCTGATTGGTTGACACTAATGCTCTATTTTGAATCCATTGTCCTCCATGGCAAGGCTCGGAAAGCCAGGTTGTCAGCTAACAGCTAAAGCTAAACACTGCCAACTGAACCTTGAATCCTTTGATTGAAAATTACCTTTTCACAGAACAGTCTATTTTTTTTCCTTGCTAGTAATGGAATCCATACAGCTGTATCGTAATGTCACTAGATATATAGTGATTTGGTGCAAAGGGCACTAACTAGATAACTTTATATACTTAATCCCTTTCAAGCAAGGTGTAAATTGACAATGACTACAGAAAAATGGGTACTAATTCCCCAAACAAATGTACTCTTCATAAAAAGAGATTGCAAACATATTCTAGTAGTTAAATGGACACAAAAAAAACATACAGGCGTCACTCAGAGATTTGGTTCCAGACCACAGGAATAAAGCGACTATAGCAATAAAGTGAGTCACACTAATTGTTTTGTTTCCCGTGGCGTAAAAAAATGATATTTACACTATACTGTAGTCTATTAAAGGGATAGAAAAGTAAAAATTTAAATGTGTGTGGGTGCATTTCAAAGTGCAATAGAAACATTTTTGTAATATACTTCCATTAGCAAACATGCTTCTAGTAAAAGTTATTACTGTTATTCTGCGGCATACGCACATATCCTGTAAGGCTCGCACACCAGAATTCAAACACTACACCTTCTCAGAAAGTCAGTGGTGGCTTCTTGGCACAAATGACGTCATCACAGAAGTAATACACACCACTGTCAGCTCTCTTAGCTTGAATACTAGTGCACAGGCCCTCACAGGATATGTGCGTATGCCATATAAAAACTGTAATAAATTTTACTAGAAGCATTTTTGCTAATGGAAGTATATTGTAAAAATGCTTATATTTAAAATTGAAATGCATTAATGCACATTTTAATTTTGACTTTTCTATCCCTTTAAGTGTGCGATAGCATTATGTCTAAAAAACAATGTACATACCTTAATAAAAAAATACTTGAAAGAGCCTTTATCGAGCCATAATCTTTTTGCTGGTGGTGTGCATATATAGGTGTGTATGTGTTTATATGTATATATATATATATATATATATATATATATATATATATATATATGTGTGTTGGCACCAATAGACTTGCTCAACATAGGGCTGCCACAAACCTTCAATTTGTAAAAAGATCAATATCTGCAAAGTGCAATAAAACAAGCTATACCTGTATGTGACTTCTTTTGAAACATGTTTGAATGGAAAAATAAACAGGACTTGCATGTTTATGCACAGCTGATCCATGGGTTAGGCGGCTCACTGGCTTTGTTAAGTCCTTTTATGCTGTTAGAAAAATCTAGTTCACAACAACTTTCCAATAAAAGAATTGTGCTAGCTATGAGATACCTATTCTCACTCTCAGGCCCATATTTATCAAGCTCCATACGGAGCTTGAAGGGCCGTGTTTCTGGCGAGTCTAAAGACCGCTGCTGCTCCATAACCCTGTCCGCCTGCTCTGAGCAGGCGGACAGGAATCGCCGGAAATCAACCCAATCTAGTACGATCGGGTTGATTGACACCCCCTGCTGGCAGCTGATTGGCCGCGAGTCAGCAGGGGGCGGCGTTGCACCAGCAGCTCTTGTGAGCTGCTGGTGCAATGTTAAATGCGGAGAGCGTATTGCTCTCTGCATTTAGCGAGGTCTTGCGCAAGACCTTTAATAAATAGGCAGAGATCGTATTGCTCTCTGCATTTAGCGAGGTCTTGCGCAAGACCTTTAATAAATAGGCAGAGAGCGTATTGCTCTCTGCATTTAGCGAGGTCTTGCGCAAGACCTTTAATAAATAGGCAGAGAGCGTATTGCTCTCTGCATTTAGCGAGGTCTTGCGCAAGACCTTTAATAAATAGGCAGAGAGCGTATTGCTCTCTGCATTTAGCGAGGTCTTGCGCAAGACCTTTAATAAATAGGCAGAGAGCGTATTGCTCTCTGCATTTAGCGAGGTCTTGCGCAAGACCTTTAATAAATAGGCAGAGAGCGTATTGCTCTCTGCATTTAGCGAGGTCTTGCGCGAGACCTTTAATAAATAGGCAGAGAGTGTATTGCTCTCTGCATTTAGCGAGGTCTTGCGCAAGACCTTTAATAAATAGGCAGAGAGCGTATTGCTCTCTGCATTTAGCGAGGTCTTGCGCAAGACCTTTAATAAATAGGCAGAGAGCGTATTGCTCTCTGCATTTAGCGAGGTCTTGCGCAAGACCTTTAATAAATAGGGGCCTCAGTCTCTTCTGGTCTCTCACTTTCTCTCATGCTTAGTAAGAAGGGAACCCAATGCCCTTATTTTCTAGTGAAGTCTTGTTGAACTCATTGAGACAGACATTGAAGGGACAGTATACTGTAAAATAGTTTTTCCCTTAATGTGTTTACAATTGCTTTTTTTACCAACTGCAGAGTAAAAAATGTATGAAAAATTAGCTTTTTAAGGTTTATTTCTGTATATTAAAGCTCTGATTTTGTGTTTTGAAGCCACAGCCTAATAAAATAGGTTGATCTTGTAGGTATAATCAGATCTCATTACTGTATCACATTGTGCACATATACCTGCTTCTTTATCTTATATCTGTCCTTAAAACAATCACCAATGCTTTGAGAGAACAATGGAAAATCAACATTTTACTACCTTATCTCTGCTTTATCACACTGGGAGTGTAATTTCTTCTGCTGGCTGTGTTTACAAAGCTTATCTATAGCTGGTACGCGCGGCCACAAACTTTCAGAATAGGTGGGGATACCACATGCTAAATTAACAATTTCAAATGCCAATATAAGGGTAAAGGAGCTACTTGTAAACAATTTAATACACTCCAGCAGGTAAAGTGGATAATTGGGAACAAATTAAAGGGGAGAAAATTTTTGAGTAAACTGTCCCTTTAAGTATTTCCAGATTTTGATGTCAGATTTATGCAGAATCGTCGTGGTTTTAGAGAAAGTCATTACTTCCCACATCTGATCAAACCATCAGTTTAATACTTATAATTTTGACTTCAGTCAACAGAATCTCAGTGTTAATGTCTTTTAGACACTGATTTATTTTGAGGGCAGAAAATTCACACTTAAAGGGACAGTAAAGTCATAATTAGACATTCATGATTTAGACAGAGCATACAATTTTCAAAAAACTTTCCAATTTACTTTTTATCTAATTTGCTTCCTTCTCTTGTTATCCTTTGCTGAGAGGTTTACCTAGGTAAGCTCAGGAGAAGCAAAGAACCTATGTTCCAGCTGCTGATTGTTGGCTGCATATATGTACCAATTGTCATTGGCTCACCCATGTGTTCAGTTAGAAACCAATAGCGCATTGCTGCTCCTTCAACAAATGATACCAAGAGAATGAAGAAAATTTGATAATAGAAGTAAACTGGAAAGTTGTTTAAAATTGTATGTTCTACCTAAATAATGAAAGAAAAATTTTGGGTTTCATGTTCCTTTAATGGGACATGATAATCAATAACACTCTGTTTTAGTCTTTAACATTTTATCAGCACCTCATGCATGTGCCTGGTGCATGCACAAAGGTGCTGATGGGTAGGTATGTTCCACGTGTGGTCCATGGGGCTTACTTACCAATTCACGTTGGAGTAAGCAAAGAGATTGGAACATTGTGCATGTGGTGTTAATCTCTTTTTTAGAAAAAAAGCTAAAACTAATTTGTGTAATTCTGTTTTGAAGCACTTTATTCATAGTGTATACGTGAGATAATCATTCAAAAAGTGAGGTGAAGACTATTACAGTAAGAGAGTGTTTAAGAATCCTTGAGATTTTAGTAAGGGTATCTTGAGAATTATATACATTAATACTTTCACAAGAGATTAAAGGGATAGTACCACAACATTTTATTTTATGATTCAGATAGAACACACAATTTTAAACAAATTTGCAAATTATTTCTATTATCAAATTTGCTTTGTTCTCTTGTTATCCATTGCTGAAGGGACAGCATTGCACTACTGGCAGCTAGCTGAACACATCTAGTTATCCAATCACAAGAGACAAATGTATGCAGGCACCAATTAGCAGCAGCTCCCACTAGTGTAGGATATGTGCGTATTCATTTTTTAACAAGGGATACTAAGAGAACAAAGCACATTTGAAAATAGAAGTGAATTTAAAAGTGTCTTAAAATGACATGCTCTATCTGAATCATGCAAGTTTAATTTTGACTTTTCTTAGTTATCCTGGATAAATATTACAGAAATTACAAGTTCTAACAAATTAAACCATCTGTTTTTTTTAATAAGAATATCCCTTTAAGTGGATTGTAAATGTGCAAACACAATAATTGTAACATAAACATTAAGCAATGTAACTTATAAATTGTGACAAAATATAAATATTTTTTTTATAATAATACGACCTCTGTTACTTCCCAGTTATTTCCAGATGTCTCCTAGTATGAAAATGAAAGGACCAGTCGGGGGATTCTGGACCATAGGGTTTTGTTGACAAAGTTGACCACAAAGCTATTGCCACTAGCTTCAGGTCAAACCATACTATTTACACCTAGGCACAAAAAGGCTATGCTTGGAGAGGCATATTTTGAGCATCAGGAACCCCACACACAGGTCTTGTACCCTTTGGTGTAAATGTGCCTCCCTGGTGTCTAATGAAATTAGCATGATACACTCATGCACTTACTGATAAGGTGCTACACATCTCCTCTCTGGTTGGCAAGTGGATGTTCTTGCCATAAGGTAAATAATGTCACACATGACATAGCCCTCAGCATTATAGGTAATGTAGCACATGATCAAGTTTGGTATCCACTAGCCAGAAGCAAGGAAAGCATATCGGGGGACACATAAAGGAATCACCCCCTAGACAACAGCCATTACTTGAATTCCAACCTCAGAGATAGTGTGCACCCATGAAGAAAACATGTTCAATAACCTGCTCTGTGTGTTACTAGCAACATGGGAGTTAAATTACTACAACGTGTGGGTAGCTTACAATAAGAGTTAAAACAATAAATTGTTTCAGCATCTGATAATAAGTGGCTTAAATGCTGTGCTCTGTCTCTGTGTGTTACTGGCAGGAAGGAGTTAATAATTACTAACTGCTCAGTTGTGAAAAATATAAACGAAGCAAATATGATTTAAAATTGCCAGGGGCAGAGAGAGCAGAAGATTTGTGTTTCTAGGGAAGCAAAAAACCTAAATATGCCACTGGCTTAAAACAATAATATTCATGCTCCCCCCATTTTCATAGAACTGTGACTCTAGGGACAAAAGCAAATCCTCAGTGGCATAAGAGGGAAGAAAAATGCTAACAGGAAAAAGTAATGATATGAAAGATATAGAAAGAGTTTGGTACGGTCTGTACATAAACACAAATAAACAGAAAGTATGAACACAAAAAATGTGTGAGAGAAGGCATGGGACGAGCATGCAAGACGAGAGCCGAGCACATCTGGAGGATACAGAAAGTGGGTGGAAGAAAGTGATGGGAAAGGAAATAATGTTGTGTCATTGTTAACATGTGTGTGTGAGTTTGTGGGGTGGAAACAGATATAAAAAAACATTTGTCTAGATTCACTAAGGATTTAAAGAACTTTTTTTTCTGCATTATCCTATGGCACAAATTCTCTAAACTGTAAAGTAGCTGTGCAAACCTTCTTGAAGCTTCTCCACAGATTTGTCCCACTGGAGGGCTCAGTAATTGTTTAGTGTATATCAGCAGCTCATATAACAGAACATTTAGCTGCATTAACTCACATTTAATAGCATTTATAAGTGCCAGAGTATTAATAAGATCTGAGTATTCAGTACCATATAACAAGCATATTTATTACTAGAATTAATATTTGGGAATTCAGTAAAACCAGCAAGAACCGTAGGGCTGGTATGAATAAAATAAAATGCTGCTTGATGATGGTGGTGGCTATACGATGGGCAGGGTGAGAGGAGCACCTGCCCAGGGCCATGTATTTTGGGGGGGGGGGGGCTGCACTGTCATCAGATCAGGGCTGAGGGTATGAGAAGGTGCAATGTACAGCCTGTATTTAGTTTATGCAGAAGTGTTCATGGTATCAGAAGGGAAATATAGAGTGTCATTCTTTATATAGGGCACATTGTATGTTGGGACAGGGGTGGTCTAGGTCATGCAGGTAGAGGGGAACAAAAAGGTACTGAGATTGAGGAGACCCACAATGCCCTGATGATGGAGGTGCTGGGGCGACTCTATGGGGGTGCTGTGCATCTTCATTCCTTACTGTAGCAACACAAAATGCCTCTTTGCACATGCCCAGTGCTCTACACAGAGGAAAGCTAGAGGTAAAGAGGAGAAAAAAGATTTAAAGGAATATAATAATCAGAGAATTTTATTATTGTACATGTGCTTGATGGAACTATGTTTTTACTCTTTAAAGGGCCATAATAGTCAACAAATGACATGCTCTAATTGGTTAGAACATTTAATTGTAAGGCTGTTGACCCTGCACTACTGTGAGATTCACCGCTGCAAAGGGGTTAAGCACACAGTAACAGTGCCACCCGGGACCTGAGGAGCACTGTTGGTCCCGAGCAGAACTTGCCGCTGATCCAATCATCAGCAATAGTTGCACATCTGAGACGTGCATATTATGAGTTGAAAGTAAAAAGTTATTGCTCTTGTGGTAACCCGATGTGAGCAAAAAGCCGAATTTAGAATATCGCGCTTGCAATAACCTATTCCCCCATAGAAGTCAATGGTGCAATGAAAATAAAAACTAACACCCAACTTGTGGGCAAACCTGATCGCATATTCTCATATTCGCTAACCCAACATGAAAATATGAATATTTCACATTTAAATGCTCTTCACATAGAAGAATATATTATATTTATTCATTAATACAAATTTCTACATATATCTGATGGTATTTTGGTAACAAATTCACTTATACCTATATATATATATATATATACACATGATTAAATATAGGTATATATATATATATATATATATATATATATATATATATATATATATAGGAATATCTATTTAGAAATATTTAGAACATATTCCCCTATATGCAGAACATTGGAATATTTACAGTAAATACACACTATAACACTTTATTAAATATGAATATTGTATAAATAAGCCTTTACATGTTTTTATCTACGTAACTCCAAAGGGCTCCAATGCACATCTATATATGTGTACATATGTATTAATGTGTTTATATGTGTATATATGTCTGTAAATACATATATATAACACATATAAATACACATGTACACACACATATATATAACTCAGGTTTATTGTCAAAATTTACAGACTTTTCAGATGTTTGCAATGAACAAATCAAACAAAAGCAAATGTTTTCCCCAAATTCAACTGAAAATGCAACTTTCAATGAATTCTGCAGTCTCAAAATTATTCAACCCCCTGAATAGAATCCCTCACAACAGCACAAATATGCAAAACAGGTGTTGTCTCAAGCACACCTGATGCAACTGTCTTCACCAGGCGTGCTTGAGCTAGAACACATGAAATACCTGAACTGGCTAGGGGTTTGTTGAGTGTTACATTTGACTACATGTTAGAACTATGGCTAAGTCAAAAGAATGGCCCAAAAAATTAAGAGAACAGATCGTCGCCCTTCACAAACAAGGAACAGGATACAAAAAGATAACAAAGGCATTGAATGTTCCTAGAAAATTTTAGAAACAACGTTGGAAGCATAGTTTGCAAGTTCGAAGTTAAAGGAACACTGGTTACACTACCTGGACGGGGCAGAAAAAAGGAAGGTATCAAGGCTGCAACCAGATTTCTGAGCAGGCAGGTTGAGAAAAACTTTGAGTGACTGCAAAAGACCTGCAGGAAGACTTGGTGGCAACAGGCACTGAGGTTTTAGTTCACAGTAAGATGCGTACTAAACTTTGAAGGTTTCCATGCCAGAACTCCAAGATGTACACCACTACTGATCCAAAAGCACAAGAAAAGTCTGCTCCTATATGCTAAAAATCATATAAATAAGTTACATTTTTGGGATTCTGTTCTGTGGAGCTTTGAAACAAAACTGGAACTTTTCAGCCCAATGGATCAGCGGTATGCCAGGAGGAAGATGAATGATGCATACTCTGAAAAGAACACTCTGCCTAGAACTAAGAATGGTGGTGACTCAGTGATGCTCTGGAGCAGCTTTGCATTCTTTGACACTGGAAACCTACAGCGTGTGGAAGGCAAGATGGATTCATTGAAGTATCAGAAAATCCTAGAAGAAAACTTCATACCGTCTGTGAGGAAGCTGAAGCTTGGGTGCCATTGGACCTTCCAACAGGATAATGATCCCAAGCATACTTCAAATTCCACCAAGGCTTGGTTGCAGAAGAAGTCCTGGAGGATTCTAAAGTGGCCACAGTCACCTGACTTAATCCCCATAGAAAATCTCTGGTGGGATTTGAAGAAGGTGATTGCAGCAAGCAAACCCAAGAATAGTACTGAACTGGAGGCCATTGCTCATGAGGAATGGGCTAAGATTCCTCAGGAATGCTGCCAGAAGCCAGTGTCTGGCTATGCATCTCATTTACAGAAGGTCATAACAGCAAAAGTATGCTCTACTAAGTACTAAAGATGCTTGCCATGAAGGGATTGGATCATTTTGAGACAGCAGAATTAAAGCTTTAAAAGTTGCATTTTCAGTTGAATTTGGGGAAACCACTTTAACCATTCGTTATGTTGAACTATTTGAATTGATTTTGTTTGATTTGTTCATTGCAAACAGTTGAAAGTCTGTAAAATTTGACAATAAACCTGATTTGCAATGGGGGTTGAATAATTTTGATTACAACTGTATACATCTCTATGTTAAAGCCCTTTCCCTGCCTTTTTTCTAACACCTGAGAGCTCATATCTTTGAGCCCTTATAAGTTTTTTGTGCAATCATTATTTTTAAATAGTGTTATTATGAGTATAACTGTATTGTGTAATGTATTTGTTATGTATTTTGTGACACTGTTTTGTTTCGTGAGACAGTTAACCACAGCTCTGAGGACACGCTAACCCGACGAGCGTTAACATTAATTGCGCTCAATTGATTGTGTTTACTTTCAACTTGTAATATGAGCACAATTTCACTTGTGCGCAAACGTGAACACCAGATAACGCTTGCTCAGAAGTTTTTGTGCTCCAATTGTAATCTGGCCCATAGTTAGTGTCCTACAGCAGATGCACTGCAGAGCAGCTCCTGAACAAGACATAGTTGGTGACTAGCCCTTGTGTGTATGTCACTAGTCATGTCATTCTCAGGAGTGCATTACAGCAGTGCTCGACAAATCTGTTTAAAATGTAGGAGCCAGTAAGAATATTAAGGAGCCAGACATACTTTAGGAGCCAGACAGTGGTAATTGTATATATAGATACAGTATATGTAGAATAACCCAAAAAGTTAGGTTAACCCAAAAAGTGGCTCCCTGGCTCCAGGGTTTGTCAAGCCCTGCATTACAGCATTTTATTATTACATTATTTTGTCCCTTATGAATAGGCAACAGAAGACAAGGTTCCCCAATCAGTACATTTTTTTGTACCCTTTATATTTAGCTTTGTGGTCAACTATTTACTACCCAAAATCTATATCTTATGGTCTATACACCTGTTTAGCACTAGATTAAGGGAGAAGGTAATTCTCTATATGCATGAAGTCTGTAAAAAGTTCAATGTAAATAAATGTTGTAGAGCATTCAAAAAAACCTAACTGTTTAGCTTGTGATTTGTGTAGTCTTTGTGATCATTGTGGTGTTACAAGACAATGTAATAATAATAATTACTAGTGGGAAATAAAAGAGCAGACATGTTTTACTAAGCGCAAGACATGGTTGAGCAATACATATACATTTTTAATATAAGTTGTATTTTTCATGTTTTGTTGGAGTTAGTGTTCCTTTAAATAGTAGTCATGAAAAGCCTCTTCAATACTTTGACCCATTTTCCTGTTTCAAAAACATTTTCAGCACAGTAATATTCTAACTGAGTATAACGGAATGGAGTCATGCTCAGTTCCTTATCCATCTTCTAGAATTCTAATGGGGATTGTGCTTTTAATATGGCTGTAAGTAAGCTTGTATATTTTGCCACAAAAAAGACCAAATGCAGAATATTCCTACACCAGCTATGTTTAGAATTCACAAACATTTTCTGAACCCTCTTAAAAAGGATGTAAGAGCAGTTATGAGGCTCGTGCTGAATTATTTTAGTTCTTTCCTGATTATTTTCTTTCATTTTAATTGTTCACTGTGGTGTCAAAAATCTGAGTTGGTCACCACAAAGGGAGAGTCATAAGGTAATTTGTTCTGCATAAAAATAAATAAATACAGTGCTGGCCTTTAAAATTAGCCTCATTGGTCTATATACAGTATATATATATAACCCAGTAGGAGAGTTTATAACCCGGGGGTGTTAAGCATAGTTATAGGGGGTCACATTTTAAGTATGTATCTTTTCATGTATTCATTTTTTATTCAAAGGGTCAGAGGAAAAAGTATCCAATAACGCAATAATCTACTAACAACATCTTCAGAAAACCAAGAAAATAGGTCAATACTAGACTACAGCCCTTTCATTTCATATTTACAAGAAACATAAAGGAACAAAAAGGTATAACTCCTTGGCTTCCAGAGAGGAATTTAACTTACTGTATAGATATGGATTCCAACTTTATCTTGCAGCTATTAAGGGGTTAAAGAAGGCACCGAGAAGGAAAGTCAACCATCTTGTATATCAATTTATCATTCTCCAACAGTAAGATAATTTTGTCTCTATAAGCGAATGATTGCATCCTACTAATTAGTTTTACGGCACTATTTACACAACATGAAATACATGACATTTAGAATAATGTACCACTTTAACAATACTGTGAACTCTCGAAAGCAATCCGTTTAGTGCTTTATAATATCCTCAGTGATTAGAATCTGATTTAAAAAATGAAGCAAAGGCACCAACTAATAAAATCGTCTTGGAAGCATTGTGCGCATAGAAAATGGTCACAAAATGCGCTATTGTGATGATTTCAAATCCCATTATTTAAGGTGCAGCAGGAATAGTGCAAGAGGCGTCATTAGCAGGCATTTTGCTTTTGATAAACATATCTTTTAAATGGATGTCAGAGTTTTTTTTAGCAAGCATAACATATTAAGTTCTAGTACACTCATGAAATCAATTAACATACTTCCTAGTGTAATTCCTTTACACTTTTCTAGACTATCACTTCTTGGACACTCTTCATTGTATCTATTACACAATTCCTCCTTACTATAATCTTGTTTGCCTTCTTAGTTGAAAATAGTTATTTTTGCTATTTGAAGAATATGTGTTTCAAATAAGGGTATGGATATTTATTTACCACTTAAATTGTATTCCTGTCTCAAATCTGCTTTCCCTCTAATCATTCTGTATCAAATCTGCTTTCCTCTGAAAATATTGCAGTCCCTGTACAGCTCTACAGAATCTGTTCGATAATAATAATAACCTGCTTGTCCATCCCATATAATAGACTTGTATTACAATAACATGTTTCCTTAAATAAATTTGCTGTATGCTATTTCATTTACCACATTTCCAACTGCTAAGCACCAATAATAATGCAGTCGTGGGCAGGGTAGTGTTGGCACTTATCTGTGTTTTGTGACCTATGTTTTCTTTCATCTTATTAATTGCAGGAGTCTAAATGGCTGCATTGTGCTATGAAAGGGAATTTCCTGATGATACAAGATGCTAGGAATCTCTTTGAGCTCTCTGCTGCCCCCTCCATCCATGGACTGCTGCTCCCAGGGACTCTTCCTAACAGTGATAGTAACGGATCCAACCATTTTAGGAAAAGGGGATGCCTTTGATCTTGAGTTTGGTGGGTGTGAATCTCTAATGACTGCATCCTAATCACTAAAAGAAAGAGTATCTTATCAGATTTAGTATCCCCAGCAGATTTTATATCCCTCTCTCCCATAAACTACCACTGGGCTGCAATCCCCTCCCATGTCCCTGTTCACAGCTCTCTCCTTTTGTTCACTTAAGGTGGATCTGAGCAGTTGTTACTCGTTAAATACATGAAAATAAAGGAAAGCAATAACGTAATGAGATCCACATTAGGAATTAAACTATGATCATTCTATAATTACATATAAATATACTACAACATATTTTATATAGCTGAGTAAACCTGGAGTATATTTATGAATCTAATAAACAAACATCATACACAATAAATAACAAGTAATTGATAAATATAAGTGAGACATAGATTTCTGACTATTTGCAGTTGTTTTGAACCACTGATCCACCAGCACAATACAGTTGTGCTCATATGTGTACATACCCTGGCAGAATTTATGATTTATTGGCCATTTTTCAGAGAATATGAATGATAACACAAAATACTTTTCTTTCACTCATGGTTATTGTTTGGTTGAAGCCATTTATTATCAATCAACTGTGTTTACTCTTTTTAAATCATAATGACAACAGAAACTACCCAAATGACCCTGATCAAAAGTTTACATACCCTGGTGATTTTGGCCAGATAACATGCACACAAGTTGACACAAAGGGGTTTGAATGGCTATTAAAGGTAACCATCCTCACCTGTGATCTGTTTTCTTGCAATAGAGTGTGTGTATAAAAGGTCAATGAGTTTCTGGACTCCTGACAGACCCTTGCATCTTTTATCCAGTGCTGCACTGACGTTTCTGGATTCTGGGTCATTGGGAAAGCAAAAGAATTGTCAAAGGATCTGCGGGAAAAGGTAGTTGAACTGTATAAAACAGGAAAGGGATATAAAAAGATATCTAAGGAATTGAGAATGCAAATCAGCAGTGTTCAAACTCTAATCAAGAAGTGGAAAATGAGGGGTTCTGTTTGATAACATACTGCATTCATCTTGCCATCAATTCTGACCAAATGTCCTGTGCCTTTGTAGCTCACATATCCCCAAAACATTAGCGATCCACCTCTGTGTTTCACAGTAGGAATGGTGTACCTTTCATCATAGGCCTTGTTGACTCCTCTCCAAATGTAGTGTTTATGGTTGTGGCCAAAAAGCTCAATTTTGGTCTCATCACTCCAAATGACTTTGTGTCAGAAGGTTTGAAGTTTGTCTCGCATTTGCATAGTAATGGCTTTCTTCTGTCAACTCGACCATGCAGCCCATCTTTCTTCAAGAGCCTCCTTATTGTGCATCTTGAAACAGCCACACCACATGTTTTCAGAGAGTCCTGTATTTTACCTGAAGTTATTTGTGGGTTTGTCTTTGCATCCCAAACAATTTCCCTGGCAGTTGTGGCTGAAATTTTAGTTGGTCTACCTGACCGTGGTTTGGTTTCAACAGAACCCCTCATTTTCCA
This sequence comes from Bombina bombina, assembly GCF_027579735.1. Lineage (NCBI taxonomy): Eukaryota > Metazoa > Chordata > Amphibia > Anura > Bombinatoridae > Bombina > Bombina bombina. Next base: position 350,636,267 of record NC_069504.1, read on the forward strand.
CTTCTTGATTAGTGTTTGAACACTGCTGATTTGCATTCTCAATTCCTTTGATATCTTTTTATATCCCTTTCCTGTTTTATACAGTTCAACTACCTTTTAACGCAGGTCCTTTGACAATTCTTTTGCTTTCCCCATGACTCAGAATCCAGAATCGTCAGTGCAGCACTGGATGAAAGATGCAAGGGTCTGTCAGGAGTCCAGAAACTCATTGACCTTTTATACACACACACTATTACAAGAAAACAGATCACAGGTGAGGATGGTTACCTTTAATAGCCATTCAAACCCCTTTGTGTCAACTTGTGTGCATGTTATCAGGCCAAACTCACCAGGGTATGTAAACTTTTGATCAGGGTCATTTGGGTAGTTTCTGTTGTCATTATGATTTAAAAAGAGTAAACACAGTTGATTGATAATAAATGGCTTCAGCCAAACACTAACCATGAGTGAAAGAAAAGTTTTTGTGTTATCATTCATATTCTCTGAAAAATGGCCAAGAAATCATAAATTCTGCCAGGGTATGTAAACTTATGAGCACAACTGTATCTGTAAGTTAAAAGGCTTAGCTTACACTAAGGGACTTTAAAAAAATGGATATTTGTGTCCAGTATTTTTTGAAGATTTTTACAATACAGTCTGCTAAAATACTCGACTGTCCTGTTGAATACTAGACACCTGGCAACCCTAGCAGATAATGGGGTTTAGGTTATCAAATTTAAATGGACATGAAAGTCAAAACGAATCAATGATACAGATAGAGCCAGAAGATGAAAAAAAAAAACTAGAACAAGTAGGTACAATAAGCCATACACCCAATTGAGCGTTAAAATTAAACCACTAGAAGTATTTTTGTTCTGAGATTCACGCTCATATTACGAGTTGAAAGTAAAAAGTTTGTGATATTTATTCATAACGTTGCAGTAACAAATAGACTTTGAGAAGTAGAGAACACATCATTTGCATTCCCCCATAGACTTCGATGGAGCCGAAAAAGTAAAAAAAAAAAAAACAACTAACACCCACAAGTCGTGGAAACACGATTGTGGTTATTTAAAAGCGCAGCATAAGAAGATAATATTGCATATTTCACAATCCAATGTAAAGAGATATATATATATATATATATATTTATGTATATATATATATATATATATATATATACATAAATATATATATATATATATATATATATATATATATATATATATATATACATATATATATATATATATATATATATATATATATATATATATATATATATATATATATATATAAAAACACAGGTATACCTCACTCATACAGCGGGTTAGGGACCAGAGCCCTGCTGTATAGTGAAAACCGCTTAAAGTGAAACAATGTGGTTTTAGCTTTCTTTTCACTTGCCAGTTTGTTTAAAAAACTTGAAATCATGTTTCAAAAGACATATATTAGGGGCACAATAGTGCTAAGTTTAGTTTAACAATAGCACAGCACAGTATTCAATTAGTATTCAATAAATACTGTACCTGTAAAATAGTGACAATTACTGTAGTAAAATGTGCCAGACACTGATATACAGATTGCATTGTAATGCTGTTAACAGAGTGAACTGCGCATAACAAAATGGCGCCAGTCATGTTTCACGCAATCTCATGATGAATATAGCACTGTTTCAAAATCCTTGGAGGTTAAACTTCAGCTCCATAAAGCAGTGAATTAACGAAGCGCTGTAAAGTGAGGTATACCTGAATGTATATACAGTATATGATTGATTTTTGCACAAATATATATATACAAAATATTATCCTAATTTGTTAAAGTAACACAGAAGTGTAACAAAACTCTCATATCAGCAGTGCTGTATTGCACTGGGCTTGTCTCTTCTTCATATATAGAAATGAGAGAGATCTCGCAGTGCTGGAGAGTTCCACCCTTTTTCTTTTGAATACTCAGTGAGTTCAGCCCCTGTGAAGTCTAGACTGCAATTTCTCTCCAAGCTGGAGAACCTTTGAATACCAGGTCCTCTATAAGAGCAATGCCAATAATGTGTTTTGAGAAATACTCGCCATCTTTCATTTTACCAGATAGAGTAGTAGGGGTAACATGCTTATAGAATTCAAAGAGACTAGGTGACAAAACTTTAGATACACAAAGGCTGCAAGACTTTGTACTTTTTGTGATGATTTTCATTTTGCATTTTTAAACTACATTGTACATTAAATATGCTTTTTATTGTGAACATTAAATATATATTTTCCCTGCATACTTTTAAGAATTTTGTTGCAAAATTTAAATTAGCATTTTTCTGTGTAGTGTACTTTAAAAAAAAAATGTTAATGTGTATTATTAATACTTTAAGAATTGTACTAATAACACACTTTTTAAAGTGCTTATTTTATTGAGCATGATACTGTAAAAAAAAAAATACGGCTATTTTCTGCATAAATGTGTATCTTTCATACAGCTATCAAGGTAATGTTTGCATTTAGAGAATCCCATGTAGCACTTATCAGAAGTGACAGATCTTTTAAAAAAAATCTCACTTGAGTCTAGAGCTTTAGATAGTTGTGCACCTAGTCTTATCATGTGACAAAAAGACACTGTGCTGAGTATGACTGCACCGTGAATTATTCCCTAGGAATGTGTCCTGTCACTAAATGCTTCATAAACCTTAGCTTTGCATGTGCAATGAAGAACTAGAACCAAACAAGTGAAAATGAGTTCTGGTGTGGGACTGCCATCTACTGCTAAAGGTTTGCAAACAATTTTAGAGATGAATGGACTTATGAGTTGAACTTAAAACTCAATGTTGGAAAAATCTGCAGGGGTAGATGTCATATAGGCAGTACTGTTCATAGTCACACAAAGTGGACAAGCTCCAGAAGATTTATATCCCTCGCGCCTACAGTCCACCTATAAGAGTTTCCCCAGTGTTACCGGTGTCGAAAGGTTTGATTACCAGAACCACACTATCTGGAATCTAAAGCAGATGGAGGGAGGATTAAACAAATATTTAAAAGCCAGCGAGTATATAAATGAACCATGTCCCTGCCCCATTAGACACTAAAATAAAGCACTGCCTTGTCTAGTCCTTGCTCCATACTATATAAGTAATTTGAAAACATGTCATATCAATAATGCATAATGGTTTGACCTTATTGCAATTCTACTGTAGCTCATGTAGATTTACACTGTGAGCAAACCTGCCCACAACAGAAAATTCTGCTTAGTTATCCCCATGTGCACTGAGACTGAACCTCAATAAAGAGCTAAAGAGGGGGTATATCTATAAACTGCCAATGCTTAAAAAACATGATTTAAGCAGAGTGTACAGCTTTGTTTCCACAATTTTTTTTTTATGTTCTTTTGAAAGTTCATGATAAATCAATACAAATTAATTATAACCCTAAAAGTGGTAATTGTTTGGTGAATTGCACACATCTTTTGATTCTTCCTTCTCTTTCAGGGGTTATAATTAAAAGTTCATATTAAATGAATAAAAAAAATAACAATAAGAAAACATTTTATTATTTTTTTTGTTATGAAGAAAATGGCTACCTCTAGCCAGTTAGGCTGTAGACTATTGGCCGTTTGATAAGGCTAAAAAAGAAGTGGTTTGGAAGCATGCACCATACATAACAACAGAATAGCAGTTTCTTGTTTGCCTCATATGTCATTTCATTACGCTGCATTTTTTCCTTATCCCATTCTGTAATTCTAACCCACCCTTCCTCCTCTTCTTACTCAGACTTACATATACCCATAGGTAAAGAAACAGTAATACCCACACACACTTTCTGACAAATAATAATACAGACAAGCTCTTTGCCATTCACAGCAATAAACACATAATATATACAGTTCCACAACAGATTTAAAAAATATTGAGATGAGCAAGTTCAAGTTTCACCAAGGGAATGTATGAGAAATGGTGACTGGTGGTCCTGTGAAGAAAGTTACCTCAAGTCCACTAGGTGCAACAAGGAAAGCAGTAACGTGTCAGATCTGTCATTAACCTACTTGTTGTGGTTGCTAGAAGGCACATTGTAGGGCTGTGAACAGGTATAAAGGGTAACACTAAGATTGTATACTAGTGGTAGACTTCAAGAGGAAGTGTAGGGCTAATAAGATCTGACTCAGACTGAAGAGATGAGGCAAATGTAAAACTAAAGTGGAGCTAACACAGTATGGGAATCATTTTATATAAAGGTCCAATAAATGTATTAAAGCCTGTGTGCCAAAGGGTAGATTATATCTACTAGTAGATATCTGTAAGTGCTGACCAATGGATCAAAAGACTGTTGTGTGATCTCCCATTTTCCTTTCAGCCAGTAGTGATAGTATGGGCAGTTTAAAGAAATGTTTTCCAGTGGCTTCAGTTAGAAAAAAAAGTGTTTGGCACAAGAATATTAGTTCCTGGGTTAAACAAAGACCAGTTTCACATGCAAACTCAGATTTTATTATGCTAAACACAAACACTGACAGACTTCCCCAAAAAATCTAGTTAAAGTATCAGCACCTCTGTAATTAACCAAATTCTGATAGTAAATATGGCGACAGACAAATTATCAGTATTTGTGTAGACTGGTCAGATAAAAAAACAAAAAACCTTCAGAGCACAGAACTCATGAATCATAACACCTGATGATTGTCATTCCATACAGTGGATAAAGGATCAATGGCTTCTAAATTGAGTTGGGAATGTTCACATGTACTAGGAAGTAAGTATATTACCACAATGTCGACTATTTGAAGTAGGCTAATTATATAGGTTTCTTAAAGGGACACTCAGGTTAAATTAAATTTCAGACATCCCAACCTGCAAAAACTCATTTCAGGGAGGTGGCTTCTCCCGGTACTGCGCCGCCACCCCCTCCCAGTTATATATTGGACACCTTGAAACCCTAAATAAGATAGACTTTTCATTAAAATAGCTTCCCACTAAAGTCACATAAAAAAGGTAGCTTTATTGCACAACCACATACAACAAACCTATTTTCCAGTGATCGTACGCTTGTTGAGTGCTCAAATATTTTATAATATAAAGTTTAATTACATGCAGTAAATAAGGTAGTATTTGGGTTTTATTTTATTAAAATCAGTGGGGGCTTTTTGGTTACTGATGCATGCTTTGAGGGTTCTATAACATCCCAGCAACTAAAGGCATTCCTTAAAGAAACACTTTTCCGGATTTGGGCCACATTGGATCATAGTACTTGGAATTTCAGGGAGATTGCACCCCATTTGTTGGCATCAGGGAGCCGCTATTACAATCAGGGAGATTCCCTGAACTTCAGGGAGACTTGGGATTTCTGAAATTTTCATGATTTGGATGCAGCATGTAATTTTAAACAACTTTCCAATTTACTTCCATTAAAAAAAATGCGCACAGTCTTTTATATTTACACTTTTTGAGTCACCAGATCCTACTGAGCATGTGCAAGAATTCACAGACTATACATATATGCATTTGTGATTGGCTGATTGCTATCACATGGTACAAGGGAAATATACATAACTTTGAAATTTGTTATAAAAAAAATCTACTACTCATTTGAAGTTCAGACTAAGTGCTATTGCATTGTCTTGTTATCTTGCATTTGTTGATTATGCAAATGTAATGTGTTGACTGGTCCTTTAAACTAAGAATAAGGGTAGCTTCCTGAAACTTTTAATCTCCTGTGATTGGTTGATAACTTATTTCTACTGCAGTGATTCTTTGTGATCAGTATTAAGTATAGATATAAAGGTCAAGATCTCACTATCAAATATAACTCACTATGTACATTATGATACCATGGAAACAACTAACCAATCATTCATAGTTATTTAATGTTGTTATATTGCTAAAACATGTTTTCAAGTTTTTGTTGTAATAACTTTATTATTATTATTATTATTATTATTATTAGTAGTAGTATTATATTGTAACATGGCTGGGAATGCTGTTGGAATTTGTAATTTCATCTCCATAATGATTCAGGTATGTACAGTATATCTGTGCCATTGTGGCAGAAGGTGGAGCCAACTGGCTAGTCACCACAAGGGCTGTAGCTTTACAGGACAGACCTGAGCTTCTGATGAGGGCAGGGGGGCAGAGTCATATTAAACTTACTTAACTTGAGCAGTCAAACCCCCCCTGTGGTGACATAGCTCCCCCCAAAAAATAAATAACATGCTATTATAACACAAATTAAGTCATGGAACATTTTCTTTATTAACCAGCTGTGCCTTTACCCAATTGACTAGTCTACATTGTTATTTGGAAACTATGTTTAATCACTGATTTATTATGTTTGTTTGTATTTGTTTTATTCTTTGAAATAAAGATTTGAAAATGAAAACACACACACAAATAAACTTTCTTGGTGCTAAAAGCAATATTATAAATCGGTTTCCCACTTGTATGCTATGCAAGTTAATACGAGCTTATCATTATGTTTTGCACTATGTTTTGCACTAGTGGTTCTCCCTGCACACAGATATTACTGCATCACCCTCTATTAGGACCAGCATTTTGCATGTTTGAAGTTGTTAACTTTAACAATGGATCCATTCAGTGAAAATACTTATCAGGGAACACACATCACTGAGACAAATGAACACCACACACACTTGCACCTCAGTATACCTGACAATGAAAAAAACAGTACTTTATCTTATAGCATTAAATAAACAGCATATAACATTAAATGCATGTAGATTAATATAATACAATAAACGATAAAAGCAATGTACCTTTACACTTTACTTATACTACCTAATTTGCTTGTTCTCTTGGTATCCTTTGTTGAAAAGGATACCTAGGTAGGCTTGGGAGCTAGTTGTTGATTGGTGGCTGCACATATATGCCTCTTGTCATTGGTTTATTGAGGTGTTCAGCTAGCTCCCAGCAGTGCATTGCTGCTCCTTTAATGAAAGATACCTAGAGACGGATGCAAAATTAATAAGAGAAGTAAATTGGAAATTTGTTTAAAGTCACATGCTCTATCTGAATCAGGAAAGAAAAAATGTGGGTTTCATATATCCCTTTAAGGCGAGTGAGTGTAGAAAATGTGCCTCACTAGCTGAATCCTCTTGCAATGCAGTCTGGCTGGAATTTGTCCCTATATCTACTCAATGCTCACCAAGCAGTCTAATGCTATGCAGTCTCATAAAGCTGTAGTCACCATGTAGTCTGGTGTAGTGTCTCACCATCTAGTGTCACACCATGTAGTCTGGTGTAATGTCTCACCATCTAGTGTCACACCATGTAGTCTGGTGTAGTGTCTCACCATCTAGTGTCACACCATGTAGTCTGGTGTAGTGTCTCACCATCTGGTGTCACACCATGCAGTCTCATAAAGCTTTAGTCACCATGTAGTCTGGTGTAGTTTCTCACCATCTAGTGTCACACCATGCAGTCTCATAAAGCTGTAGTCACCATGTAGTCTGGTGTAGTTTCTCACCATCTGGTGTCACACCATGCAGTCTCATAAAGCTGTAGTCACCATGTAGTCTGGTGTAGTTTCTCACCATCTAGTGTCACACCATGTAGTCTCATAAAGCTGTAGTCACCATGTAGTCTGGTGTAGTGTCTCACCATCTGGTGTCACACCATGCAGTCTCATAAAGCTGTAGTCACCATGTAGTCTGGTGTAGTGTCTCACCATCTGGTGTCACACCATGCAGTCTCATAAAGCTGTAGTCACCATGTAGTCTGGTGTAGTTTCTCACCATCTAGTGTCACACCATGCAGTCTCATAAAGCTGTAGTCACCATGTAGTCTGGTGTAGTGTCTCACCATCTAGTGTCACACCATGTAGTCTGGTGTAGTGTCTCACCATCTGGTGTCACACCATGCAGTCTCATAAAGCTGTAGTCACCATGTAGTCTGGTATAGTGTCTCACCATCTGGTGTCACACCATGCAGTCTCATAAAGCTGTAGTTACCATGTAGTCTGGTGTAGTTTCTCACCATCTGGTGTCACACCATGCAGTCTCATAAAGCTGTAGTCACCATGTAGTCTGGTGTAGTGTCTCACCATCTGGTGTCACACCATGCAGTCTCATAAAGCTGTAGTCACCATGTAGTCTGGTGTAGTGTCTCACCATCTGGTGTCACACCATGCAGTCTCATAAAGCTGTAGTCACCATGTAGTCTGGTGTAGTGTCTCACCATCTAGTGTCACACCATGTAGTCTGGTGTAGTGTCTCACCATCTGGTGTCACACCATGCAGTCTCATAAAGCTGTAGTCACCATGTAGTCTGGTGTAGTGTCTCACCATCTGGTGTCACACCATGCAGTCTCATAAAGCTGTAGTCACCATGTAGTCTGGTGTAGTCTCTCACCATCTGGTGTCACACCGTGCAGTCTCATAAAGCTGTAGTCACCATGTAGTCTGGTGTAGTGTCTCACCATCTGGTGTCACACCATGCAGTCTCATAAAGCTGTAGTCACCACGCAGTCTGGTGTAGTGTCTCACCATCTGGTGTCACACCATGCAGTCTCATAAAGCTGTAGTCACCATGTAGTCTGGTATAGTGTCTCACCATCTGGTGTCACACCATGCAGTCTCATAAAGCTGTAGTCACGATGTAGTCTTGTGTAGTGTCTCACCATCTGGTGTCACACCATGCAGTCTCATAAAGCTGTAGTCACCATGTAGTCTGGTGTAGTGTCTCACCATCTGGTGTCACACCATGCAGTCTCATAAAGCTGTAGTCACCATGTAGTCTGGTGTAGTGTCTCACCATCTAGTGTCACACCATGTAGTCTGGTGTAGTGTCTCACCATCTGGTGTCACACCATGCAGTCTCATAAAGCTGTAGTCACCATGTAGCCTGGTGTAGTGTCTCACCATCTAGTGTCACACCATGTAGTCTGGTGTAGTGTCTCACCATCTGGTGTCACACCATGCAGTCTCATAAAGCTGTAGTTACCATGTAGTCTGGTGTAGTTTCTCACCATCTGGTGTCACACTATGCAGTCTCATAAAGCTGTAGTCACCATGTAGTCTGGTGTAGTGTCTCACCATCTGGTGTCACACCATGCAGTCTCATAAAGCTGTAGTCACCATGTAGTCTGGTGTAGTGTCTCACCATCTGGTGTCACACCATGCAGTCTCATAAAGCTGTAGTCACCATGTAGTCTGGTGTAGTGTCTCACCATCTGGTGTCACACCATGCAGTCTCATAAAGCTGTAGTCACCATGTAGTCTGGTGTAGTGTCTCACCATCTGGTGTCACACCATGTAGTCTGGTGTAGTGTCTCACCATCTGGTGTCACACCATGCAGTCTCATAAAGCTGTAGTCACCATGTAGTCTGGTGTAGTGTCTCACCATCTGGTGTCACACCTTGCAGTCTCATAAAGCTGTAGTCACCATGTAGTCTGGTGTAGTGTCTCACCATCTGGTGTCACACCATGCAGTCTCATAAAGCTGTAGTCACCATGTAGTCTGGTGTAGTGTCTCACCATCTGGTGTCACACCATGTAGTCTGGTGTAGTGTCTCACCATCTGGTGTCACACCATGCAGTCTCATAAAGCTGTAGTCACCATGTAGTCTGGTGTAGTGTCTCACCATCTGGTGTCACACCATGTAGTCTGGTGTAGTGTCTCACCATCTGGTGTCACACCATGCAGTCTCATAAAGCTGTAGTCACCATGTAGTCTGGTGTAGTGTCTCACCATCTGGTGTCACACCATGTAGTCTGGTGTAGTGTCATACCATCTGGTGTCACACCATGCAGTCTCATAAAGCTGTAGTCACCATGTAGTCTGGTGTAGTGTCTCACCATCTGGTGTCACACCATGTAGTCTGGTGTAGTGTCTCACCATCTGGTGTCACACCATGCAGTCTCATAAAGCTGTAGTCACCATGTAGTCTGGTGTAGTGTCTCACCATCTGGTGTCACACCATGCAGTCTCATAAAGCTGTAGTCACCATGTAGTCTGGTGTAGTGTCTCACCATCTGGTGTCACACCATGTAGTCTGGTGTAGTGTCTCACCATCTGGTGTCACACCATGCAGTCTCATAAAGCTGTAGTCACCATGTAGTCTGGTGTAATGTCTCACCATCTGGTGTCACACAATGTAGTCTGGTGTAGTGTCTCATCATCTGGTGTCACACCATGCAGTCTCATAAAGCTGTAGTCACCATGTAGTCTGGTGTAGTGTCTCACCATCTGGTGTCACACCATGCAGTCTCTTAAAATTGTACTCAAATTAACTGCTGAAACAAAAGAACAGTCTGATCTCACACCCTGGAGGTTGAACACACCAGCTTTTTTGCTCTAGGGTTGTATCTGACTAAACTATCCAGGTTTGCAAGGAGCTGGTGCCTCTCACACTAGACCCACATGTTTGAGTTATCACTTCTCCCCTGCAGCAGTTTCCCTGAACCTGATAGACAATGTTATGTACATCTTTTATCCAGCTGTGGATTTCTGCCGTGGTAGGCCCATGGCTGAGGTCTACTTCACTCCAAGGGGGAAACTAGCTCCTACCTCTACCTTGTCTTGTATAGCACTGAATCCTTGTGAGCTCTCAGCAGCTTACACAGTCTCTGCGCTTGATGGACAGGCAAGTACTTGCTTTCAGGGCCGGCTGAAGATATTGTGCTGCCTGTGTCTGAAAATGCAATCACGCCCCCCCCCCCAGTAGTAACATTACTGAATAGCATATCAACCTACTAGCCTGGCCTCTGCTTTACTAAGCCTGCCTACCTGCATGCAACTAATGCTTATGGGCAATAAGTGGAAAGGAATTTAGGGAAGTTATACACCTGTCCCATCTTGAATGTTGCCCCTGACTGGTTCTGTGCATGATGAGGTTATGCTGCTGAGAGCCTGCGACTTCCCCCACGGAGACAGAGGACAGGAGTGGTCTTGGTCTGACAGTGACTGACTTAGTCACTGCACTAATGTGCTGCCCCCTGTAAAGTGCTACCTACTTGGTCCCATAGTTGAGCCGGTGTTCTGTGAAGGGACCGAACTTTGTAAAAGAGCGAACCATGTTACTTCCTGTGACGTTTCATCAGCTGTTGCACTCATTTTGCCCCAAATGCGCATGAGCATGCGTGGGCTGTTCTATCACGAATGGGGGTGGTTTATGAAACGATGTTTATTCAACACTGTATGTGAATTATGGTGTGAAACAGAAATAAATGTATACTTATTTAAAAATATTTATTTATATTTAACCTCAAACACGGAACGATGTTTATTCGTCCCTGCATGACAAACAGCCACTCGGCTATCTCCACTGCATGTTGTATTTTAAAGTAATCATAAAGTGAACTGCTTTGAATGCACGGCTTCTTGTTTGTATGCGTTTAAGGTTACATATAAATAAATATTTTTAAATAAGTATACATTTATTAATTCACATACAGTGTTGAATAAACATCGTTCCATAAACCACCCCCATTCGTGATAGAACAGCCCACGCATGCGCTATAACAAGGTTTCAGAATTTCACAAGTCTAAATAGTTTCACCGTGACGTATGCGGCCAGGTATGTGATAACGCTGGCACGCATGCGCATTTGGTGCAAAATGAGTGCTACAGCTGATGAAACGTCACAGGAAGTGACATGGTTAGCTCTTTTACAAAGTTCGGTCCCTTCACAGAACACTGGCCCTGCTTGCATGGTGTGTAGACATCAACCAAAGCTTGCAGTGCTCTGGGGTTGGTGCCTTGTTTTGTGCTCAGTTTGTAAAAAAAAGAAAAGGAAAAAAAAAGGACAGCAAATAGTGTATTTCAAAGTTGCCAAGACACCTAAGTCATGAGTCATGTGACTAGTGCTGCTGATTAGATCAGCAGCAGGCTCTGCTCGGGAACAACAGTGCACTTCTACTGTGTGTTTAACCCCTTTGTGGGGGTTAAGCACACAGTAGAGAAGGGTCAATAGTCGTAACATTACACGCTCTAACGGATTAGAGCATGTAATTGTTAGGCTATTATGGCCCTTTAAATTAACTGTGCTTGGGGAATAATATTTATTTTATGGATTAAATATAGTGGAAACATTGTCCAGGTATTTTCAGGGATAAAGAAAGATAATGCATGTTTTCTGGTGGTTAAAATTATACATTATATTAGGAAGAGGATGATAGCTGTCAGGCAGACAAGCCTCCCTGAGGGTCACATGCTTATTCTTGCCTTACAGATATTAGTAGTGTACATGTTGAGCACACCACTTCCTAAACAGTGAAATGCTTATAAATGAAATATATGGTATTACATTATATAGAATGTTTCTCTTTGCTGATAATCATGTACAAGGTATTAAAAAAGGTTAAAACTTCTTGTTTAATTGGTTTTATTTATTAGCTTTCATTAGTTTTTATTTTGTTGTATGGAACTAAACATATTTTTATTACTTATTTGCTTCAATTCATTTATTAGCTGAACTAGTACAATTGAGTAAGTCCACCTTAAGAGGACAGTAGTAGAGACAGAGAGGGTGTGAGATGTAGGGAACAGGCTTATAACATATGAGAGAGGGATTGAGATATTCGATTTACTGGTCACTGAATGTGATAGGACACTTGCAGGGTTGATTAGCCAATCACCTCGCATTTCAGTTTTTTCTTTTTTTGGAATAAGGACTGTTGTACATGGATCGATAAACCACTTTTCCCTTATGAAACAACAACATGCAATGGAAAGGACGAAAACAATTCTAGCAAGTGATTCTACACAACATTTGCATGCATTTGTGCTTTATTACAGTAATAGAATCTGAATAGTTGGAGAACATATTACATTTGTATACCATTGCTAAGAATTATGTTACAGACCTCACTGAAAGCTAATGGGTTAAAAGGTAACAAGTACATTTCCTGGTATTTTTTGCACGGAGTGCGGCAGCACGTGACGGGTGCTATTTTCAGGAGCTCGGTGTGTGTTTTGCTAGGGCTTCTCTTGGCTTGCAGCCAGACTCAGCAGAAGACGCATTGAGTTGCCAGTGCGCAAGCGCTGTGTTCTCACCTCCTCCCTCTGCTTTCCCACTTTCCTGCTCCCTGTTTATCTGAGATTCCCCCGCAGTCTGGGAAAGATTGCTGCTCTCGTTACATAATTCAAGCAGCGTGGCCAGCACCGAAACTCCTTCTTCCCGTCAGTTGTGATTTAAGTAATAAACTGCAAGGGCCTCCCAAGTCTGAGTTGGTAAATATCCCAATAAAGCAGCCGACGAAGTGCTGTGCAGCACACTGTGAGGTACTCATTGGTATCACAGGGTCAGCCTACCAAAGCCCTTATTACTATATATACGGTTATATAATAACGCAGTCCAAGGGCTGCATTGTAAACTGTATTGCAACAAGCTCTAGTAACCCCTTATCTCAGGTGCTGGACGCTTTACGTAGGAAGGAATTGTTATGTTTTCAGCATAAAGCCTCAATGCAATTGTAGCATAAAAAGAAGTTTGTCAATATTCCTTTTCATTATTTTTAGTTTAAATGTATTTATTTAAAGAGGCAGTACACTTTATTGTAGCATGAAACAGGTTCGTATAAAGTTGTTGTTTGACTTTGTATGACTGTGTACACCTGGTCCTTGAGGCCTGATAGCTCACTGGTTCTTAAGCAGACCCCCAAACTATTTTATTGGCAAACAGTGGCACACTTCACAACTGATTACATTGAATAAAAAAAAAACACTAATCAAACTTAAAGGGATATTTCAGCCAAAATTGGAAACCACATGGATGCATTTCGGTATTGAACAGAAACATTTCTGTAATATACATCTATTAGCAAAAATGCTTCTAATAAAAGCTATAGCTGTTTCAAAAGTGTATTTAAGTATGCACCGTGCACCAGCATTTTAAACACAGCACTTGCTCAGAGAGCCTAAGGTGCTTGTACCACCTGGTAATGACTCAATTTGTTAATTGCTGACATGATACAAGCACCACTGATGATCTGAGCAGCTGCATTATTTAAAATGCTGGTGCACTGAGAATAGCTATGCTTCACATGCACGTGCAGAGAAAAATGTTAACACTAAAACAGTGATAACTTTTACTAGAAGCATTTTTGCCAATACAAATATATTGCAAATATGTTTCTATTCAAAGATGTAATAAATCCATGTGCATTTCAATTTTGACTGGAATGTCCCTTTAAAATGATGGTAAACTTTCTCCTTTGTATAAACAGATCCAGAAGGTTAGCTATATTGTAGATGGAGTTTAATTCATCATTTGTAATGAAGATGTGCTAGAACTTACATTTTAATGTCGCACTAGAATACCCCGTGCTAACGGTTTGAATTGTTTCCAATCTGCACTTTAGCTACAAAAAATAAAATAAAAAATGAGTGCCATATGGCTAGCGTGCCGATTGGAGAATAGTTCAAATGGTTAGCTAAAAAAAATTACCTTTGAAGTGGGTGGCAGGAGCCCGGGGTATTAGAATTTCAGCATTAAATTAAAAAGTTAGTTATAGCGTATCTTCATTACAACTGATGATTTAAACTCCATCTAAAATATTGCTAAAATTCTGGATCTGTTTCTACAAAGGAAAAAGTTTACTAATCTAAAGATCACCCCCCCCAAAAAAATATATAATATATATATATATATATATATATATATATATATATATATATATATATATATATATATATATATATATATATAAAAAAGACAGAATTTTTACAGGCGTTTAATAAAGGGGAAAAAATATCACCACTATTATACACTCTAAACCTGGTATTAGAACCAAAAATAGAATGACTGATACACAAATATAGTAAAAAATATTTATTGAAATTAAGCCGACTCAATACAATTTAATATAAAACAAGCAGAAATAAAAATATATGAAATCAGATCAAATAAAATCAATCGCTGATCACAAAACCAAATCAGTCTCCAAATAATGTAGACAATACGAGAAGTCCAAAGTGTAAGCTGCAAATAATATGTGGAAAATGCCTCTCTCTGTACTAAATGTGGAGATGACTCTTCCCTGGTCTGTGAGTTCCTTTACACACTGGCAACTTCATAATAACTTAGATCTACACTATGTGGGTCAGCACACAAGTTACCTGCAAAATGTAGTTGGACCACATGGCTGGTTCATTTAACAAGAACCCGAATAAGGCCTAGTTTCCATTGAGGTGGTAAAGTTTGGAAACTGGTGGTAACATTAAAATTTTCCATAGACTTTAATGGAGATAAATGTTTTTACCACCAGTTTACAAACATCTGTTTCATTGTTGTAATAAAAAAAGCACAAAACAGTGGCTTATACTTAATAGAAATCATTGCGATATGTATTATTCATCATTTTAAAATTATTTTACTATTTCTTTTTACTTCACTTGTGCAGTGTACATTACTTCATGTCACAGCCCTACAAGGAACTGGGTTCTTTACAGGAAGGCATATCTAGCTTGTCATAAATCTTCTAGAGCAACATTAGCTAGTTTAATATTCAGTGAAAGCTAGAGAGACAGTAAGACTTTCTGCCCATGCTCAGAAGAGGCAGAATGCAACTTAAAGGGACATGAAACCCACATTTTTTATTTCATGATTTAGAAAGAGCATGCCATTTTAAACAACTTTCTAATTTACTTCTATTATCTAATTTGCTTCATTCTCTTGATATCACTTGCTGAAAAGCATATCTAGATATGCTCAGTAGCTGCTTATTGGTTGCTGCACATAGAGGCCTCGTGTGATTGGCTCAGACATGTGCATTGCTATTTTTTCAACAAAGGATATCTAAAGAATTTAGCAAATTAGATAATAGAAGTAAATTGGAAAGTTGTTTAAAATTACACGCCCTATCTGAATCATGAAAGTTTAATTTTGAGTAGACTGTCCATTTAAGTTTTTAGCACATCTGCTTCCTTATTTAGCTGTAGGCAAGGGGTACAGTTAGAATTTCTAAGTGCTCATTTAGCAAGAAAACAAATATGTTGTTTTCTGTTTTTTTTTTGTAACCCAATCTGTTTCTTTTTATGTTTACATTGATTTAGCATATATTTTATTTTACTAAAGGAGCACTATTTCATATCTCTTTAAAAGGGACACTGATCCCAAATTTTAAATTGCGTTTAGTGTCCCTTTTAACTGTTTCATCACAAGGTATGGTTCAGAACACTGGTTTTCAAACCTGTCCTTAGACCTCTCTAACAGGCCATATTTTGAGGATAACTGAACTAGACCACAGGTGAAATAATCATGCATTTGCTGCGTATAAACTAATTTAGCGTCAGGCTTATGTGTTGTAAGTTGCAGGGTCAGTAGTATAGGTATAAATGCTTGCCAATGTAGTGTGAGATGTCATGAGCATATTATGAGATATTAAAGGGCCACTAAACCCAAAATCTTTCTTTCATGATTCAAATAGAGAATAGAAATTTAAACAACATTACAATTTACTTCCATTATTTATTTTGCTTAATTTTTTTCAATATCCTTAGTTGAAGAAAAAGCAATGCACATGGTGAGCCAATCACACGAGGCTTCTATGTGCAGCAACCAATCAGCAGCTAGTGAGCATATCTAGATATGCTTTTCATCAAAGAATATCAAGAGAATAAAAAAAATTAGATAATATAAGTAAATTAGAAAGATGTTTAAAATTGCATTCTCTTTCTAAATCATAAAAGAAAAAATGTGGATGGCATGTCCCTTTAAGCACTTTTTTGGCCCTGGCTGGTAGTAGAGGCTAGGTTTAGTATTATTGGTATGTTACATACTATTCCATAGAGATGATTGTTGGTAAGACCAGCTGCATCAGAGATATTTGGTATATAAGGAAGGTTTGACAGTTTGAGCGAAAAAGCAAAGGATTTCCATATCAGCATTTAAATCAGGACTATGAGAAGTGTCATTTTTGGACATAGAGATCAATTCACGTTAACAGCACTGCAAGTTGAAAAGGCACAAAATGTTAAAAACTGGAAAGGCAGTGACGTAGGCTCTAAATAGTAAGACACTGGCCTGAGGGATTTTCAGAAGATGCTGGGCACATGCAAGGTAATCCCAGTAGGCAAAATATAGAAAAAAAAAAAAGGTTGAACATGGTTAGGCCAGAGCACAGGATTAGAATTTTGGCACATATGAGGGCAAACTTAAAGGGACATCAAATTGCTGAGTACAACTACGATAGAATTGTTACTACTCACCATGGTATTGTTTTTCCTCCTGTGTCTGCAGCTGTCTTCAAATTCTCTTATTTTAACCTATTACAAGTATTAGTGAAGCTCTGCATATTCACACTGGGTGCCGACATCTTGGAGCATATATTTGTTATTTAACTTTTAAACTGTGCAAAAATCTGCAGAAATGTAACTAAACTAAAGTGAAATGTACATCTGTCAAAAAGTAGCTCTGTAAAAGTGCACTGCTCCTATCACAGGATGCAACAATATGAGAGCTACAAGGTGGCCGTGTCCAGTATAAAATGCAGAACTTTACCAGCTGGATTATGTAATAAGTTAAAATAAGAGAACGGCTGTTAAGGGATATTAAACACTTTGAGATGGTTATCCTCAGACTAATCTTTTTCTCAGAATGCTTCTTTCTACCTAGCATTTATTTACTGTTTAATGTCCCTTTAAAGAGAGCTGCAGGTACAGGAGGGAAAACAATAGCATGGTGAGTAGTAACCGTGCTACTGTAGTTGTACCCAGCAGTTTAACATCCCTTTAAGAGTTTGGGACAGTTTTTATGAATAAATTAATGGAGTAAGGATACAGGAGCAACAAGTCATAGCAAGGGAACAGCAGCTACATACAAATGTAGCAGGTCTCTTGGTTTGGGGGAGTTGGATAGACAGATTGTTAGGAACCAATTCTAGGAGCGCCACGTTTTTCTCATTTTGGCTTTGGAACTGCGGGAAAAGGAACAAAGAAACTCTTTTTTCTCCAACATAGGTGTGTCCGGTCCACGGCGTCATCCTTACTTGTGGAATATTCTCCTCCCCAACAGGAAATGGCAAAGAGCCCAGCAAAGCTGGTCACATGATCCCTCCTAGGCTCCGCCTTCCCCAGTCATTCTCTTTGCCGTTGTACAGGCAACATCTCCACGGAGATGGCTTAGAGTTTTTTAGTGTTTAACTGTAGTTTTTATTATTCAATCAAGAGTTTGTTATTTTAAAATAGTGCTGGTATGTACTATTTACTCTGAAACAGAAAAGAGATGAAGATTTCTGTTTGTAAGAGGAAAATGATTTTAGCAACCGTTACTAAAATCGATGGCTGTTTCCACACAGGACTGTTGAGAGGAATTAACTTCAGTTGGGGGAAACAGGGAGCAGACTTTTGCTGCTTGAGGTATGACACATTTCTAACAAGACGATGTAATGCTGGAAGCTGTCATTTTCCCTATGGGATCCGGTAAGCCATTTTTATTACATGAAGAGAAAAAAGGGCTTCACAAGGGCTTTTAAGACTGTAGACATTTTCTGGGCTAAAACGATTTATATATAAGCATATTTTATACTCCATAGCCTTGAGGAATTATTTTAATCTTGGGAACTATGTAAAATAACCGGCAGGCACTGTATTGGACACCTTATTCTCTAGGGGCTTTCCCTAATCATAGGCAGAGTCTCATTTTCGCGCCTCTATTGCGCACTTGTTTTTGGGAAGCATGACATGCAGATGCATGTGTGAGGAGCTCTGATACATAGAAAAGACTTTCTGAAGGCGTCATTTGGTATCGTATTCCCCTTTGGGCTTGGTTGGGTCTCAGCAAAGCAGATACCAGGGACTGTAAAGGGGTTAAATATAAAAACGGCTCTGGTTCCGTTATTTTAAGGGTTAAAGCTTCCAAATTTGGTGTGCAATACTTTTAAGGCTTTAAGACACTGTGGTGAAATTTTGGTGAATTTTGAACAATTCCTTCATACTTTTTCACATATGCAGTAATAAAGTGTGTTCAGTTTAAAATTTAAAGTGACAGTAACGGTTTTATTTTAAAACGTTTTTTGTACTTTGTTATCAAGTTTATGCCTGTTTAACATGTCTGAACTACCAGATAGACTGTGTTCTGTATGTGGGGAAGCCAAGGTTCCTTCTCATTTAAATAGATGTGATTTATGTGACACAAAATTTAGAGAAAATGATGCCCAAGATGATTCCTCAAGTGAGGGGAGTAAGCATGGTACTGCATCATCCCCTCCTTCGTCTACACCAGTCTTGCCCACACAGGAGGCCCCTAGTACATCTTGTGCGCCAATACTCCTTACTATGCAACAATTAACGGCTGTAATGGATAATTCTATCAAAAACATTTTAGCCAAATTGCCCACTTATCAGCGAAAGCGCGACTGCTCTGTTTTAGAAAATACTGAAGAGCATGAGGACGCTGATGATATTGGTTCTGAAGTGCCCCTACACCAGTCTGAGGGGGCCAGGGAGGTTTTGTCTGAGGGAGAAATTTCAGATTCAGGGAAAATTTCTCAACAAGCTGAACCTGATGTGATTACATTTAAATTTAAATTGGAACATCTCCGCGCTCTGCTTAAGGAGGTGTTATCTACTCTGGATGATTGTGAGAATTTGGTCATTCCAGAGAAATTATGTAAAATGGACAAGTTCCTAGAGGTCCCGGGGCCCCCCGAAGCTTTTCCTATACCCAAGCGGGTGGCGGACATTGTAAATAAAGAATGGGAAAGGCCCGGTATACCTTT
The DNA here is from genome assembly GCF_027579735.1 of Bombina bombina. NCBI lineage: Eukaryota > Metazoa > Chordata > Amphibia > Anura > Bombinatoridae > Bombina > Bombina bombina. The sequence continues at coordinate 350,655,891 of NC_069504.1, forward strand.
CGTCCCTCCCCCCATATTTAAGAAATTGTTTCCTATGGTCGACCCCAGAAAGGACTTATGGCAGACAGTCCCCAAGGTCGAGGGGGCGGTTTCTACTCTAAACAAACGCACCACTATACCCATAGAAGATAGTTGTGCTTTCAAAGATCCTATGGATAAAAAATTAGAGGGTTTGCTTAAAAAGATGTTTGTTCAGCAAGGTTACCTTCTACAACCAATTTCATGCATTGTTCCTGTCACTACAGCAGCGTGTTTCTGGTTCGATGAACTAGAAAAGGCGCTCAATAATAATTCTTCTTCTTATGAGGAGATTATGGACAGAATTCATGCTCTCAAATTGGCTAATTCTTTTGCCCTAGACGCCACTTTGCAATTGGCTAGGTTAGCGGCGAAAAATTCTGGTTTTGCTATTGTGGCGCGCAGAGCGCTTTGGCTAAAATCTTGGTCAGCGGATGCGTCTTCCAAGAACAAATTGCTTAACATTCCTTTCAAGGGGAAAACACTGTTTGGCCCTGACTTGAAAGAGATTATCTCTGATATCACTGGGGGCAAGGGCCACGCCCTTCCTCAGGATAGGTCTTTCAAAGCCAAAAATAAACCTAATTTTCGTCCCTTTCGCAGAAACGGACCAGCCCCAAGTGCTACGTCCTCTAAGCAAGAGGGTAATACTTCTCAAGCCAAGCCAGCCTGGAGGCCAATGCAAGGCTGGAACAAAGGAAAGCAGGCCAAGAAACCTGCCACTGCTACCAAGACAGCATGAGATGTTGGCCCCCGATCCGGGACCGGATCTGGTGGGGGGCAGACTCTCTCTCTTCGCTCAGGCTTGGGCAAGAGATGTTCTGGATCCTTGGGCTCTAGAAATAGTCTCCCAAGGTTATCTTCTGGAATTCAAGGGGCTTCCCCCAAGGGGGAGGTTCCACAGGTCTCAAATTGTCTTCAGACCTCATAAAAAAACAGGCATTCTTACATTGTGTAGAAGACCTGTTAAAAATGGGAGTGATTCATCCTGTTCCATTAGGAGAACAAGGGATGGGGTTCTACTCCAATCTGTTCGTAGTTCCCAAAAAAGAGGGAACATTCAGACCAATCTTAGATCTCAAGATCCTGAACAAGTTTCTCAAGGTTCCATCGTTCAAAATGGAAACCATTCGAACAATTCTTCCTTCCATCCAGGAAGGTCAATTCATGACCACGGTGGATTTAAAGGATGCGTATCTACATATTCCTATCCACAAGGAACATCATCGGTTCCTAAGGTTCGCATTCCTGGACAAGCATTACCAGTTTGTGGCACTTCCGTTCGGATTAGCCACTGCTCCAAGAATTTTCACAAAGGTACTAGGGTCCCTTCTAGCGGTGCTAAGACCAAGGGGCATTGCAGTAGTACCTTACTTGGACGACATTCTGATTCAAGCGTCGTCCCTTCCACAAGCAAAGGCTCACACGGACATTGTCCTGGCCTTTCTCAGATCTCACGGGTGGAAAGTGAACGTAGAAAAAAGTTCGCTATCTCCGTCAACAAGGGTTCCCTTCTTGGGAACAATAATAGACTCCTTAGAAATGAGGATTTTTCTGACAGAGGCCAGAAAATCAAAACTTCTAAACTCTTGTCAAATACTTCATTCTGTTCCTCTTCCTTCCATAGCGCAGTGCATGGAAGTAATAGGTTTGATGGTAGCGGCAATGGACATAGTTCCTTTTGCGCGAATTCATCTAAGACCATTACAACTGTGCATGCTCAGTCAGTGGAATGGGGACTATACAGACTTGTCTCCGACGATACAAGTAGATCAGAGGACCAGAGATTCACTCCGTTGGTGGCTGTCCCTGGACAACCTGTCACAGGGGATGAGCTTCCGCAGACCAGAGTGGGTCATTGTCACGACCGACGCCAGTCTGGTGGGCTGGGGCGCGGTCTGGGGACCCCTGAAAGCTCAGGGTCTTTGGTCTCGGGAAGAATCTCTTCTCCCGATAAATATTCTGGAACTGAGAGCGATATTCAATGCTCTCAAGGCTTGGCCTCAGCTAGCAAAGGCCAAGTTCATACGGTTTCAATCAGACAACATGACGACTGTTGCGTACATCAACCATCAGGGGGGAACAAGGAGTTCCCTGGCAATGGAAGAAGTGACCAAGATCATTCAATGGGCGGAGACTCACTCCTGCCACTTGTCTGCAATCCACATCCCAGGAGTGGAAAATTGGGAAGCGGATTTTCTGAGTCGTCAGACATTTCATCCGGGGGAGTGGGAACTCCATCCGGAAATCTTTGCCCAAATTACTCAATTGTGGGGCATTCCAGACATGGATCTGATGGCCTCTCGTCAGAACTTCAAGGTTCCTTGCTACGGGTCCAGATCCAGGGATCCCAAGGCGACTCTAGTAGATGCACTAGTAGCACCTTGGACCTTCAAACTAGCTTATGTATTCCCGCCGTTTCCTCTCATCCCCAGGCTGGTAGCCAGGATCAATCAGGAGAGGGCATCGGTGATCTTGATAGCTCCTGCGTGGCCACGCAGGACTTGGTATGCAGACCTGGTGAATATGTCATCGGCTCCACCATGGAAGCTACCTTTGAGACGAGACCTTCTCGTTCAAGGTCCGTTCGAACATCCGAATCTGGTCTCACTCCAACTGACTGCTTGGAGATTGAACGCTTGATCTTATCAAAGCGAGGGTTCTCAGATTCTGTCATTGATACTCTTGTTCAGGCCAGAAAGCCTGTAACTAGAAAAATCTACCACAAAATATGGAAAAAATATATCTGTTGGTGTGAATCTAAAGGATTCCCTTGGGACAAGGTAAAAATTCCTAAGATTCTATCCTTTCTTCAAGAAGGTTTGGAGAAAGGATTATCTGCAAGTTCTTTGAAGGGACAGATTTCTGCCTTGTCTGTGTTACTTCACAAAAAGCTGGCAGCTGTGCCAGATGTTCAAGCCTTTGTTCAGGCTCTGGTTAGAATCAAGCCTGTTTACAAACATTTGACTCCTCCTTGGAGTCTCAATTTAGTTCTTTCAGTTCTTCAGGGGGTTCCGTTTGAACCCTTACATTCCGTTGATATTAAGTTATTATCTTGGAAAGTTTTGTTTTTGGTTGCAATTTCTTCTGCTAGAAGAGTTTCAGAATTATCTGCTCTGCAGTGTTCTCCTCCTTATCTGGTGTTCCATGCAGATAATGTGGTTTTACGTACTAAACCTGGTTTTCTTCCGAAAGTTGTTTCTAACAAAAACATTAACCAGGAGATAGTCGTGCCTTCTTTGTGTCCGAATCCAGTTTCAAAGAAGGAACGTTTGTTGCACAATTTGGATGTAGTTCGTGCTCTAAAATTCTATTTAGATGCTACAAAGGATTTTAGACAAACATCTTCTTTGTTTGTTGTTTATTCTGGTAAAAGGAGAGGTCAAAAAGCAACTTCTACCTCTCTCTCTTTTTGGATTAAAAGCATCATCAGATTGGCTTACGAGACTGCCGGACGGCAGCCTCCTGAAAGAATCACAGCTCATTCTACTAGGGCTGTGGCTTCCACATGGGCCTTCAAGAACGAGGCTTCTGTTGATCAGATATGTAAGGCAGCGACTTGGTCTTCACTGCACACTTTTACTAAATTTTACAAATTTGATACTTTTGCTTCTTCTGAGGCTATTTTTGGGAGAAAGGTTTTGCAAGCCGTGGTGCCTTCCATCTAGGTGACCTGATTTGCTCCCTCCCTTCATCCGTGTCCTAAAGCTTTGGTATTGGTTCCCACAAGTAAGGATGACGCCGTGGACCGGACACACCTATGTTGGAGAAAACAGAATTTATGTTTACCTGATAAATTACTTTCTCCAACGGTGTGTCCGGTCCACGGCCCGCCCTGGTTTTTTTAATCAGGTCTGATAATTTATTTTCTTTAACTACAGTCACCACGGTATCATATGATTTCTCCTATGCAAATATTCCTCCTTTACGTCGGTCGAATGACTGGGGAAGGCGGAGCCTAGGAGGGATCATGTGACCAGCTTTGCTGGGCTCTTTGCCATTTCCTGTTGGGGAGGAGAATATCCCACAAGTAAGGATGACGCCGTGGACCGGACACACCGTTGGAGAAAGTAATTTATCAGGTAAACATAAATTCTGTTTTTGTTCAGATAACAGTAGTAGTGGGACAACTTGCTGCCCAGCATCATATTTGCAAGTAGTTAGTTACCACAAGTATTCAGTACAGAAATGCTTGCAGAACAAAAGGGTTAAAAATGTAATTGCTGCTTAAGTGTCATGGTTTAAGTAAGGGTCATTTAGAGTATCTAAAGTCAGAAAGGAAGTAAAAGAGCTTGTTTATGTTTTCTTTTTTGTTAAACATAGAAACATAGATTTTGACGGCAGATAAGAACCATAGACTTAACAAGTCTGCCTAATATTTCCTATATGTCCGCTGCACATCGATAAATGCCGACAGCATACGTTGTCAGCATTTATCATTGCACCTGCAGTTCTTGTGAACTGCTGGTGCAATGCCGCCCCCTGCAGATTCGCGACCAATTGGCCACTAGCAGGGGGTGTCAATCAACCCAATCGTATTTGTTCGGGTTGATTTCTGTCCGCGGCCTCAGAGCAGTTGGACAAATTATGGAGCAGCGGTCTTTAGGCAGCTGCTTCATAACTTCTATTTCCGGCGAGCCTTCATAACTTCTGTTTCCGGCGAGCCTTCATAACTTCTGTTTCCGGCGAGCCTTCATAACTTCTGTTTCCGGCGAGCCTTCATAACTTCTGTTTCCGGCAAGCCTTCATAACTTCTGTTTCCGGCGATCCTTCATAACTTCTGTTTCCGGCAAGCCTTCATAACTTCTGTTTCCGGCGATCCTTCATAACTTCTGTTTCCCGCGAGCCTTCATAACTTCTGTTTCCGGCGAGCCTTCATAACTTCTGTTTCCGGCAAGCCTTCATAACTTCTGTTTCCGGCGATCCTTCATAACTTCTGTTTCCGGCGAGCCTTCATAACTTCTGTTTCCGGCGATCCTTCATAACTTCTGTTTCCCGCGAGCCTTCATAACTTCTGTTTCCGGCGATCCTTCATAACTTCTGTTTCCGGCGAGCCTTCATAACTTCTGTTTCCGGCGATCCTTCATAACTTCTGTTTCCCGCGAGCCTTCATAACTTCTGTTTCCGGCGAGCCTTCATAACTTCTGTTTCCGGCGAGCCTTCATAACTTCTGTTTCCGGCGAGCCTTCATAACTTCTGTTTCCGGCGAGCCTTCATAACTTCTGTTTCCGGCGAGCCTTCATAACTTCTGTTTCCCGCGAGCCTTCATAACTTCTGTTTCCCGCGAGCCTTCATAACTTCTGTTTCCCGCGAGCCTTCAGGAAACAAGGGGCTTGATAAACAGACCCCCATAAATCAATCACCCTTTCTGTAAAGCATCGCTTCCTCAAATTACTCCTGAACCTACTACCCTTCAGCGCGAGATCATGACCCCTTGTTCTTGAATTTTTCTTTTTATAAAAACTCACAGCCTCAGCTTTACTTAGACCCTTAAGGGGACAGTATAGACCAATTTTCATATAACTGCATGTATAATAGATACTACTATAACAAAGAATATGCACAGATACTGATCTAAAAATCCAGTATAAAACCTTTTAGAAAATTACTTAGTAGCTCCCAGTTTAGCACACTTGAAGAGGTTAGGCTGGGGCACCCAGTGAAAGGGTCTGGTAAATTAGGAAGAGCAGACCCCCCCTTCCTTGCATATGAAAAGACCCTTTAGACAAACCAGAGCATGAGGAGTCATAGACCTGGGTCTACATCTGAAACTTTGTGACTTGGATTGGAGTCTGAATATCAGCATAATATTATACAAAAATAAAAAACTATACATTGTTACAAAAACACTCCCAGATGGGCTGTATAAATGAATTATCTACAGCACCTTTATGCAAAGAAAAATCTAGTGTACAATGTCCCTTTAACATACAATTAGGTCATTGAGCCTCTCCTGGCCATGTACCATTTTAGTAGGTCTCCTTTGTTTATATCCTTCTGGAGATATAGGCCCCAAGTTATCAAGGTCTGGCGGACCTGATCCGACAGTGCGGATCATGTCCGCCAGACCTCGCTGAATACGGCAAGCAATACGCTCGCCGTATTCAGCATTGCACCAGCAGCTCACAAGAGCTGCTGGTGCAACGCCGCTCCCTGCAGACTTGCGGCCAATAGGCCGCCAGCAGAGGGGTGTCAATCAACCAGATGGTACTCGATCGGGTTGATTTCCGGCGATGTCTGTCCGCCTGCTCAGAGCAGGTGGACAGGTTATGGATCAGCGGTCTTTGTGACCGCTGCTTCATAACTGCTGTTTCTGGCGAGTATGATGACTAGCCAGAAACAGGGGCCATCATACGGAGCTTGATAAATAGAGCCCATGGTCTCCAGAACTGCACACAATACTCAAGATAAGTCCTAACTAATGATCTCTAAAGGGGCATAAGAACCTTACTATTTCTACTGCAAATACCTCTACCAATACACCCAAGCATTCTACTGGCCTTACTCGCTGCAATACTACATTGCTTACTGAATTTTAAATCATCTGAAAAAATAATTCTCAAGGCCTGTTCCTCATTTTTAACAGTCAGTAAAGTGTCATTGAGTTTGTAATTAATGTTTGAATTTTTCTTTCCTAAATGCATAATTTTGCACTTTGCAGTGTTAAACTTTAGATACCAGTCATTTGTCTAATCCTCCAATTTTTGTATATCACTTCTCATTTTGTCCAGCCACCCTGGAACATCTACTTTATTACAATTTTTTGTATAAAAACAGACATACTGGCAAATAAACATGCTTTCCCCTGCAACCTGTTGCTAATATCACTGATAATTATGTTAAACAAGAACAGCCCCAGAACTGACCTCGCGGAACACCACTAGTAACTGTAAAAAGTTATAATTCAGCTGCTGCCCAGCTGCAGGTAAAAAAATAAAAATGAAGAAATGAACTGCAGCCAATCAGCAGCCCCATTGTTTGCTATGGGGAAACACTTCTACGTCTGCACCTAACACCCTAACATGTACCCCGAGTCTAAACACCCCTAGCCTTACACTTATTAACCCCTAATCTGCCGCCCCAGCTATCGCTGACCCCTGCATATTATTATTAACCCCTAATCTGCCGCTCCGTAAACCGCCACTACTTACATTATCCCTATGTACCCCTAATCTGCTGCCCTAACATCGCCGACCCCTATATTATATTTATTAACCCCTAATCTGCCCCCCACAACGTCGCCTCCACCTGCCTACACTTATTAACCCCTAATCTGCCGACCGGACCGCACCGCTACTATAATAAAGTTATTAACCCCTAATCCGCCTCACTAACCCTATAATAAATAGTATTAACCCCTAATCTGCCCTCCCTAACATCGCCGACACCTAACTTCAATTATTAACCCCTAATCTGCCGACCCAATCTCGCCGCTATTCTAATAAATGTATTAACCCCTAAAGCTAAGTCTAACCCTAAAACTAACACCCCCCTAAATTAAATATAATTTAAATCTAACAAAATTAATTATCTCTTATTAAATAAATTATTCCTATTTAAAGCTAAATACTTACCTGTAAAATAAATCCTAATATAGCTACAAATTATAATTATATTATAGCTATTTTAGGATTAATATTTATTTTACAGGTAATAAATTAAGGGACGTCATCCAAGATGGCGTCCCTCGAATTCCGATTGGCTGATAGGATTCTATCAGCCAATCGGAATTAAGGTAGGAATATTCTGATTGGCTGATGGAATCAGCCAATCAGATTCAAGTTCAATCCGATTGGCTGATTCAATCAGCCAATCAGATTGAGCTCGCAATCTATTGGCTGTTCCGATCAGCCAATAGAATGCGAGCTCAATCTGATTGGCTGATTGGATCGCCAATCGGATTGAACTTGATTCTGATTGGCTGATTCCATCAGCCAATCAGAATATTCCTACCTTAATTCCGATTGGCTGATAGAATCCTATCAGCCAATCGGAATTCGAGGGACGCCATCTTGGATGACGTCCCTTAAAGGAACCGTCATTCGTCGTTAGTCCGTTGGGCCAGCAGGATGTTCCGCGTCGGAGGTCTGCAAGATGGATCCGGAAGAAAGAAGATTGAAGATCCCGTTGATAGAAGACTTCATCCGGATCATGGACCTCTTCAGCTCCCGCTTGGATGAAGACTTCATCCGGATCATGGACCTCTTCAGCCCCCCGCTTGGGCTTGGATCAGGACATCGGAGGAGCTCTTCTGGACAGATCGTTGAACCCGGTGAGGTGAAGATAAGGTAGGAAGATCTTCAGGGGCTTAGTGTTAGGTTTATTTAAGGGTGGTTTGGGTTAGATTAGGGGTATGTGGGTGGTGGGTTGTAATGTTGGGGGGCTTGGGTATTGTATTTTTTCTTTTACAGGCAAAAGAGCTGAACTTCTTGGGGCATGCCCCGCAAAGGGCCCTGTTCAGGGCTGGTAAGGTAAAAGAGCTTTGAACTTTAGTTATTTAGAATAGGGTAGGGCATTTTTTATTTTGGGGGGGCTTTGTTATTTTATTAGGGGGCTTAGAGTAGGTGTAATTAGTTTAAAATTGTTGTAATATTTTTCTTATGTTTGTAAATATTTTTTTATGTTTTGTAACTTAGTTCTTTTTTATTTTTTGTACTTTAGCAAGTTTATTTAATTGTATTTATTTGTAGGAATTGTATTTAATTAATTTATTGATAGTGTAGTGTTAGGTTAATTGTAGGTAATTGTAGGTAGTTTATTTAATTAATTTATTGATAGTATAGTGTTAGGTTTAATTGTAACTTAGGTTAGGATTTCTTTTACAGGTAAATTTGTAATTATTTTAACTATTTTAGCTATTAAATAGTTCTTAACTATTTAATAGCTATTGTACCTGGTTAAAATAAATACAAAGTTACCTGTAAAATAAATATAAATCCTAAAATAGCTATAATATAATTATAATTTATATTGTAGCTATATTAGGATTTATTTTACAGGTAAGTACAGGGAGTGCATAATTATTAGGCAAGTTGTATTTTTGAGGATTAATTTTATTATTGAACAACAACCATGTTCTCAATGAACCCAAAAAACTCATTAATATCAAAGCTGAATATTTTTGGAAGTAGTTTTTAGTTTGTTTTTAGTTTTAGCTATTTTAGGGGGATATCTGTGTGTGCAGGTGACTATTACTGTGCATAATTATTAGGCAACTTAACAAAAAACAAATATATACCCATTTCAATTATTTATTTTTACCAGTGAAACCAATATAACATCTCAACATTCACAAATATACATTTCTGACATTCAAAAACAAAACAAAAACAAATCAGTGACCAATATAGCCACCTTTCTTTGCAAGGACACTCAAAAGCCTGCCATCCATGGATTCTGTCAGTGTTTTGATCTGTTCACCATCAACATTGCGTGCAGCAGCAACCACAGCCTCCCAGACACTGTTCAGAGAGGTGTACTGTTTTCCCTCCTTGTAAATCTCACATTTGATGATGGACCACAGGTTCTCAATGGGCTTCAGATCAGGTGAACAAGGAGGCCATGTCATTAGATTTTCTTCTTTTATACCCTTTCTTGCCAGCCACGCTGTGGAGTACTTGGACGCGTGTGATGGAGCATTGTCCTGCATGAAAATTATGTTTTTCTTGAAGGATGCAGACTTCTTGCTGTACCACTGCTTGAAGAAGGTGTCTTCCAGAAACTGGCAGTAGGACTGGGAGTTGAGCTTGACTCCATCCTCAACCCTAAAAGGCCCCACAAGCTCATCTTTGATGATACCAGCCCAAACCAGTACTCCACCTCCACCTTGCTGGCGTCTGAGTCGGACTGGAGCTCTCTGCCCTTTACCAATCCAGCCACGGGCCCATCCATCTGGCCCATCAAGACTCACTCTCATTTCATCAGTCCATAAAACCTTAGAAAAATCAGTCTTGAGATATTTCTTGGCCCAGTCTTGACGTTTCAGCTTGTGTGTCTTGTTCAGTGGTGGTCGTCTTTCAGCCTTTCTTACCTTGGCCATGTCTCTGAGTATTGCACACCTTGTGCTTTTGGGCACTCCAGTGATGTTGCAGCTCTGAAATATGGCCAAACTGGTGGCAAGTGGCATCTTGGCAGCTGCACGCTTGACTTTTCTCAGTTCATGGGCAGTTATTTTGCGCCTTGGTTTTTCCACACGCTTCTTGCGACTCTGTTGACTATTTTGAATGAAACTCTTGATTGTTCGATGATCACGCTTCAGAAGCTTTGCAATTTTAAGAGTGCTGCATCCCTCTGCAAGATATCTCACTATTTTTGACTTTTCTGAGCCTGTCAAGTCCTTCTTTTGACCCATTTTGCCAAAGGAAAGGAAGTTGCCTAATAATTATGCACACCTGATATAGGGTGTTGATGTCATTAGACCACACCCCTTCTCATTACAGAGATGCACATCACCTAATATGCTTAATTGGTAGTAGGCTTTCGAGCCTATACAGCTTGGAGTAAGACAACATGCATGAAGAGGATGATGTGGTCAAAATACTAATTTGCCTAATAATTCTGCACTCCCTGTATTTAGCTTTAAATAGGAATAATTTATTTAATAAGAGATAATTAATTTCGTTAGATTTAAATTATATTTAATTTAGGGGGGGTGTTAGTGTTAGGGTTACACTTAGCTTTAGGGGTTAATACATTTATTAGAATAGCGGTGAGCTCCGGTCGGCAGATTAGGGGTTAATAATTGAAGTTAGGTGTCGGCGATGTTAGGGAGGGCAGATTAGGGGTTAATACTATTTATTATAGGGTTAGTGAGGCGGATTAGGGGTTAATAACTTTATTATAGTAGCGCTCAGGTCCGCTCGGCAGATTAGGGGTTAATAAGTGTAGGCAGGTGGAGGCGACGTTGAGGGGGGCAGATTAGGGGTTAATAAATATAATACAGGGGTCGGCGGTGTTAGGGGCAGCAGATTAGGGGTACATAAGGATAACGTAGGTGGCGGCGCTTTGCGGTCGGCAGATTAGGGGTTAATAAGTGTAGGCAGGTGGAGGCGACGTTGATGGGGACAGATTAGGGGTTAATAAATATAATACAGGGGTCGGCGGTGTTAGGGGCAGCAGATTAGGGGTACATAAGGATAACGTAGGTGGCGGTCGGCAGATTAGGGGTTAAAAATTTTTATTCGAGTGTCGGCGATGTGGGGGGGTCTCGGTTTAGGGGTACATAGGTAGTTTATGGGTGTTAGTGTACTTTAGAGTACAGTAGTTAAGAGCTTTATAAACCGGCGTTAGCCCAGAAAGCTCTTAACTACTGACTTTTTTCCTGCGGCTGGAGTTTTGTCGTTAGATGTCTAACGCTCACTTCAGAAACGACTCGAAATACCGGAGTTAGAAAGATCCCATTGAAAAGATAGGATACGCAATTTACGTAAGGGGATCTGCGGTATGGAAAAGTCGCGGCTGAAAAGTGAGCTTTAGACCCTATTTTGAGTGACTCCAAATACCGGCGGTAGCCTAAAACCAGCGTTAGGAGCCTCTAACGCTGGTTTTCACGGCTAACGCCAAATTCCAAATCTAGGTCACTGATTTGCTGCTTAGAAGTCCTTTACAATGGGATGTGGCTACTGAGGAACTTTTGTGGTAAAATATCTTTCTTTTTTACATAGAGATGTTCAGGTGATATTTTCTAGTCAGCTTTTTACAGCTATGCTGTATCACTTTCAACATTTGGGTATTATGGCCCTTTAAGTCAAAATTAAAGTTTTAGGATTCAGATAGAGCACACAATTTTAAACAACTTTCCAATTCATATCCATTATCTAAATATGCACAATCTTTTAATGCACAAACTTTCTGAGGCACCAACTCCTACTGAGCATGTGCAAGATTCACAGAATATATGTATATGCATTTTGTGCTTGGCTGATGGTTGTCACATGATGCAGTGAGAAGGAAAATAAAACTAAATTTGACATTTGTCAGAAAAAAAAATCTTCTCATGATATTCAAACTAAGTGCTGTTGCACGGTCTATTTATTATGCATTTATTGGTTATGCTATTCTACTTTGTTTAGTGGTCCTAGCACAGATCGAAGTTCCTTTAAAACCCTTGGATGAATATTATATGGACACACTGACTTTTTTTACATTTATTTTTGATAATGCCAATAAAACCTCATCTTCTGTAAAGATTAGTGCTAAATTCATTTTTGTAGCATCAAAGTTTTATTTTTTTTATAAAATATGATTTCTAGTGAACAATTTCGTTACAAATTTTGATGCACCTTAACAATGTAATTTTTCCTCCGTATTTTTGTGTGAATGGTTCAATTATTTGTTTTGTAAAATTTAAAAATTATGAATTTTATTGTGCACTTTTGTAATGTATGCATCTCCTTCCCATACAAAAATGCAGTATACACCCTTTAGTGAGACACCCTGTTTTCAGGGTAAAAAGACGCTTTATATCATTCTACCGTGCATTCTACTGGCAAACATTCTTATAGAATGATAAGATAAGTAAGGATTGTGTGTAAACAGAGAGAGATAAACTAATGAGGTCCAATCTCCCTAACAGCTCAGCCCATTTGATTAGGTTGTAGGTTCAATTAGCAGATATAGCTATTTCATTTGCAAAAATATACATTAATGAGCAAATTCCAATACATTTTAAACTCTGAAGCTGGTATAACAAGTCTTGTGAACACATTAAGGGATTGTCATTCATTGGTCCAGATACGAAGTCCAGCTGTGTCTCAATTACTGGGTGGCCAGCATTAGGTGAATATGGAGGAGCAGTAGATGGATGCAAATTTGAGTAAGGTAGTTCAGTCAGCTAAATGCAGATGGGAAATCCAAGATGATAGAGAAGATATGGGTTTGAGGATGGTAGAATAGGCTATTGTAAGTATGTAGCTTCATTTCCAGGTTACATTGGATGGACTGTGACATTCATATGGAGGTTTATGGGTGTAGAAGGAGGATCAGCCAAGTGTTGGGCAAGGCAGTCAAAGAAATTAGAGGTTAGGTGCTGGAACATCCACAAATTACACATAGGAAGTAGGAGTTGTACAGAAGAGCCTACCTTTCAGAAAAGTTAAAGGGACATAAAACCCAAACATTTTCTTTCATGATTCAGATAGAGAATACAATTTTAAGCAACTTTCTAATTTACTTCTAATATCTAATTTGTTTCATTATCTTGGTATCATTTGTTGAAAGAGCAGCAGTGAGCCAATGACAATCAATATATATATGCAACCACCAATCAGCAGCTAGAACCTAGGTTCTTTGCTGCTCCTGAGCTTACCTAGATAAACCGTTCAGCAAAGGATAACTAGAGAAGGAAGTAAATTAAGTAATAGAAGTAAACTGGAAAGTTTTTTTAAAATTGTATTCTCTATCTAAATCATAAAAGATAATTTTAGGATTTCATGTCCCTTTAAGGACACCTTTCTGGAGGACATCAGTTGCTTGAACAGTCTGGTTAAGAAAGGAGAAATCACAATTTAATTTAAAGGGCCACTAAACCCATTCATGATTCAGATAGAACATACAAATTTAAACATTACAATTTACTTCTATTATTTATTTTGCTTCATTTTTTAGATATCCTTATTTGAAGAAAAATCAATGCACATGGGTGAGCCAATCACGTGAGGCTTCTATGTGCAGCAACCAATCAGCAGCTACTGAGCATATCTAGATATGCTTTTCAGCAACAAATATCAAGAGAATAAAACAAATTAGTTAATAGAAGTAAATTAGAAAGATGTTTAAAATTGCATTCTCTTTCTAAATCATGAAAGAAAAAATGTGGGTTTCATGTCCCTTTAACAGTGGCATGAAATGAGGTCTCTTTTTTTTTTGTTGATGGTGAAATTCTGTTTTGAGCTTGTATTCAAGTTCAGTGCTGGAACATTATTGTTTAGTAAATAATTGCCATTTAGATGGTAGCTAAGAATTCTGCCATAAAGACAACAAAATGTACTTTATGACGTGTCCTGAGAGAGATAGATTGGGTGAAGGTAGTGTTTAGAGATGGTTTTCGGTCCCAACCAATGAAGACAACTGGGGACCTAGAGACCCTATTATTGTGGATATCAACTTGCACCCTAGCACAAAAATATAAATCTAGATTATCAGAAATTAGTCTTATATTTCATTTGTATGTTTGTGGTAGATTCTACAGTGCTGGCCCTTCTCAGAAAAGCTTAGACATTCCTTATACCTGTTGTAGGATTCCCGCCCTACCAGTATTGTACAAGCATGGACAGTAATTGTAAAGTCCAGGGCCAATGTGGGTATTATGGGAAACATTTAAAAATAACATGTGATGGGAACTGCTTAGTTTGTGGGTTCTTCTCTTTAAAAAACATGATGATTTTAAATCGGCACTCCTAATTTGGTTGTTGGGCAATGTCACGTTATTATATTAATTATTATTACCGCTACATTCTACCAACACCGTCCCTAGTCTCAAAACACCTCTGCTTCTCTCAGCTGCTGATTTTCTCCCCCACTGATACAGATGTGTAAATCACCCAGTTCTTCTGTTCATTTAATGTACAGACTATCAGCCAAGTTGTCTACCCTTTACTTTTCATACCTCTCTTACAGAGTTACTGTACGGCAGGGGATCCTTTTTGCTGTTTGTTCCCTTTTGTATCTGTGTCAGCTTCATCTGTAACAACAGAACTGCTGTAGCACAGAGGCACATAGAGATGTTCCTATAACTAGAAAATGTGCAGTTGTCTTCACTAGATAGTTTAGAAAGGTTTATTGCTTTAATTTTCTTTTGATATTGAACTATGTAACTTTATATAGATACTGCATTATGTGGATCTCTCTTTAGTACAGATCTCGTTTGTATTTATTCCTTACTGTTATGTACTGTCACTGTATCAGAGTAGAATTATAAACTGACGGTTTTAGCAGTCATTATTTTTAGAGGGAAACATTACCAATGCACCTTTCTAAAGGGAATATAATGGCAGTTTGGCATGCTTAAGGGGACAGTCTACCCCAGAATATTTATTGTTTTAAAATGTAGGTAATCCCTTTATTACCCATTCCCTAGTTTTGCATAACCAACACAGTTATATTAACACACTTTTTACCTCTGTGATTATCTTGTATCTAAGTCTCTGCAAACTGCCTCTTTTTTCAGTTCTTTTGACAGACTTCCATTTTAGCCAATCAGTGCTGGCTCCTAGGAACTCCACGTGCGTGAGCACAGTGTTATCTATATGAAACACATGAACTAACACCCTCTAGTGGTCAATAACTGTGAAAATGCCCTGAGCTAAGAGGCGGCCTTCAAGGGCTTAGAAATTATCATATGAACCTCCTAGATTTAGCTTTCATCTAAGAATACCAAGAGAACAAAGCAAAATTGGTGATAGAAGTAAATTGGAAAATTGTTTAAAATTATATGCCCTATCTGAATAATGAAAGTTTGTTTTGGACTAGACTGTCCCTTTAATTGGTGCAGTAGTTCCTAACCTTCATTGCTTTGGGTGTATTTTTGATGTTTATTTGATATATTCGGGAAAACACCACCTTAATACAATATTATAAACTAATATTATTATCTAGTCCAAGTGGATTTTCTCTAAAATTGATTTCTTTTCCAGATTAAGGGCTAGATTATGAGTAGAGCGTTAGTTTGTGCTTGCGCATGGGCATCCGCAGAAATTTTTCCAGAGGGGCAAAAAAGTGAAATATACCCAGATTTCTTTTATATATATATATATATATATATATATATATATATATATATATATATATATATATATATATATATATATATATATATATGATTATAGATATATACAGATATATTAATATCAATTTTAAAATACTTAGAACATGGAATGTGAAAAATTTATATTAAATACATAGACACTTTATTAAATATGAATATAGCAAATATGCTTTTACATGTTTTCAGCTAGTTGACAGCAAAGGGCTCCAAAACACACACACACACATATATATATATATATATATATATATATATATATATATATATATACACACACACATACATACAGTTATTTTATATATATATATATATATATATATATATATATATATATATATATATACACAGTATATATATATATATACTGTATGTCTATCTATATATGTGAATATATGTGTTTATATGGGTATATACTGTATGTCTGTAAATACATATATACACATATAAATACATATATATAGTCATAGCCAAAAATATTGGCACCCCTGCATTTTTGTCAGATAATGCACGGCAAGAAAATTGTTGCAATTACAAATGTTTATGTTTATTTCTTTTGTTTGTATTGGTATGAGACAAAAAAGCCAACTCTGACACATTCTACGCAAAACTCCAAAAATTGACTGGACAAAATTATTGGCACCCTCAATTTAATATTTGGTACTACACCCCTTGGTTACAGGAAGCAATCGATTTCAGTTATTTTTTCCATCAATGAGTTTCTTACACCTCTCTACTGGTATTTTGGACCACTCTTCTTTCGCTAACTGCTCCAGGTCTCTCAGATTGGAAGGGTTCCTTTTCCCAACTGCTGTTTTGAGATCTCTCCACAGGTGCTCTATGGGATTCAGATCTGGACTCATTGCTGGCCATTTCAGTACTCTCCAGCGCTTTGTCTTAAACCATTTCTGGGTGGTTTTTGTGCTTTGGGTCATTGTCCTGCTGTAAGACCCATGACCTCTGATGAAGACCCCACTTTCTGACACTGGCCCTACATTGCACCACGTACTTCTTTGGAAGTCTTCAGATTTCATAATGCCATGCACACAGTCAAGATATCCAGTGCCTGAAGCAGCAAAGCTACCCCAAGACAGTTAACTTCCACCATGTTTGACTGTAGGGACTGTATTCTTTTCTTTAAAAGCCTCATTTCTTATTCTGAAAACAGTAGAACGATGGGCTTTACTAAAAAGCTGTAATTTTGTTTAATCTGTCCACTGCACATTCTCCCAAAAGGATTTTGGCTTCCTCAGGTAAGTTTTGGCAAACCCCAATCTGGCTTTTTTATGTTTTTGTGTCAGCAGTGGGGTCTTCCTGGTTCTCCTACTATAACGTCCCTTTTCATTCAGATGGCGACATATAGTGCAAGCTGACACATTTTTACTCTGTGCCTGAAGGTCAGCTTGAATTTGTCTGGAAGTTGATTGAGGTTCTTTATCCACCATTTGATCCTTTGTTGCAATCTTTGATCAATTTTTCTCTTTTGTCCACGTCCAGGGAGATTAGCTACAGTGCCATGGGCTAAACTTCTTAACAATGTTGCGCACAGTGGACACAGGAACATTAAGATCTCTGGAGATGGACTTGTAACCTTGAGATTGTCCATGCTTTTCCACAATTTTTGTCCTCAAATCCTCAGACAATGCTAAAAAATGTTGTCCAGTCCATTTTTGGAGTTTTGCATGGAATGTGTCAGATTTGGCTTTTTTTCTCTACTTTTTTGTGTCATACCAATACAAACAAAAGAAATAAACACGAGAATGCCTAAACCTTTGTAATTGCAACAATTTTCTAGGCGAAGTGGTGCATTTATCTGACAGAAATGCAGGGGTGCGAATATTTTTGGCCATGACTGTATACATATATTGAAAATTATCCCAAAATACTACTAGTCCTAGTTGACTAGTACACTATACATTTTGAAGTCACTATATGCTAAACTGTAATACACTTTCATACACTTCTTATATGCACACAGATACATTGGCACATACACACACACACACACTGTAATTTACATATACTGACACACAATGAAACAAACAAGCTGAAATAAAAATGGAAGGGAATTTGTATTTGGACAGTAGGAAATATTGGGAGGTTGGCCTGGAGCTAAGTTTTGACAATATTTGAATGATTTAACTGCATTATATATACAGTATATATATATATATATATATATATATATATATATAAATATATATATATATATATATATATATATATATATATATATATATATATATATATATATATATATATATATCAGTGATGTGCAGTCACTAGAGGCAGGTGAGGCAGTGCTTCACCTCTCATATGGGCAAAAATATATATATTTTTATTGGCTTTAAAAAAAAAATAAAAAAAAAATGTATTTTTTTCTCCCCAGCATTTTTTTTCTCACAGCTACATGTTGTGCAATGGAGAGGCACAAGCAGGTCTGCCCACCATTACACAACATGCTGCGCCATCTACTGGATGAAAGAGGTTAAGATCATTGCATGGCCCATTAACTGCTTATTTGAGGCAGTCCTATTTGGGCTGAACCAATCCAGTGAGAGGCATTAGTAAGTGGAACATAGGGTTGGGGCTGGATGTTAAATCATATAAAACAAAACAAAACCAGAAAAAAACAACTTTCATATATTTTGTTGCTGTCCTGTGAACCTGCTAGCTTTGCTAAAGTGAAAAAGAGAGTTCTGTTCTTCCCCTCTAAGTGCAGTGGAATGTGCCACTGTCACTTCCTGAATCCTTACAGAGCAGGAAAAGAGGCATAGAGAGCACTGCAGTGTTTCAGCCACATTATTAAAGTAAGATTTTACTGAAAAGGATTCTGTTAGTGAAAATGATCATTTAATGAATGTGGTTTAGTGTTTTTTTTTACTCTTTTACAGCAAATGATCGTTTTTGTATTTTGTTTACTCAAACTTTACACCCACTAACTTAGCAGCTTGCCTCTGTACTTCACACTAATTTATAGTCTAATTTTCTGAACTCTCTGTAAATCTGCTGTTTTATTACTTAAAATGCAGTGGTCCCTCTCCCCCCCCCCTTGTGTGTGTGTGTGTGTCTCTCTATCTATCTATCCATCTCTCTCCTTATGTGTTGTTCTCCCCATGGTCTCTTTCTCTTTCTGTCTCTCTTCCTCCCCCTCTGACTCTCTCATCCCGTATGTGTCTCTCTAACCCTCTGTGTGTGATTGTGTCTCTCTTTCTCTCTCTCTAACCCTCTGTGTGTGATTGTGTCTCTCTCTCTAACCCTCTGTGTGTGATTGGGTGTCTCTCTCTCTTTCTCTCTCTCTAACCCTCTGTGTATGATTGTGTCTCTCTCTTTCTAACGCTGTGTGTGATTGTGTCTCTCTCTTTCTCTCTCTAACCCTCTTTGTGTGATTGTGTCTCTCTCTTTCTCTCTCTCTCTCTAACCCTTTGTGTATGATTGTGTCTCTCTCTTTCTCTCTCTCTAACCCTCTGTGTGTGATTGTGTCTCTCTCTCTCTAACCCTCTGTGTGTGATTGTGTCTGTAATTGTGTCTCTCTCTCTCTTTCTCTCTCTCTCTAACCCTCTGTAAGTGATTGTGTCTCTCTCTCTTTCTCTCTCTCTCTCTAACCCTCTGTGTGTGATTGTGTCTCTCTCTCTCTATATCTGTCTCTAACCCTCTGTGTGTGATTGTGTCTCTCTATTTCTCTCTCTCTCTAACCCTCTGTGTGATTGTGTTTCTCTCTCTCTCTCTCTCTCTCTCTCTCTAACCCTCTGTGTGTGATTGTGTCTCTCTCTTTCTCTCTCTCTCTAACCCTCTGTGTGTGATTGTGTCTCTCATTCTCTCTCTCTCTCTCTCTAACCCTCTGTGTGTGATTGTGTCTCTCTAACCCTCTGTGTGTGATTGTGTCTCTCTCTTTCTCTCTCTAACCCTCTGTGTATGATTGTGTCTCTCTTTCTCTCTCTCTCTAACCCTCTGTGTGTGATTGAGTCTCTTTAACCCTCTGTGTGTGATTGTGTCTCTCTTTCTCTCTCTCTCTAACCCTCTGTGTGATTTTGTCTCTCTCTCTTTCTCTCTCTCTCTAACCCTCTGTGTGTAATTGTGTCTCTTTCTCTCGCTCTCTCTAACCCTCTGTGTGTGATTGTGTCTCTCTCTTTCTCTCTCTCTCTCTCTCTCTCTCTCTCTCTAACCCTCTGTGTGTGATTGTGTCTTTCTCTCTCTCTCTCTCTCTCTCTCTCTCTTTCTAACCCTCTGTGTGTGCTTGTGTCTCTCTCTCTCTAACCCTCTGTGTATGATTGTGTCTCTCTCTCTCTTTCTCTCTCTCTCTAACCCTCTGTGTGTGATTGTGTCTCTCTCTCTTTCTCTCTCTAACCCTCTGTGTATGATTGTGTCTCTCTCTATTTCTCTCTCTCTTTAACCCTCTGTGTGTGATTGTGTCTCTCTTTCTCTCTCTCTAACCCTCTGTGTGTGATTGTGTCTCTCTTTCTCTAACCCTCTGTGTGTGATTGTGTCTCTCTCTCTTTCTCTCTCTCTAACCCTCTGTCTGTGATTGTGTCTCTCTCTCTCTCTTTATTTCTCTCTCTAACCCTCTGTGTGTGATTGTGTCTCTCTTTCTCTCTCTCTAACCCTCTGTGTGTGATTGTGTCTCTCTTTCTCTCTCTCTCTCTCTCTCACCCTCTGTGTGATTGTGTCTCTCTTTCTCTCTCTCTTTCTCTCTAACCCTCTGTGTGTGATTGTGTGTGTCTCTCTTTCTCTCTCTCTCTAACCCTCTGTGTGTGATTGTGTGTCTCTCTCTCTTTCTCTCTCTCTAACCCTCTGTGTGTGATTGTGTCTCTCTCTCTCTTTCTCTCTAACCCTCTGTGTCTCTCTCCCCCGTCTCTCTCTCCCTTTCCCCCCCGAGTGCTTGTCTGTGTTTCTGTCTACCTTTTATTTATTTAATTAATGAATTGGTAGTGCCATCTGATGGTGTGGCTTTATTTAAAGGGGTGGGGTCAAGCGCCCCACCATCTTTAAATTTCACCAGCCGCCACTGGATCAAGACATTTTTATATTTACTGAATAATGAAAGAATCTATAAGCATAATTTACAGCATTAAAGTAAAAAGTATGTTTTAAACATATTTTAATGGGCATGGATTTCTAGATCTCATAATCAGAGCAAGCATTGTGTTATCTGGCAAGAGTTTCTGTTACAATCCTTTAGACTAAAATTAGATGTTTACTAAGTTGACCAGTTTTCCAAGACACCATTTAAAGGGACATGAAACCCATAAGAAACCCATATGAAACCCATATGAAACCCATATGCAAATTTAAATAACTTTCCAATTTAGATCTAATATCTAATTTTCTTCATTCTTTTGATATCCTTTTTTGAAAATCATATCTAAATATGCTCAGTAGCTGCTGATTGGTGGCTGCACATAGATACCACATGTGATTGGCTCACCCATGTGCATTGCTATTTCTTCAACAAAGGATATCTAAAGAATGAAGGCATATCCTAGCTACTGCCTCACCAGCCTCTGACGTCACTGCACGTCACTGATATATATATATATATATATATATTATCATTTAACTACTCCTTAGACTATACAATTCTGTGTGTGGAGGCTCATTTAACTACTCATTAGACTATACAATTATGTATGTGGATGCTCATTTAACTACTCATTAGACTATACAATTATGTATGTGGATGCTCATTTAACTACTTATTAGGCTGCACAATTCTGTGTGTGCGGACAGATTGTCTCACATCTGACTCTAGAATACTTTGGTATACAGAGGAGTTCATGGTCGACTCAATGACTGCAAGGTGCCCAGGTTCTGTAGCTGCAAAACAAGCCCAAATCATCACCCTTCCACCACCATGCTTGACAGATCAGTTGGTATGAGGTGTTGTGCTGATATGCTCTGTTTAGTTTTTGCCAAATGTGGCGCTGTGCATTATCTTCACTTTGGTCTCGTCTGTCCAAAGGACATTGTTCCAGAAGTCTTTTGGTTTGTTTAGTTGCAACTTTGCAAACCTAAGTCATGCTGCCATGTTCTTTTTAAAGAGATGAGGTTTTCTCCTGGCAACCCTTCCATACAAACCATACTTGTTTAGTCTTTTCTAATTGTACTATCATGAACTTTAACATTTTAAATGCTAACTGAAGCCTGTAGAGTCCGAGATGTAACTCTTGGGTGTTTTGCAATTTCTCTGAGCATTGCACGGTCTAACCTAGTGGTGAATTTTCTGGGATGTCCACTCCTGGGAAGATTAGCAATGGTCTTGAATGTTTTCCATTTGTGATTAATCTTTCTCACTGTAGAATGATGGACTTTAAATTGTTTGGCAATGGCCTTATAACCCTTCCCAGATTGTTGAGTAGCAACAATTGCTTCTCTAAGATCATTGCTGATGTCTTTCCTCCTTGGCATTGTGTTAACACACACCTGAATGCTCCAGACCAGCAAACTAGTGAAACTTCAGCTTTTATAGAGGTGGTCACACTTGCTGATGATAAATTAATCAAGGGCATTTGATTAGCAGAACATGGCTGCTACTTAGCCTCTTATTTTTAATGGAAGCAGTAAAGGTGTACTTAGTATTTTACACAGAAAAAAAAAAAACGGCACTGAAAAGTGCCTTTACATTGCGGTCTACAGGAACTGTGTTTTCAGTAAATATATATATATATATATATATATATATATATATATATATATATATATATAAAACACATATTAACAAATAAATATATATGTATGTATATTAGCATATACATATATATTTAAATTGGTGCAATCGCTGCGCTACTTACCCCCTTCGCTGCACATAGGTTTTGATGCCGTCTTGTCAGAACAAAGCTCCTATAGGAGCCCATGGAAGCACGTTCTTGCGAGCTTAATGCTTCCCAGCAATGTGAATGCGAGCTTGCGTTGGCATTGCTGTTAACTTGTAATATGAGCGCACATTAGCGTACACTGGTATTACACATTAGAGCGCAAATATCACTTTCTTAAAATTTATATTTAGCACTCCACTTGTAATCTGGCCCTATATGTTTTTAATGTTATAGTGTAAGTTTCTATCTAGCTAATAATATTAGTTAGATAGAAGGTTCAGGTGGTAATACAGTCTTAAAGGAAGAGTCAAGTCAAAATTGAAGGGACAGTCTACACCAGAATTTTTATTGTTTAAAAATATAGGCCTAGATTTGGAGTTCGGCGGTAAAAGGGCTGTTAACGCTCCGCAGGCTTTTTTCTGGCCGCACCATAAATTTAACTCTGGTATCGAGAGTTCAAACAAATGCTGCGTTAGGCTCCAAAAAAGGAGCGTAGAGCATTTTTACCGCAAATGCAACTCTCGATACCAGAGTTGCTTACGGACGCGGCCGGCCTCAAAAACGTGCTCGTGCACGATTCCCCCATAGGAAACAATGGGGCTGTTTGAGCTGAAAAAAAACCTAACACCTGCAAAAAAGCAGCGTTCAGCTCCTAACGCAGCCCCATTGTTTCCTATGGGGAAACACTTCCTACGTCTGCACCTAACACTCTAACATGTACCCCGAGTCTAAACACCCCTAACCTTACACTTATTAACCCCTAATCTGCCGCCCCCCGCTATCGCTGACCCCTGCATATTTTTTTAACCCCTAATCTGCCGCTCCGTAAACCGCCGCTACCTACATTATCCCTATGTACCCCTAATCTGCTGCCCCTAACACCGCCGACCCCTATATTATATTTATTAACCCCTAATCTGCCCCCCTCAACGTCGCCGACACCTGCCTACACTTATTAACCCCTAATCTGCCGAGCGGACCTGAGCGCTACTATAATAAAGTTATTAACCCCTAATCCGCCTCACTAACCCTATCATAAATAGTATTAACCCCTAATCTGCCCTCCCTAACATCGCCGACACCTACCTTCAATTATTAACCCCTAATCTTCCGATCGGAGCTCACCGCTATTCTAATAAATGGATTAACCCCTAAAGCTAAGTCTAACCCTAACACTAACACCCCCCTAAGTTAAATATAATTTTTATCTAACGAAATAAATTAACTCTTATTAAATAAATGATTCCTATTTAAAGCTAAATACTTACCTGTAAAATAAATCCTAATATAGCTACAATATAAATTATAATTATATTATAGCTATTTTAGGATTAATATTTATTTTACAGGCAACTTTGTAATTATTTTAACCAGGTACAATAGCTATTAAATAGTTAAGAACTATTTAATAGTTACCTAGTTAAAATAATAACAAATTTACCTGTAAAATAAATCCTAACCTAAGATATAATTAAACCTAACACTACCCTATCAATAAAATAATTAAATAAACTACCTACAATTAACCTAACACTACACTATCAATAAATTAATTAAACACAATTCCTACAAATAAATACAATTAAATAAACTAGCTAAAGTACAAAAAATAAAAAAGAACTAAGTTACAGAAAATAAAAAAATATTTACAAACATAAGAAAAATATTACAACAATTTTAAACTAATTACACCTACTCTAAGCCCCCTAATAAAATAACAAAGCCCCCCAAAATAAAAAATTCCCTACCCTATTCTAAATTAAAAAAGTTACAAGCTCTTTTACCTTACCAGCCCTGAACAGGGCCCTTTGCGGGTGATTGCCCCAAGAATTTCAGCTCTTTTGCCTGTAAAAAAAAACATACAATACCCCCCCCCCCCCCAACATTACAACCCACCACCCACATACCCCTAATCTAACCCAAACCCCCCTTAAATAAACCTAACACTAATCCCCTGAAGATCTTCCTACCTTGTCTTCACCATCCAGGTATCACCGATCCGTCCTGGCTCCAAGATCTTCATCCAACCCAAGCGGGGGTTGGCGATCCATAATCCGGTGCTGAAGAGGTCCAGAAGAGGCTCCAAAGTCTTCCTCCTATCCGGCAAGAAGAGGACATCCGGACCGGCAAACATCTTCTCCAAGCGGCATCTTCGATCTTCTTCCATCCGGAGCGAAGATTAGGGGTTAATAATTGAAGGTAGGTGTCGGCGATGTTAGGGAGGGCAGATTAGGGGTTAATACTATTTATGATAGGGTTAGTGAGGCGGATTAGGGGTTAATAACTTTATTATAGTAGCGCTCAGGTCCGCTCGGCAGATTAGGAGTTAATAAGTGTAGGCAGGTGTCGGCGACGTTGTGGGGGGCAGATTAGGGGTTAATAAATATAATATAGGAGTCGGCGGTGTTAGGGGTAGCAGATTAGGGGTACATAGGGATAACGTAGGTGGCGGCGCTTTGCGGTCGGAAGATTAGGGGTTAATTATTTTAAGTAGCTGGCGGCGATGTTGTGGGGGGGCAGGTTAGGGGTTAATAAATATAATACAGGGGTCGGCGGTGTTAGGGGTAGCAGATTAGGGGTACATAAGTATAACGTAGGTGGTGGTCGGCAGATTAGGGGTTAAAAATTTTAATCGAGTGGCGGCGATGTGGGGGGAGCTCGGTTTAGGGGTACATAGGTAGTTTATGGGTGTTAGTGTACTTTAGGGTACAGTAGTTAAGAGCTTTATGAACCGGCGTTAGCCAGAAAGCTCTTAACTCCTGCTATTTTCAGGCGGCTGGAATCTTGTCGTTAGAGCTCTAACGCTCACTTCAGAAACGACTCTAAATACCGGCGTTAGAAAGATCCCATTGAAAAGATAGGCTACGCAAATGGCGTAGGGGGATCTGCGGTATGGAAAAGTCACGGCTGAAAAGTGAGCGTTAGACCCTTTAATCACTGACTCCAAATACCAGCGGGCGCCCAAAACCAGCGTTAGGAGCCTCTAACGCTGGTTTTGACGGCTACCGCCGAACTCCAAATCTAGGCCATAGATAATCCCTTTATTACCCATTCCCCAGTTTTGCATAACCAACAAAATTGTATTAATATACTTTTTACCTCTGGGATTACATTGTATCTAAGACTCTGCAGACTTGTCCCCTTATTTCAGTTCTTTTAAGAGACTTGCATTTTAGTCAATCAGTGCTGACTCATAAATAACTCCATAGGAGTTAGCACAATGTTATCTAAATGGCACACATGAACTAGTACTGGCTAGCTGGGAAAAAACTGTCAAAATGCACTGAGATAAGAGGCAGCCTTCAAGTGCTTAGAAATTAGCATATGAGCCTACATAGATTTAGCTTTCAACAGAGAATACCAAGAGCACAAAGCAAATAATGATGATAAAATAAATTGTAAAGTTGTTTAAAATTGTATGACCTATCTGAATCATGAAAGTTTACGTTTTACTAGACTGTTCCTTTAAATGTTGATGATTCAGATAGGGCATGCAATTTTAAACAAATTTTAAATTTACCTTTACTGTTACATTTGCTTTGTTCTTTTGGTTTTATTTGTTGAAAGCTATACCAAGGTAAGCTCATATGCTAAATTCTAAGCCCTTGAAGGCCGACTCTTCTCAAAGCAATTGACAGTTTTTCACAGCTAGAGGGTGTTCGTTCATGTGTGCTATATAGATAACATAGTGCTAACGCCCATGGAGTTATTTATGAGTCAGCACTGATTGACTAAATGCAAGTCTTTGAAAAGAACTGAGATAAGGGGGTAGTCTGCAAAGGCTTAGATACAAGGTAATCACTTAGGTAAAAAGTGTTCCAAGAGACACTTCACTTTCTGCAATGAGATTTTTTTAGTGATAACTTTTCTGCAGGTCATTTTTAAATAAAATACAATTGTAAGTTACACGAAAGCACCAGATCAATTGCAATGTGTTGGTTAACTGGAGAATAAAGCAATATTTAAAGTTGTATAATCTAGTGCAGTAGTTGAAAATTGCATTGCAAATTAGTTGCAGACAAAAAAAGCAATTGTAAAATGTCTCTTGAATTCATTTGTTTCCTTTTCTCTTAGTCTAACATAGAAATGTAGTAATAAAAAGGTGCATTGCTCATATGAACATCTTACATTCAGAGAAAAACAGCTTTGCAGACTGTGAAAAGCTAGGGAACGAGTTTGCAAAAATCTCAGAGCCAGACAACAATCAATGCACTACTGCATATTTGACTGTTCTCTTCAATTAGCACTTTGCTCTGGATGCACTGTGTTAAGGAAAACTTATACAATGCAGCCAGAAAACAGCTCTGTTTATAAAGAACAGCCTAATGTGGAGCAGCACTGAAAAGTTAAAGTGCTAACAGTTCCTGTTCTTTCTGCAGACATGCTGCATTTTCTGCGATGACATCTCAGATCACTCTATGTTCTGCCTTGGTTATTCACAATGGGTAATAAAGGGATTATCTATCTTTTTAACCCCTTAATGACCGAGGACGTGCAGGGTACGTCCTCAAAAAAAAGGCAGTTAACGCCTGAGGACGTACCCTGCACGTCCTCGGTGTGGAAAGCAGCTGGAAGCGATCCTGCTCGCTTCCAGCTGCTTTCCGGTTATTGCAGTGATGCCTCGATATGGAGGCATCCTGCAATAACCTTACATGGCCATCCGATGCAGAGAGAGCCACTCTGTGGCCCTCTCTGCACCGGACATCGATGGCCTGTATCGTTGGTGGGTGGGAGCCGACTTGGGAGGCGGGTGGGCGGCCATCGGTGTGCCGTGTGACGTCGAGGGGGGCGGGATCGGGGGCGGGACCGCCGGGGGCGCGCACGGACGCGCGCGCGACACGGAGGGTGGCGGGCAGGCGCGTGCACGGGGCGGGAGCGGGTGGGAACCGCTACACTACGGAAAATTAATAAAAAGTATAAAGTTAAAAGTGCCATAAGCACACAAAAAAAAAAGCACAAAAAGAGATCGTGGAGGGGTGGGGGGTTGGTTTTTGGGTGGGGGGAAGCTACACTACAGAAAAGTTAAAAAAATGTAAAACAAAAACCTTTTTTCTTCTAAACTGGGTACTGGCAGACAGCTGCCAGTACCCAAGATGGCGCCCATTAAGTTAGAGTGGGAGGGTTAGGAAGCTGTTTGGGGGGATCAGTGAGGTTGGGGGATAAGGGGGGATAGTACACAGCAGCATATGTAAGTATGCTTTAAAAAAACCACCAAAAAAACAAATATAGCTTTTATTTTAGTACTGGCAGACTTTCTGCCAGTACTTAAGATGGTGGGGACAATTGTGGGGTGGGGGAGGGAAGAGAGCTGTTTGGGAGGGATCAGGGGGTCTGATGTTTCAGGTGGGAGGCTGAGCTCTACACTAAATCTAATATTAACCCTGCAAGCTCCCTACAAGCTACCTAATTAACCCCTTCACTGCTAGCCATAATACACGTGTGATGCGCAGCGGCATTTAGCGGCCTTCAAAATACCAAAAAGCAACGCCAAAGCCATATATGTCTGCTATTTCTGAACAAAGGGGATCCCAGAGAAGCATTTACAACCATTTGTGCCATAACTGCACAAGCTGTTTGTAAATGATTTCAGTGAGAAACCTAAAATTGTGAAAATGTTAACGTTTTTTTTAATTTGATCGCATTTGGCAGTGAAATGGTGGCATGAAATATACCAAAATGGGCCTAGATCAATACTTGGGGTTGTCTACTACACTACACTAAAGCTAAAATTACCCCAAAAAGCTCCCTACATGCTCCCTAATTAACCCCTTCACTGCTGTGCATAATACACGTGTGGTGCGCAGTGGCATTTAGTGGCATTCTAATTACCAAAAAGCAATGCCAAAGCCATATATGTCTGCTATTTCTGAACAAAGGGGATCCCAGAGAAGAATTTACAACCATTTGTGCCATAATTGCACAAGCTGTTTGTAAATAATTTCAGTGAGAAACCTAAAGTTTGTGAAAAAATTTGTGAAAAAGTGAACGATTTTTTGTATTTAATCGCATTTGGCGGTGAAATGGTGGCATGAAATATACCAAAATGGGCCTAGATCAATACTTTGGGATGTCTACTAAAAAAAAATATATACATGTCAAGGGATAATCAGAGATTCCTGAAAGATATCAGTGTTCTAATGTAACTAGCGCTAATTTTGAAAAAAAAAATGGTTTGGAAATAGCAAAGTGCTACTTGTATTTATGGCCCTATAACTTGCAAAAAAAGCAAAGAACATGTAACCATTGGGTATTTCTAAACTCAGGACAAAATGTAGAAACTATTTAGCATGGGTGTTTTTTGGTGGTTGTAGATGTGTAACAGATTTTGGGGGTCAAAGTTAGAAAAAGTGTGTTTTTTTCCATTTTTTCCTCATATTTTATCATTTTTTTTATAGTAAATTATAAGATATGATGAAAATAATGGTATCTTTAGAAAGTCCATTTAATGGCGAAAAAAACGGTATATAATATGTGTGGGTACAGTAAATGAGTAAGAGGAAAATTACAGCTAAACACAAACACCGCAAAAATGTAAAAGTAGCCTTGGTCCCAAACGGACAGAAAATGGAAAAGTGCTATGGTCATTAAGGGGTTAAACAATAATCTCTTATTTCTAGCTGTCCAAGTATGGAGGAAGTAAATCTATTTTCTCAAACATTAAAGTTGTATATAAAATGGAGAGAGTATGTTTCTGTGTTAAATAAGTTAGATTTATGTTTCTCTGTGTCAATAAAATGTATTAGTTGTGAATACTCACAACAATTTGTCAAATAACTAGCACCATTATCAGCCATGTGATATCTTCAGTTTATGGTGTAATTCTGTGATACAGCATATACTGTGATGTGATATAAAAGAATGTATAATGTTCAAAAACTTTATTACAATAACAAACATTCTAATGATATTTTATTCTTAACGTTTCATAGTGTTTTAGCATTTAAATCAAACCAAGAAGTAAGCATGTTCATTTAAAGGGACAGTACAATCAAAATTAAATTGATTGGATAGAGCATGGGATTTTAAACAAATTTCCAATTTACCTCTTATCAATTTTGCTTAATTCTCTTGGTATTCTTTTTAAAGAATAATTCCAGGTGAATTTAGGAGCGTGCGCACATCTTAAAGTGAAAGTCAATCCTAACGTTGTACAAACGCTAGGATTGACTATTGAAACAAATAAAGGGGACTTTCATTCATGTAATATAAGATACTTCACGTAGAAAGCTCCTTTATTTGATTCAATCAATCGCCGTTTTTACCTGGTACAGCAGTCCATGGCTAAAAACTTTTTTGGCTAAGAGGTGACGTTTTCACCTCTTAGCCAATAGCCGTGCTGTAAATCCGGCTTCCATGGGCGCCAAGCCGGATTTACCGCACGGCTATTGGCTAAGAGGTGAAAACGCTAGGATTGACTTTCACTTTAAGCCACCTGGCTGCAGCTTTTGCAACATTGTTTGTAGCAATCTTATACATAGTTACAAACGCTGATGCCATAGACTGCTACTTAGGTTTAGTCTTCAACAAAGAATATCAAGAGAACAAAACAAATTTGAGAACATAATAAGTTGGAAAATTGTTTAAAATTGCATTCTCTGAATCATTAAAGTTTAATTTTGACTTTACTTTTCCTTTAAATATGCACTAAGCATGCATAAGATTGGTAGATGAAAAAAAGCCTTGATGCACAGCTAGATAGTGGTAAAAATTTGTTTTCAATATATTTAAGGTGTAATAATATTTTTTATAGATTTTTTTAATTAAGGTATTTTTTCTGTTTATTAGAGGTAGGATTTGTGTGAGGACACAATCTGATAATTTGAAAGGACGTTAAGCACCTTAATATAGTACTATAAAATGTATTATGCTTATTATGAGTAGAAAAAAAAATATAATTTCTTATTTATTTTGCCCCAATTTCCAGTAATTTAACTCTGAAGCTGATTGGCTTTCCAATTACTGTTAGAAATGAAAGTGCAGACTCCAAACTGCTATATTCCACACTTTCATTGGTTGCACACTCTAGTGATGCATTTATAGCTGTCCCTAATTGGGCTTAGCAGAGAAGGAAACCAAGAGTACAAAGTATGATACCCATTGCTTTACAGACACTAAACTGTATCACTTATATTTTCAATATTTAAGTTAACTAATAAAATTTTAACCAATAAGGGTCAGATTACAAGTGGAGCGCTATTTAGCGCTAACGCTAGAGCCCTAATTGCACTAGAAGCAAACTTTGTGTATTATGAGTTGAAAGTATAAAGTTTGCGCTCTTACGTCAACCAGACGAGCACAAACAGCTTGCTTCTATATATATATATACACACACACACAATTATATATAGTTATAGATCTATACAGATATACAGGGGCAGAACTACCATTGGTGCAGCAGGTGCAGTGGCACCAGGGTCCAAGTGCCTGGGGGGGGCATAGTATGAATATATGAATACTGCATAAATATGCTTTTTTCATGTTTTCATCTACTTAAAGGGACAATAAACACAAAATAAATCATAGATAGAATGAGGCAGTCAAAGAAAAGATTAGTCTGAGAATAACATGTAGACATGTTTTTTAAAGTTTCATTACCTGTTTAAAGAAGTGTAAAGCTTTAGTGTCTATAAAACAATGGGAGCTGCCATGTTGTAACTTAGGTTGCCTTCTCTGCAGTGGCCAATTAGGGACAGTTATAAATAGGTCACTAAAGTGTGCAACCAATGTCTGTGTGGAATATAACAGTGTTCTGCACTTCCAATTCTAACAGGAACTGAAAAGCTCTATTTTTTATATACAATTTAGTACCATCTTAAAGTGTTCCTTTAACTGCAAAGGGCTCCAATGCACACATATATACAGTATATATATATATATATATATATATATATATATATATATATATACAGTACATACATAAGCAGAGAGTGCACTCCCCAGGACTTTTGTAAAAGGATTTTACTTGAAAGTGAATCTTTTTCGGGGGTTTAGCCCCTTCCTCAGACATACAAGTACAAAGTTCTTGTATGTCTTAGGAAGGGGCTAAACCCCTGAAAACGTTCACTTTCAAATAAAATCCTTTTACAAAAGTCCTGGGAAGTGCACTCTCTGCTTATGTTTATATAATTTTCTGTTGCACCCCGGGCATTTGAACTGCAGGTCTGGAGTGCTTGTCTATACTGTTTATATATATATATATATATATATATATATATATACACATACAGGGAGTGCAGAATTATTAGGCAAATGAGTATTTTGACCACATCATCCTCTTTATTCATGTTGTCTTACTCCAAGCTGTATAGGCTCGAAAGCCTACTACCAATTAAGGATATTAGGTGATGTGCATCTCTGTAATGAAAAAGGGTGTGGTCTAATGACATCAACACCCTATATCAGGTGTGCATAATTATTAGGCAACTTCCTTTCCTTTGGCAAAATGGGTCAAAAGAAGGACTTGACAGGCTCAGAAAAGTCAAAAATAGTGAGATATCTTGCAGAGGGATGCAGCACTCTTAAAATTGCAAAGCTTCTGAAGCGTGATCATCGAACAATCAAGCGTTTCATTCAAAATTGTCAACAGCGTCGCAAGAAGCGTGTGGAAAAACCAAGGCGCAAAATAACTGCCCATGAACTGAGAAAAGTCAAGCGTGCAGCTGCCAAGATGCCACTTGCCACCAGTTTGGCCATATTTCAGAGCTGCAACATCACTGGAGTGCCCAAAAGCACAAGGTGTGCAATACTCAGAGACATGGCCAAGGTAAGAAAGGCTGAAAGACGACCACCACTGAACAAGACACACAAGCTGAAACGTCAAGACTGGGCCAAGAAATATCTCAAGACTGATTTTTCTAAGGTTTTATGGACTGATGAAATGCGAGTGAGTCTTGATGGGCCAGATGGATGGGCCCGTCGCTGGATTGGTAAAGGGCAGAGAGCTCCAGTCCGACTCAGACGCCAGCAAGGTGGAGGTGGAGTACTGGTTTGGGCTGGTATCATCAAAGATGAGCTTGTGGGGCCTTTTTGGGTTGAGGATGGAGTCAAGCTCAACTCCCAGTCCTACTGCCAGTTTCTGGAAGACACCTTCTTCAAGCAGTGGTACAGGAAGAAGTCTGCATCCTTCAAGAAAAACATGATTTTCATGCAGGACAATGCTCCATCACACGCTTCCAAGTACTCCACAGCGTGGCTGGCAAGAAAGGGTATAAAAGAAGAAAATCTAATGACATGGCCTCCTTGTTCACCTGATCTGAACCCCATTGAGAACCTGTGGTCCATCATCAAATGTGAGATTTACAAGGAGGGAAAACAGTACACCTCTCTGAACAGTGTCTGGGAGGCTGTGGTTGCTGCTGCACGCAATGTTGATGGTGAACAGATCAAAACACTGACAGAATCCATGGATGGCAGGCTTTTGAGTGTCCTTGCAAAGAAAGGTGGCTATATTGGTCACTGATTTGTTTTTGTTTTGTTTTTGAATGTCAGAAATGTATATTTGTGAATGTTGAGATGTTATATTGGTTTCACTGGTAAAAATAAATAATTGAAATGGGTATATATTTGTTTTTTGTTAAGTTGCCTAATAATTATGCACAGTAATAGTCACCTGCACACACAGATATCCCCCTAAAATAGCTATAACTAAAAACAAACTAAAAACTACTTCCAAAACTATTCAGCTTTGATATTAATGAGTTTTTTGGGTTCATTGAGAACATGGTTGTTGTTCAATAATAAAATTAATCCTCAAAAATACAACTTGCCTAATAATTCTGCACTCCCTGTATATATATGTTTATATGTGTGCACATATGTGTTTATATGTGTATATATGTCTGTAAATACATATATACACATATAAATACGTATGTGCACACATTTAAACATATACATACATATACACATACATAGGTACATACATAGCTACCTACACATTTAGACATGTATATGTATGTATGTATCTCTATGTTAAAGCCCTTTGCATGTCTGTTTTTTTCACCTGAGATCTCATATCTTTGAGCCCTTATAACTTTTTTTGTGTCATTTTTTAAAAATAGTTTTTATTAGCTAGTGTTATTATGAGTGTAACTGTATTGTGTAATGTATTTTTGATGTGCTTTGTGACCCTTTTTTTTGTTTTGCAAAACAGTTAGCCAGAGCTCTGAGGACGCGATATCTAATGCGCATTAACTTCAATTGCACTCAAGCAATCACGTTTACTTTCAACTTGTCATGCTAGTTATAAACCCGACGTGCCCACAATAAACACTCTTTCGCTTGTGCGTAACTGTTAGTTCGCCACTCGTAATCTGGTAAACAAAGGATGGATTATTTTACAAGTAACAGTATTATAAAAGAGAAAGCAAAATAATGTGGGCGTATCAGGTTTGGGCAAGTTTCTGTGATTACTGAAGTGATAAATAAGGGGTACATTTCAGGTGTAGCCATTACATAAGAGTTTGTAAAAAAAAGGAGTTCCATTTTTAGTCAATGATCATTATGAATTTGACTTTTTTCTTTTTTTTACTTATTATTGCATTTTATTTTCAGTTGTTAACTTGTAATCATAGACATACATTCCTGCAATTATATAAGGAGTAATGTGCAGCCAGCTGTACATAATAAGGTTATTATTCGCCACCCAGGAGTTCCGTGACCATACAGAGACATGAAGCTGCAGGCTAAATATCTTTTTATAAGGTCACAGTATATTGTGGTGACTTGCAACATCATTATTTATGTACAGTTGGCAGAGTTTTACTCTTTAGAATACATAATGATAGAATGCATCTGGTTACCAAGATTGAGCAAAAATATTTTTATAGTGAATAACATGCTTTATAAATTATAGTTTAATTCTGTATATGTTGTTGATACTTATTCAAAATATTGCTCTAGTTTTCTATTAAGGAGAAAACAATCGGCTAGATTACGACTTTTGACGGTAAAGCCGTGCGGTGCTAGCTAACAAGCCTTTATTTTTCAGCGCTCACTTAAAACAACTCTGGTATTACAAGTTTTCTGAATGGCTGCGTTAGCCTCAGAGAAGTGAGCGTTGAGCCAAATTTAGCTCCACATCTCACCTCGATACCAGCGTTGCTTAAGTCAGTGGTGAGCTGGCTAAACGTGCTCGTGCACGATTTCCCCATAGGA
The DNA here is from genome assembly GCF_027579735.1 of Bombina bombina. Lineage (NCBI taxonomy): Eukaryota > Metazoa > Chordata > Amphibia > Anura > Bombinatoridae > Bombina > Bombina bombina. The sequence continues at coordinate 350,690,637 of NC_069504.1, forward strand.
AACAATGGGGCTGAGCCGGCTGAAAAAAAACCTAACACCTGCAAAAAAGCAGCGTCCAGCTTCTAACGCAGCCCCATTGTTTCCTGAGGGAAAATAAAAATATGTCTACACCTAACACCCTAACATGAACCCCGAGTCTAAACACCCCTAATCTTACACTTATTAACCCCTAATCTGCCGCCCCCGACATCGCTGAACCCTACATTATACTATTAAACCCTAATCTGCCACTCCGGACACCGCTGCAACCTACATTATACTTATGAACCCTAATCTGCCACTCCGGATACCGCTGCAACCTACAGTATACTTATGAACCCCTAATCTACTGCCCCCAACATCGCCGAACCCTACATTATATTATTAACCCCTAATCTGCCGCTCCGGACACGGCCGCAACCTACATTATATTTATTAACTCCTAATCTGCTGCCCCCAACGTCGCCGCCACTATAATAAAGTTATTAACCCCTAAATCTAAGTCTAACCCTAAACCTAACCCCCCCTAATTTAAATATAATTTAAATAAATCTAAATTAAATTACTAATATTAACTAAATTATTCCTATTTAAAACTAGATACTTACCTATAAAATAAACCCTAATATAGCTTCAAAATAACTAATAGTTACATTGTAGCTATTTTAGGATTTAATTTTATTTTACAAGGAACTTTGTATTTATTTTAACTAGGTACAATAGTTATTAAATAGTTATTAACTATTTAATAACTACCTAGCTAAAATAAAGACAAATATACCTGTAAAATAAACCCTAACCTAAGTTACAATTACACCTAGCACTACACTATCATTAAATGAATTACCTAAACTACCTATACTTAAATACAATTAAATTAAATAAACTAAATTATGAAAAAAACAAACACTAAATTACTGAAAATAAAAAAGAAATGACACATTTTTAAACCCCCTAATAAAATAAAAAAAGTAATCAGCTCTTTTACCTGTAAAAAAAGAAATACAATACCACCCCCCAACATTAAAACCCACCACCCAATCAGCCAATATGTAACGAATAGCCTCCTAATAAGTAAATGGTAATGAGAACTTGATATAATCAGTATGAAAAGATCCTGAACTTCTTAAATAATACTTGTAGCACAGTTTCAATTGAAAACACATACACTCTTATGTTCTCAAAATAAAACAATGTGCCTTTTATATATGATAGGAAGAAAAATGCAATTTCTTAAACTGAAACGGAATGTGCGCCATTAAATACTATCACTAAGTTCAGAATGAGGCAGACATTAGTAATATACAAGTGCAGGAATTACGGTGAAACTTTCCAGTTAGGTATATAACACAAAAAGGCAATAACTTAAAGCAGTTTGAATGTTACTTGAAACTAATATAATCGTAACATGTAACAAGTGGATGTATTTAGTTTTAGGAGAGATGAGTACCTTATCACGGCTTGGGTGTGTAGTCTTAGGAAGGTAGATCTGACTTTGTGTTCACAGAGAGCAGGGAGTTGTCTGACTCCCGGTAGAGAGGCTGGAGTGCTGCGTGACGTCAGCGCAGCTTCAGAGAAGCCAGTCGTTTCCAGGACAAGGTAAGGGCAAGTGTCCGGAGTATAATCAAAACATAACTTGCAATATTATTGTAAATAAGATGGAACTCCACTTACATGAGAGGCGGTTGTCACAGTAGTTGACAGGAAGTACTATATCCGTGAAGCTCAGACTGCTTTGTGCAGAGGAATCCGTGAAGTTCAGACTGCTTTGTGCAGAGGAGAGAGTTCGTCAGAGTCTCAGTCTTCCTTGATAGCAGAAAAGATTGCTGAAGGTAAGTTGAAAATCCTTAGCTGCAAACCACAGATACACAGCTAGCAAACTGTAGAACTAGGAAGGCACAGCGATTAGATAATCAAAATTCACATAGGATATCAAGGCTCAATGTTACTCCATGTGTGAATAACAAAATACTAAGCAAGGAGTGCTTAGTGGACAGGTGTTTTAAGGAAGAACCTAGAGTGTGATTGGAGGAGAAAAATTAAAGGAACAGTATACCCTAAAACCTTGACATGACTCCCCCTTCAAACAAGCTGATCCTCAGCTTGAAGCCTGGGTCGATCTGGAAACCTTCTGTGGAATTGGGATACCAGGCGAGAAGCATTAACATTGGACGCAGGTTCCCAAGTATCATCCTCGTCTGAATAACCTTTCCACCTGATCAAGTATTGTAGGACTCCTCTTGAAAATCTGGAATCAATTATCTCCTTCACTTCATACACGTCTGAATCCTGTGTGGGTGAGTATGGTTTGAGAAGTGAGACGTGAAAAGTCGAGTGAACTTTCATAGAAGGAGGTAATTCCAAAGATACTGCGTTCCTATTGATCACTTTGACTATGGTAAATGGTCCACAGAACTTTTGTGTCATTTTTCTACTAGGGAATTGTAACTTCAAGTTCTTAGTTGACAACCAGACTTGATCTCCGATTTGATATTTTGGTGGCTCTCTATGACGTAAGTCATAATAGTATTTTTGATTGTTCTGAGCTTTTGTGATGTTTTCTTTAATAAAACGGAAGTTGTCCAGTAGTGCATTGTTGAGTTCGTCAACCAAAGGAGAAGCTGAAGGAGCTGTACTAATTGAGGTGATGGTTGGATGGTATCCATAGTTAGCATAAAATGGAGATAATTTTGAAATTTTGTGGATGAATTGGTTAAATTGTTGTAAGAAAATTCTGCAAATGGTAGGTATGTTATCCAATTTTCCTGCTGGTAGGAACAGAAGCAACAAAGGTACTCATCTAACCATTGGTTAATTCGTTCAACTTGTCCATTAGCCTGGGGGTGAAACGCTGTAGTAAATTGATGGGTTATATTGAGAGATAGGCAGAGACTTTTCCAAAATCTGGATGTAAACTGAGATCCACGATCTGAAATTAGTGTCATCGGTACTCCATGTAAGCGAATCACATGTTGTATGAAAAGGGTGGCTGTTTCTGCTGAAGTAGGAAGTTTATGAAAAGGGATGAAATGTGCCATTTTGGTGAAACTATCTACGACTACCATTATTGTAGTGTGATTATGTGACGAGGGTAGATCTACTATGAAATCAACACCAACTTGCTTCCATGGTCTAAGAGAAGAATCTTTGTTTGTAACAAAGAACATTCCTGCTGCTGCAGGAGATGATGAAGGTCTAATGAAACCTTTCCTTAAATTTTCCTGTAAATACTCTTTTAGATGATTCAATTTGGGTTGACTCAAGGGGTATAGATGTCCCACAGGTAATGTTGCACCAGGGATGAGTTCTATTGGGCAATCATATACTCGGTGAGGAGGAAGAGTTTCGGCTTCAGTTTTACTGAATACCTCAATGAAATCTTGGTAAGGTTTGGGTATCAGTGTTTGTTCTGGTTCTGTGTGTAGTATTACTGGTTGTGGGTAACATGTATTTTCACAATAAGTAGAGTGGAAGTTAACTGTTAGATTTGACCAATCTATTTGAGGATTGTGCGTTTGTAACCAGAACAAACCTAGAACAATTGGAAAATGTGGTGAAGGTATAACATCAAATGTTAAGTGTTCAGTATGACCATCTTTAGTGGTGACTAATATAGGGATAGTATTATGTGTTATGGGACCTTTAGATATCACTGAACCATCAATAACTTTAAGTGAGACTGGGTTTTGTTTCAATACAGTAGGTATTTTATTCTGTTGTACAATTGATATATCGATGAAATTGCCAAAGGCTCCTGAATCAACAATGGCGGAAGTAGACAATCTCCTAAGGTCCCACTGCAACAAGAGAGATAGATTGCAGTAAGATATGAGTGTATCAGAACATCTGGTATTATTAATAAACTTGAACTTACTCTTTTTGTTCTTGCGTAAAACAGGGCGGTCCGTTACAATATGATTAGGATTTGCGCAATACATGCACAGATGATTTGTTCTTCTCCTCAACCTTTCTTCAGGGGTGAGTGGTCCTCGAATAACTCCTATTTCCATAGGTGTAACTTGATCCGTATAAGGGGCTTTCATGTGAGAATAAGTGGAGGTACTGGCTTTCAAAGATGATTCTGAATGTCCACGTTCTGCCTTCCGTTCTCTGAGCCTGCGGTCTATTTGTGTAGCCACTTTCATTAGAGCTTCCAAGCTGCTTGGTAGCTCTATGTGAGCTAGCTCATCCTTCACAGAATCGGACAAGCCTAGTCGAAACTGGTTTCTGAGCGATATTAGACTCCACGCAGAATCAGTAGCATATAACTTGAATTCAGTGATGTACTCTTCCACTGATTTTTTCCCTTGTTTTAGGTTCCTCATTTTCTGTTCTGCAGTTAATTGAATGTCAGTTTCTCTGTATAGCTCATCCATGGCTAGGAAGAAATCTGTCAGAGAATTTAATATTGGATCATTTGATTCGCACAAATGATCTGCCCATATTCTGGGTTCAGACCTCAAAAAGGAAATTGTAGATAAAACCCTAACCCTTTCTGTAGGGTAAGTTTTGGGTTTTAAATTGTACAGGAGATGGCATGCGTTTTTGAACTGTCTATAACATCTCCTGTCACCATGAAACAGATCTGGCAAACTAATCTGTGGTTCTGTACTGGGGTTTTGTTGTTCTTTACCCTCCTTAATCAGTTCCCTAAGAACCTGATTTTCAACTTGCAAATCAAGAATAGCCTGCCCCATTTGGTCTACCTTTTGGCTTAGGTTATAGACTATTTGGGGAATTTCAGCAGGATCCATTCTTTTATTTTTAGGGCTTAGTATTATGTAACGAATAGCCTCCTAATAAGTAAATGGTAATGAGAACTTGATATAATCAGTATGAAAAGATCCTGAACTTCTTAAATAATACTTGTAGCACAGTTTCAATTGAAAACACATACACTCTTTTGTTCTCAAAATAAAACAATGTGCCTTTTATATATGATAGGAAGAAAAATGCAATTTCTTAAACTGAAACGGAATGTGCGCCATTAAATACTATCACTAAGTTCAGAATGAGGCAGACATTAGTAATATACAAGTGCAGGAATTACGGTGAAACTTTCCAGTTAGGTATATAACACAAAAAGGCAATAACTTAAAGCAGTTTGAATGTTACTTGAAACTAATATAATCGTAACATGTAACAAGTGGATGTATTTAGTTTTAGGAGAGATGAGTACCTTATCACGGCTTGGGTGTGTAGTCTTAGGAAGGTAGATCTGACTCTGTGTTCACAGAGAGCAGGGAGGTGTCTGACTCCCGGTAGAGAGGCTGGAGTGCTGCGTGACGTCATCGCAGCTTCAGAGAAGCCGGTCGTTTCCAGGACAAGGTAAGGGCAAGTGTCCGGAGTATAATCAAAACATAACTTGCAATATTATTGTAAATAAGATGGAACTCCACTTACATGAGAGGCGGTTGTCACAGTAGCTGACAGGAGGTACTATATCCGTGAAGTTCACTGCTTTGTGCAGAGGAGAGAGTTTGTCAGAGTCTCAGTCTTCCTTGATAGCAGAAAAGATTGCTGAAGGTAAGTTGAAAATCCTTAGCTGCAAACCACAGATACACAGCTAGCAAACTGTAGAACTAGGAAGGCAGAGAGATTAGATAATCAAAATTCACATAGGATATCAAGGCTCAGTGTTACTCCATGGGTGAATAACAAAATACTAAGCAAGGAGTGCTTAGTGGACAGGTGTTTTAAGGAAGAACCTAGAGTGTGATTGGAGGAGAAAAATTAAAGGAACAGTATACCCTAAAACCCTGACACAATAGAATGCGAGCTCAATCCGATTGGCTGATTGCATCAGCCAATAGGATTTTTCCTACCTTAGAATCCTATCAGCCAATCGGAATTCAAGGGACGCCAGTGGATGACGTCACTTAAAGGAACCTTCATTCAGTCGTCGACCGTGGGCAGAAGAGGATGCTCCGCGTCGGATGTCTTCAAGATGGACCTGCTCCGCTCCGGAAGGATGAAGATAGGAGATGCCGCACGGATGAAGACTTCTGCCGTCTGGAGGACCTCTTCTGCCCCGATTGGATGAAGACTTCTGCCCCTCTGGAGGACCACTTGTGCCCGGCTGGGTGAAGACGGCTCAAGGTAGTGTGATCTTCAGGGGGTTAGTGTTAGGTTTTTTTAAGGGGGGGTTGGGTGGGTTTTAGAGTAGGGTTGGGTGGTGGGTTGTAATGTTGGGGGGTGGTATTGTATTTCTTTTTTTACAGGTAAAAGAGCTGATTACTTTGGGGCAATGCCCCGCAAAAGGCCCTTTTAAGGGCTATTTGTAATTTAGTATAGGGTAGGGAATTTTTTTTATTTTGTTTTTTTTTAATTGTATTAGGGGGTTTAGATTAGGTGTAATTAGTTTAAAATTCTTGTAATTCTTTTTTATTTTCAGTAATTTAGTGGGGGGGGGTTTCCCCATAATTTAGTTTATTTAATTTAATTGTATGTAGTTTAGGTAATTCATTTAATTATAGAGTAGTGTTAGGTGTAATTGTAACTTAGGTTAGGGTTTATTAGGGTTTATTTTACAGGTATATTTGTATTTATTTTAGCTAGGTAGTTATTAAATAGTTAATAACTATTTAATAGCTATTGTACCTAGTTAAAATAAATACAAAGTTGCCTGTAAAATAAAAATAAATTCTAAAATAGCTACAATGTAACTATTAGTTATATTGTAGCTATATTAGGGTTTATTTTATAGGTAAGTATTTAGTTTTAAATAGGAATAATTTAGATTTATTTAAATCATATTTAAATTAAGGGTGGTTAGGTTAAGGGTTAAACTTAGGTTTAGGGGTTAATACATTTAATATAGTAGTGGCGCCGTTGTGGGTGGCAGATTAGGGGTTAAATAATATAGGTAGGTGTCGGCGATGTTAGGGACGGCAGATTAGGGGTTAATAACATTTAACTAGTGTTTGCGAGGCGGGAGTGCGGCAGTTTAGGGGTTAATACATTTATTAAAGTGGCGGCGATGTCCGGTCGGCAGATTAGTGGGTAAAATGTTTTATTTTAGTGTTTGCGATGTGGGGGGGGCCTCGGTTTAGGGATTTATATGTAGTTTATGGGTGTTAGTGTACTTTGTAGCACTTTAGTTAAGAGTTTTATGTTCCGGCGTTAGCCCATAAAACTCTTAACTACTGACTTTTAAATGCGGTAGGAGTCTTGACAGGAGAGGGTCTACCGCTCACTTCTTCCAAGACTCGTAATACCGGCGTTAGGCAAATCCCATTGAAAAGATAGGATGCGCAATTGACTTAAGGGGATTTGCGGTTGCCTCGAGTCGCGGAAGTTAAGTGAGCGGTACACCTGTACCTGTCAGACTCGTAATACCAGCGGGCGTTAAAAAGCAGCGTTGGGACCTCTCAACGCTGCTTTTTAAGGCTAATGCAGAACTCGTAATCTAGCGGAATGTTAGTAATCTGCCCAGTGTTACAAATAGAAAAAAACAAATTCCTTACCTGTCCACTAAAATGACCTACTAGTCCAGAACTATCTATCTATATCTATCTATTTATCTATCTATCTATCTAAATATGTGTGTGTACAGTATATATATATATATATATATATATATATATACACACTAGTCCTAAAGCTAGTGTACATGGGCCATTTTCTGCAGTGCAGCGGTCCCACCTGCCCGGCTACGCTCGTCACTCCCGCTCCAGTCCGGTCACGCCCGCTCACCCGTCGGGGCTGTTTAAAGAATTGTTTTGAATAATGTTCCATTATAAGAACCCTTACATATGTATTTTTCATGTGTGCCTTTTTAAAGCGGCAATATGGTCACCCTAATATATATATACAGGGAGTGCAGAATTATTAGGCAAGTTGTATTTTTGAGGATTAATTTTATTATTGAACAACAACCATGTTCTCAATGAACCCAAAAAACTCATTAATATCAAAGCTGAATATTTTTGGAAGTAGTTTTTAGTTTGTTTTTAGTTATAGCTATTTTAGGGGGATATCTGTGTGTGCAGGTGACTATTACTGTGCATAATTATTAGGCAACTTAACAAAAAACAAATATATACCCATTTCAATTATTTATTTTTACCAGTGAAACCAATATAACATCTCAACATTCACAAATATACATTTCTGACATTCAAAAACAAAACAAAAACAAATCAGTGACCAATATAGCCACCTTTCTTTGCAAGGACACTCAAAAGCCTGCCATCCATGGATTCTGTCAGTGTTTTGATCTGTTCACCATCAACATTGCGTGCATCAGCAACCACAGCCTCCCAGACACTGTTCAGAGAGGTGTACTGTTTTCCCTCCTTGTAAATCTCACATTTGATGATGGACCACAGGTTCTCAATGGGGTTCAGATCAGGTGAACAAGGAGGCCATGTCATTAGATTTTCTTCTTTTATACCCTTTCTTGCCAGCCACGCTGTGGAGTACTTGGACGCGTGTGATGGAGCATTGTCCTGCATGAAAATCATGTTTTTCTTGAAGGATGCAGACTTCTTCCTGTACCACTGCTTGAAGAAGGTGTCTTCCAGAAACTGGCAGTAGGACTGGGAGTTGAGCTTGACTCCATCCTCAACCCGAAAAGGCCCCACAAGCTCATCTTTGATGATACCAGCCCAAACCAGTACTCCACCTCCACCTTGCTGGCATCTGAGTCGGACTGGAGCTTTCTGCCCTTTACCAATCCAGCCACGGGCCCATCCATCTGGCCCATCAAGACTCACTCTCATTTCATCAGTCCATAAAACCTTAGAAAAATCAGTCTTGAGATATTTCTTGGCCCAGTCTTGACGTTTCAGCTTGTGTGTCTTGTTCAGTGGTGGTCGTCTTTCAGCCTTTCTTACCTTGGCCATGTCTCTGAGTATTGCACACCTTGTGCTTTTGGGCACTCCAGTGATGTTGCAGCTCTGAAATATGGCCAAACTGGTGGCAAGTGGCATCTTGGCAGCTGCACGCTTGACTTTTCTCAGTTCATGGGCAGTTATTTTGCGCCTTGGTTTTTCCACATGCTTCTTGCGACCCTGTTGACTATTTTGAATGAAACGCTTGATTGTTCGATGATCACGCTTCAGAAGCTTTGCAAATTTAAGAGTGCTGCATCCCTCTGCAAGATATCTCACTATTTTTGACTTTTCTGAGCCTGTCAAGTCCTTCTTTTGACCCATTTTGCCAAAGGAAAGGAAGTTGCCTAATAATTATGCACACCTGATATAGGGTGTTGATGTCATTAGACCACACCCCTTCTCATTACAGAGATGCACATCACCTAATATGCTTAATTGGTAGTAGGCTTTCGAGCCTATACAGCTTGGAGTAAGACAACATGCATAAAGAGGATGATGTGGTCAAAATACTCATTTGCCTAATAATTCTGCACACAGTGTATATATACTATATAACAATAAAAAGGAGAACGTCTGTGGGACATACAATACTGTCCTGAATAGAAAGGGGAAACAATCAGCACACAGATATCAATTAAAACGGTATATTTATTTACCAAAACCACCACTACCACCTGGCTATGCTCACAGAGGTTTTATGAAATAAAAACATGTTTACAACATATGGGAAATAAACAGCAACAAAGAATATAGCACTTGCAAGCGGATATATATTAGGCTGCATGTATAATTAGAAACCAAGGATATAATAAAAATCAGTCAGTTTCACAATTTCACTGCACATAAAGTTTTCTGTATTCAGAAAATGACCACAGACAAGGCTGCACTCTAGGTCAGTAAAATGCACAGTAATTAAGTATTACCGCTAGCAAGCTCCTCCGGAGGTAAACCTCATGGGTCATGGACGATTAAACAAACTGCTTACTCCTCTTCTCCTCTCAGTCCTTGACCGAATCTGTCAGGTAGCGTGACGTATGATAGGGGAGTGACTGATCTTTACTCACTCGTCCGTGATAGGTTCCAGGCCACAAAGACAGAACTCCATTGGCTGTCAGCGTCTCCAGCTGATAAGTGTACGTGTGTTCAAAACAAACACGTCTTCTCCAAAAATATTTATTGGCATAAAGCTATTCCAAACTATGCATAGGGAGATAACAGTCCTTAACGCCAACAGTCTGCTAGGCAGTCGTACTGCTGCAGGATGTTACACAGGTCAGAAGTAGTTTTCCCAAACGGCTGCTGTATCTTAGAAAGCATGGATTCTCAAAAGTTCCCATACGTATGCTTAGAGAAATTAACTGGTGATAACCAACTTGCACCATTATTTGGTTAACACATAAGTACCAATGCACGTTTCACCCCCCACATCAAGTTGTGTTTCAGGGGCTTCGTCAGGGCATAACTGGTTCACTAGAATCTCCTCCTTATATAGCACCTGTTGTTACTCAGGTGATTGCTTCCATACATTTTTTCTCTCATTTCTTAAAGAGGATTTTACCACCTTAAGACCATAGTATTAAGTATTGCCCATTATTGCAGAAGTGTATTTAAAACAAACCATAAGCACCATTTCTACTGCTTATGTTAATCATCTGCATATTTATAACTACATACCTTCATCTATCTATGTTTTATTTAATTAGGATAGCATTCACTTTGAAAGACTTATATACACATTTATTTAATTAAACTTCTTTTGTATTTTATTTGGCAGCTAGATCTAAACATATATCACACCTGGAACATTTAAAGAAAACTCGCAAACTCTAACGTATCATTAAGCCCAAACGGAATTCTGGTGCCCAACCTAAAAATCAATTTTGCTTCTTTGTGAAGTAAAATCCTATTATTGTCACCTCCTCTGCCAGTGGAGATCCCATTATCAATTGCTACTAACTTTAAGGAATGAACCTCACTGTTATGTGCTGCAGCAAAGTGTCTAGCCACATTTGTGTCCCTTAGGTTTGTAATGTCATCTCTGTGTTCCTTTATAACTCTTTTGGTTTTCCCATAGTAAAAGACTGGACAGGAACACCGTAAGAGGTAAATGACCCCCTCTGATTAACAATTAAAGAAAAACCTAATGTCATATGTTTGAAACCATCAACAGAGATTTTTTTTGTACTGTCCATATGTGTACAATAGACACAATGACCAAACGGAAAATTAGCTTTTATTCCTTTGTTTTTCCTTAACCAATCTGAATCTGAGGGGCCTCTAGTAAATTGGCTTCTGACCAATTTGTCCTTTAGACTTGGAACTTTTCTAGCGACCATTAGTGGCCCTTCCCCTACTGCCTCTCTAATCCTGTCATCCAAGGTTAAGATATGCCAGCTTTTTTTTTATTGCCAGTCTTATATTATCCCATTGGTTATTGAAGGTCGATATGAATCTAATCTGTCCCTGGCTTTTCTTCACCTTTTCTTTGTATAAAACATCATCTCTGGAGATATTCCTTGCTTTCCAGAACGCTGTCTTAACAATTTTTTTTTAATAGGCTCTTTTTAGGAAACGCTCTTTCATCATCGAAGCATTGAAAATCAAATTTCGATAATGAGGAGCAATTTCTCCTTAGTCGCAGGAACTGGCCATACGGAATACCCTTTTTCAGGTGCTCCGGATGGCCACTCCTTGCAGGATACTGTTTGTTGCATTGCTTTTCCTATAATTCTCTGTTACTATTACCTGTCCTTCCTTTTTCACTGTCAAATCCAGAAATGCTAGCTCTATCTTATTTTTTTCAGAGGTTAGGAAGATGTTCTTATCATTTTCATTAAGGATGGCAACAAAGTCTTTAAACTCATTCGTTGTACCATCCAAAAGGACAAGTATATCATCCAATTATCGTACCCACATTTGTACTTTCACATAAATTATATTACTGTGATTTTCAAAAATAAAAGCCCCCAAGCCCCCAGATGTAAACATGCATACATTGGGGCACAAACTGCCCCCATAGCTGTGCCTCTTAATTGGCAATATATTCTCTCATCAAAGGAGAAAACATTATTATTTAGAATAAATTTAAGGAGGGACAGGACAAAATATGTATGCTCTCTATATTCTGGGCCTCTTGTGTCCAAAAAACTTTTTATTACCAATAAACCGACCTGATGGGGAATTTACAAATACAAACTTTCTACATCTAAAGATGCTAGTATAGTGTTTTCGCTTACCGAAATACCATTGAGTTTTCTTAACAGGTCTGACATGTCCTTTACATATGACGGTAGGGTCATCAAGAAAGGGCGCAGATATTTATCAACATATTCGCCAATTCTCTTGGTGACACTTCCGATCCCTGAGACAATCGATCTGCTGGGAGGACATTTCATGTTCTTATGTAGTTTAGGCAGAGCATAAAAAACGGGCATCACAGGATGCTCAGGGTACAAAAATTGAAATTCCTTTTCAGTAATTACTCCCATGCATCTTGCCTCATTCAGGAACTTAAACAGAGAGAGTTGTATCTGGCCCAGAGGATTAGTGCCTAGCCTTTCATATTGGTACTGGCATTTGACCTCATTTACATATAGGCACTCATCCATCAGGACCAGATTTCCACCCTTATCCGCCGGTTTTATCACCAAGTTGTTTGCACTACTTAGTTCCTTTAGTGCTACTCTCTCCCTTGGTTCCAAATTATCACCTCTCCATTCAACCTCAAATGATTCAATCTCTTTTTCCATTTGTTTAACAAAGAGGTGAACAGATGGAACCAGGGAAAGGGACAGCATAAAGGTAGATTTGGGTTTAAACACTAGTTTGTCTCTCTGTATATCTTCTACCCCTGAGGGATCCTGAGTATCTCCCTGTACATTCTCAGCAAGGAGAGACTCAAGATCCCTCAGGGCTATTTCATCCTCTCTACTTAGGGAATGTGGGAATTCCTTTTGAGATTTCATAATTTGAGATAAGACAACCTTTCTTGCAAACAGATGGAGGTCTTTTATCACCTCAAATTTATTCATATTCATAATCCAAATTCATAGTAGGACAAAAAGAGAGACCTTTCTTTAAAAGATCTATATGTGCTAGATTAAGTGGGAAGGAGGACAGGTTTACAATCTGCAACTCCTCATCTCTGGGGTTCAATAGTAGCCCCTGCATGCTCCCCTCCCCTGGGTCTCCCCCTGTTCAGGCCATACTGATCCCCTCTTCCTCTCATCTGTCTCGTTTGATAGCGTCTTTCTCTCATTGGTAACCCAAAATTATCTTTTCCTTTCCCCCCCTCTCCTTCTCCTCCTTTTGAGTCCATACCATAGGAGTTTTTTTGGGACAAACTTGTTTTAGAGTCCGATGCATCAGTCCCTGAGTCATACAACCCTTTTTGAGATTTGTAAACAATAAACCCTATTATTTTTATAGTCATCCTGATCTCGTCTTAGTTTCCTGCATTTCCTTGACTTAATCTCTGTTTTCAATTTATCAATATTATTGCTAGTCTCTTCATTTAATGTTTCAAAGTAAGGGTCATTCTCAAATGTATTAACCTTTTCTAAGGCTGTTTCTGCCTCTTTTTTTCTTCATAAATGGAAAGAGTCCACAGCTGCATTTATTACTTTTGGGAATTCAGAACCTGGCCACCAAGAGCAGGTAAAGACACCCCAGCCAAAAGGTTAAATACTCCTCCAACTCCCCTCATCCCCAAGTCATTCTTTGCCTTTCTTCCCAGGAGGTTGGCAGAGAAGTGTCAGAAGTTTACAATAGTCTCTTATGGACGGTAGTACTCTTCGGCATGGGACTGGAGTTTTAAGTTGTCCTGTCAGCCTCTCAGTGAGAGCATGGGTGAAAGTTAGAGTCCGGAGATGCAGGGAGAGTCTTTCTGCAAAACCATCCCGACTCATATTAACAGTTCCACAAGCAATTAGAGTTGAGTTTTGGTGCCTGCTTTTTTCTCTCAAGTCCATGGCAGAAGTGACGCTACTATCTGTCACACTTGAAGGGCCGTGTTCCTGTTCCACAGCGTAGATTCCGGTAAGATCGTTTCATTTTACTTTCATCATGGATGTATTGTAATTACAACTGTTTATCCAAGAGGGGCTACAACCTTTCTGGGATAACTTTAACATAGGGTCTCAGTGAGGCTCCTTTCTGTTTCTAGGAATCAAGGGTTTATATCTCCTGAGGGGGTTATTGAACAGGGGGATTTATAATCATGTTTGTTATGTGATTCTGTCTGCTACTGTGTAGTATTGCTTCGGCTTATGGCTATTTTGGAACACAACAGCCTTTTTCTAGTGACGCAGCCTTTACGGCCGGGCTCACTTTTGCATGGACTGCATGGTTTACCTTGTGACTCCATTTCCGCATTCCTGACCATGTGGCGACGGAGAAATCCTGGTCCGCTGGTGTCTGGTTCTCTGTAGGTGGTGAGTGCCCCAGCCATTGGGGGTGTAAGGTGCCGTTTAGGTTTTTCTTATTGGTCCATTTTTTATTCAGTATCCCAGTTATGGAGGATTCTGATTTTTGGAGAAGAATGTTTCTGATTCAGACTGATTCAGTTATGTTCCGAATGCTGTTTTAGCATGCTCTGTTCCTCTGGATCGGGGAATCAGGTGCCCACTGAGCCATCCGCCTCTGGGGATTCTATTTCCCACGAGACGAGTTCCCTACCACCAACTCTTACTAAGCATGCAGGTAACCCAAACGCTACTTATCCTTCTATGGAGTGTGGCCTGTTACCACCAGAGGTTACGACTCAGTTCCGCATGGCCATATCTTTGGCGCTGGCGCATCTGCTCCTCACCTCCCGGGAGTGTGTTTACGATATTGTCTGTGTTCCGTTAACCGGGCCTCGTCAGGCATTGGATCACCTGGTCCATTTCAGCCCTCCTGGGGAGCAACTACCCCTGAGGCCTCAAGGGGTCAACCTTTTCGGGCCCGAGGTTTTCTTTTGTCCCAGCGGAGGTATGTTGCGCCTTTCGTTATAGACTGGCGCGTCTTCGTTTTCTACTAAGGCACTTTTTTTGCGCTGCTGGATCTCACTCTTAATGGGTCTGGGGATTCTCAGTCTTATTCTTCGACTGACTTGCATGCTTAGACATAAGGGGGTGATGATTTGTATCCTGTTCCAGTTCTGAGCTTGGAAGTCTCGGACCCCTGTTGGGCTGGTCTGAAGCTCAGGTTGTGGTGTGATGTTTCCTTCGGGAACTTTCTTCTCTGGAAGTGATACTGGCGATTTTGTGATCGCACTGTTTACAAAGGTCTATCTGTTTTCCCTCCACCTCAGGGGAGACTCTATGTGGCCTTTACAGTTCTGGGGCCCTTGGTTTCAGGCTGGTCCTGACTGGGTACAAATCCTTCTGTCTTTGAGGCCTAGTTCAGACACGTGGCGCCTTTTTATGTCCGGTTGGTCCGGTGAGGGCACCTAGTGATCACAATATAATTTGTCTTGTTTTCTTTTACAAGCTTCAACTAGCATCCTGAGAGGACTTGAGGGTCCGTGGTTGCTTAGAGGCATGGGGATTGGTTCAGTCCTCATTCGCCTTTCAATCTAGTGGGCCGGGACTCCGTTGAGATCCGCGGCGACATGCTCAGTCATTTCCGCTTTTTCCGGGAACTAGAGTGTTCCTTCCCATTGTGGGTTGAAGGCTTGGAGGAGTTAGGTCCTTCATACCGCCGTTCTTACAGTTTTGCCTTTCATGGTCTCTTTAGAAATGTCCTTTTAGGACTTTTTAGTTCCTTTTAGAGGTTCTCTTCCTTTGGGTCGAGACTTTCTGGACTTTGACCGTTTTTTCTGGTGGCTTTGGCTGCTTAATTAGGAAGTGAAGGCTGTGAGGCTCTGTATTCCTTCTGTAGTTAGTCGTCTCCATAGCAGGGGCGATAGGAGGTGTTGTCTCTTTTTCCAAGGTTTTTGTTTAGGATATGTTTTTCTGCCTGGATTTGGGATGCTTTGCATTCTTCTCCCTTGGGTGTGGTCCTCTGGAACGTTAATCTGAAAGGATTATGGAGACTAGCCTTTCTTCTACTCTCTTTCGGATGACTCTAATCTCGTTCTCATTTCTCTTAGTGTTGCCCTTGGGGCCTTTGGGCTCTAGAGAAATTGCGTGACTTTGTCACAGCCTAGCATCTTGTTGGGGGGGGTGTTGACCTCCGGCTAAGGGTGTTCTCTTCCCTTTGGGGTGGGAATTACGAGTGAGTCCTGTATCCGTTCTCCGGGTTTCCCGGTTCTCATCCCCTGTGAGGTCTGATTGCTTCAGATGGGGTATCTTGTGTTCCCTGGGAGTTTTGTTCATTCTAAGACGATTCTGGGTCCAGGGTTCTTGTCGTGGATGCTTCTTGGATGTCTGGAGACTTATGATCCTGTGGACTGGTTCGGGACGACCCAGTTTTTTCAGGGACCCTATGTTGCGACATAGGGACTAGCTCATTGGGCTTGCAAGCAGGAAGGCCAAAGTTCACATCTACCTTCGGGTACTGGTTATTAACTTTAAGGCCTGACTTGTCCTTCGGATGGAGTGTGCTCCTCTTCATGGGGAGTTTTTTCTCTGTTGGGTCAACAGTGGTATCTGGATGATTTTTTCATTTGGTCCGTGTTTTGATCATACTATGGCTTCATGTCTTGTGGACATGTACGCTGTTCTTATCTGTGCCCTTCCCTTTTGAGGGCATAGTTTGCCTTCCTTATGAGCTGGGGTTCCTCGCCCTGGAGGGTATTTGTCCTGCCCTGTGAGTAGGAGGTTGGATCAGGTGGCTTATCTCTGTAAGGGGCAGCTTCTGCTGCTCTGTGGGCTCTGATCCACCTGTTGGAATTTGATCTCTCTACGTAGAGACTGTCTAAGAGAGCTGTGACAGGTCTTCCTTCGGATCTATTGCACTTTTCTCTGTTCCAGGTCCCAGGGGGTTCTCCTTAGGAGTGCCTTATTTTGGAGGAGCGGATTGGTTTGGCATCCAAGCTCTGTTGGAGTGGGTGAGTTCCCCCTTTTTTGCTTTCCATTCCCTGGGGGCTTGTGGTTGGGGTCTTTCTGTCCCCCCTGTCTATCAGACATGTCTGTCGCTTGGTTTGGTCTGGTGTTGGAGCAGGATCTGAGATCTGTTGCTCTGCTAAATTTGTCCTCGGAGCATTCGAGGTACGGTAAGCCTCTTGAGGTTTCACCTTTCTCCATGTTCAGGATTTGTGGGAAGGACTGGCGGCTCTTAGATAGTCTGCGACGTTATCCACTGGTTAGTGGATACTTAGCAATCTGAAGGATACTATCTTCAGCTGCTTTCTGCTTGCCCTGCAAGTATTTAAGTTTCAGAGTCATATTTAGATGACTGCAGCGTGCAGTATTTTTGCTTCAGGTGTTGTTCATCAGACCGATCTGAGCTTGCTGCACAAGGTTTCGTTTCGGAATATTTCGGTATTCTGAGCTACCTTTTTGCTACCTTCAGTTGCTTTTTAGAGTGCGGTTGCACTGTATTGGGGGAAGATCCTCTCTGTTTCGGACTCCCGGCCTTATCCCGTATTTTCTGTTTTTCTGAGGTCTGAGCGTTGCCTCCCCTTGTTTCTATGAGACTGGTTGGTCTCTGTTGATCTGGAGTTCCTTATGCTAGCTGGACAGCTAGCTCAGCATACTAATGCACTGTGGCTACTCTGCACTGTAGCAAACTGAGGGTTGCAAGTCAATCCCCGGCGAGGTCTACTCAGCCTTCCTCCTTTCGAGGTTGATATGATGAGCAGCACCTTGAGTCCCTTAAGGGGGATTAGCCGCGCTTTACAAGTACATTCATGTTTTCTCTGTGTCTTTACTTCTCTGTGGAAGATTACGGCAGCTTGTTCCCTTTATTTAGTAAGGGGCGAGTTGTTTGGAGACCGACTGCTGGGCGACGGTGTCTCCTGGAGGCTGTTGACTCAGTCGAGTTTAGTTCCTGTGGTCTCTAGCAAGGCTTGTGGACTATCTGCGGGTCAGTGTCCTTGGGTCTTTTCCTCTTTTTCAAAGTTGTTCTCGGCTTTGGACGAAGCGGGATTTTGTTGGGTAGGGGTTTTCAGGCCTGGTGCCCCCAGAATGGGCCGCCTTTTGTACCCTCCCGTTTTTGCATTCAGGTTCCTCTATAGCTTGGGTATTGTTTTCCCAAAAGTAATGAATGCAGCTGTGGACTCTTTCCATTTATGAAGAAAAACACAATGCTTACCTGATAATTTTCTTTTCTTCAGATGGAAATAGTCCACAGCTTCCCGTCCGTGTTTTTATGCTGGCGGCCGTAATTTTTGTTTTTCTGGCACCTTTTCACCCTGATATTTCTTCTACTGTTCCTTGTTCCTCGGCAGAATGACTGGGGGATGAGGGGAGTGGGAGGAGTATTTAAAGTCTTTGGCTGTGGTGTCTTTGCCTCCTCCTGGTGGCCAGGTTCTGTATTCCCAAAATTAATGAATGCAGCTGTGGACTCTTTCCATCTGAAGAAAAGAACATTATCAGGTAAGCATAATTTATGTTTTTACTTTTTCAAGCCTTTTATTGTTTCTCTTTACCATCATATCCATCAAATCCAAGGAAGTTGAGGAGAGTTTTTCATTCCACTCCTCTATAAAGGAGTCTCCTTCCTCATCCTCCCTTGTATTTGCACCTGGATCAAGAAACAATCTTAGACCTCTCGGCACAATCTTCTTCTCAATATAGTTAGCTAGGCTTGCGTTCTCTGCTTTAATCTTAAGATGCATGTTAAGATAGTGATCATATATGATCATACACAAAATACAAAGCATCGCAGATAACCAGTGGTCATGCATAGGTAACGGGACTATATGATGGACTAATTCTCTAGATTGCACCCAGGTCACTTGTGAAGTACAAGAGGTGGAGTACTTGGCTACAGACTCATAACCTGACGATTTTGCCACATATATCGACTCTATGCGTTTCCAGAGACAACTAAAATTGGGAGATTTTTTCCAGGGAAAGGTGATGGAAGACAACAGACACCCTTTCAAAAAACCCAGCACATTTGAACCCCCCACAACTAACCCAAGTATTAAAACTTTTACTCGCATGGTACAACAAAGAATAAGACAGGGGGAACATGACCTGACTAGAAACAACATGACAACAAGTGATTGGGAAGCTGTACAATCCCTTAGGAATGACTCTACAATAGTCATACGCCCAGCGGATAAGGGTGGTGCGGTTGTCCTGCAGGACTACCAGGATTACAAAGCTGAAATAGACAGACAATTGGCGGATAATTCTACCTATAGGGCTCTACCCTGTGATCCGACCATTTCTTATAAAACACAGATTGATTCTGTTATTGAGCATGCAGCTCGAATGAATTGGATAGACTCAACTACTAAAGACTGGCTGACAACTGTCAACCCGGTGAGACCAATACTGTATACATTACCAAAGATACACAAGCAGTTGGTAAACCCACCTGGACGCCCCATAGTTTCAGCACGGGGGTCATTATTACAGCCCTTGGCTAAATTTGTTGATTCTTTGCTACAACCTCTAGTTGTTAATATGCGATCCTATCTACGGGACTCCTCGGCTCTTATCACGTATCTTACCAAACTGACTGATATACAACCAGGTGATGTGCTTGCTAGTCTTGACGTCACAAGCTTGTACACCATTATACCGCATGAAATGGGGATGGAGATAATCACCAACTGCCTTGAGAGGTGCCCCTATGTGGGACCACCAACAGGTTTTATTGTTGAACTCTTATCCTTATGCCTCAAATTGAACTACTTTAAGTTTGAGAGAAGATTCTATTTGCAGCTCATGGGAACAGCCATGGGCTCGAATATGGCACCTGCATTTGCAAATCTCTTTATGGAGTATGTTGAAGAGAATATATTCAAGGTGTATGACAACCAACAGGTATATTTTTACAAGCGGTACATTGATGATATCGTGATCATCTGGCGAGGAACAATCGAGTCCTTTGGTGAATGGGTCATATCCCTGAATGAAAGAGGGGGACAGGTTCAACTTAAAGAGGTTTCCAGCTACAACGAAGTTGATTTCCTGGATCTGAGAATCTATAAGGTTGACAACAAACTTGGAACTACCCTATTTAAAAAGTCTACTGACAGAAATACATTACTACACGCTTCCAGCTACCATCCCAGATCACTCATAAAGGCGATCCCCAGGGCACAAATGCTGAGAGTTTGTCGCAATAATACATCTGATGAGAAAAAGGAGTTACAATTAAATGAAATGGAAGCAAGATTCTACAACAGAGGATACAAATGCAACATTGTAAAAGAAGCAAGGTCCCAGGTGGATTTGGAGATTACTAAGAGTGATCACCAGAAGAGAATGAATTTCGTCACAGCCTACACCCCCAACACAAGGACACTGGGGGTTACGCTAAAAGAAAAGTGGGACATCATCCAGACAGACCCATCACTACCTTACCAGCACTATGGACCACCCAGGATTGGGTACAAAAGGGGAAGGAACCTAAAAGATATTCTGATGAATACAGACCCTACTGACAGCTACAATAAAGTGACACCAATCACCAAAAAAGGTTCCTACAAATGCCCTAGTTGCGTGACGTGCAACTCTATGTTGCAATGTAAGCAGTTCAGACATCCACACAACAATACAAGCTATAGGATCAAGCACTATCTTACGTGCACCACGAAGTTTGTGGTATATATGTTGAATTGCAGCTGTGGCCTTTTTTACATTGGTAAAACCTCAGACGACATCAAGAAAAGGATGGCCAATCACAGGAGCGCTATTCGGACAGCAATTGAAAAAGGCAAGAGTGACCAGCCAGTGGCCAGACATTTCATGGAAAAGGGTCACTCTGTTGCAGACCTTAGATTTAAGCTTATTGACCACGTACCCCCACTCCCGAGGGGCGGGGATAGGGACACACGTCTCCTACAAAAAGAAGCGGAGTGGATCTTTAAACTGGACACCATACATCCCAGAGGTTTGAATATGGGAATAGACTGGCACTGTTTTCTATGATTTTTGATTGTTCATTCTTATTTGTATTCTTTATTACTGTGTGTTTGGTTCATTTTTGTCTGCTGCATGTGTATTGATGCTTTGTGTTTTCCACCTTGTAAAGTAGATGTGGCTGCACGTAGCACACCTTTCTTCTTCATAGGTATGTGTCGTTCCCCGGGTTACCAAAACATTTTTTGTAAGTGTTTGTCTGAGCACACTCCATGCTGCCATCAGGGATTTGTCACTTAATATTGACTTAGATTGGTCAGGCCGCTTATATGCATCCTTCTCTGGTTTTCTAACCACTGTTCCCGGTGGGTTAACACACTATGCTTTTTATGTGATACGTTTTATTATGCTGATTTGTCCTGGAAGTATGTTAATACCCTGATTAGGTTGGGTATTGTATTTGTGCATTATAATATTGCCTCACATAATAGATAACCTAAGTTTCCCTCCCGCATGCTCTAGGCGGGATTTGCCCTAACCTATTGGTATCTGCTACCCAGTTTCTGTGTAAAGGTGTGCGCTAGCTTGTGACTCCCAGAC
Source organism: Bombina bombina (assembly GCF_027579735.1). Lineage (NCBI taxonomy): Eukaryota > Metazoa > Chordata > Amphibia > Anura > Bombinatoridae > Bombina > Bombina bombina. Next base: position 350,711,959 of record NC_069504.1, read on the forward strand.
ATATTATGACGTCATGGTGGGCTTTGTCCCATTATGGCCAATTAATATGTAGATCCAAGTACTGAGAGTTATGACCATAGTTACTATAATCAAGCTACACCCATCCTATATGGGGGCTCCTGCACTATATGGGCAGAGTCACTAAGTATTCTGTGGGTTGAAAGCTGCCTTTTTGATTAGATGTCTTATGTCTAGTGGACTGCGGGCTGGGTTGCCTGTCACTGACATCTCACACGTAGTATACCCTTGCCTATACCCCATTTGAATATTTTTATACACGGACGCTGAGTCATAATGACTTATTTTAGTTTATTATTTTACTCTGCCCAATAGCTGGACAGCGAGTATAAATGTGTTATTTGTTTACATGCACTTAAGTAGGGGCTTGTCACATCGAGCCTATGGTAACGCTTCTGGGGAGCATTGGGGGCGGATCGCCCCTGGGCGATACGCATGCGCACTACTTAGCTGTGCGATGCGCGGTGCAGACTGTAAGCACTAACATGGGCCTGCATCTGACACGGCTACACGGAATGATCCCTCTGGGTTACGCTCTGATACTACGGTCAATGCTTTCTCTTTACTATTAACACATTGAATGTTTATAATGCATTAGGACTGAGGTTAATGTCTGATCCCTAAAGTAGGGTTACTTATGCCTTATCAGTGGTAGTCATTAAGTGTCACTGCGAATGTATTATGTGTAATGTAGAACGGATCTAGTTACAGATGGCTAATACAGATATGCTATTATGCTCTAAATGAAGGTGTTACTGTTCTATAAATTGTATTGAATAGGAAGAATTTATACAGCTCGATGCTGGTTTGTTATCTAGGATTCCTCCTCATACTCTGTACTGCATCATTTGGCATATGTCTGTATCCTCTAGTTCACATTTTATATCCCAGTGTATATCTGCCCATTTACCAGGATCATGCATCTGTGGGTTCACAGTTGTGATTATTGCGTTATTGACTACTTTAATTATTGCTTGCTGGATTATATGCTGTATTATTTGTATTTACTTTGCACTGTGGGTTTGGTTGCCATGACAACCAGTTTTTGGCGGTTTTTGCACTAGGGGGAGGGGTCTATGTGTACATAAATGTTTGATTCACTTGTATGTTGTTGGTCTGATGAAGGGGAGCATTCCCCGAAACGTTACTAATTAAACTATTTGTTTAAAACTTAAGTCCAGAGAGTGCTGTTTTCTACCTGACTACATTTCACGTATTCTAGCACCCTGGCCCTTGGGAAACTGTTTGTGAGAGTGCAACTGACTCATTTTGCATATATATATATATATATATATATATATATATGTATAAACACATAATTGACACTTTATTAGGTACAGCTACCTAGTAGCATGTTAAGCCTCCTTTAGCCTTCAAAACAGCCTGAGTTTGTCTAGGCATGGATTCAACAAGATGCTGAAAATGTTAAGGAGGTATTGTGTACCATGCAGACATGAGTGTGCAACTCCTGGAGATTCGACGGAGGTGTAGGCCTGCAGTGAATAGCCCCTTCCAGCTCATCCCAAAGATGTTCAAAAGGATTGAGATCCAGGGACTGAGTGGGTCTGCGGCAAAGAAAAGTCATTGTCATGTTCCAGGAACCATCCCATAGTGATGTGATGCATTATCCTGCTGGAAGTAACCATCTGCCTGAGGATAAACTGTCAACATGGACGGATGCATTTGGTTAGAAACAATGTTTATGTATGCTGTGGGATTCATACATGAATCTAGGGGTCTCAATGGACACAATGTGTGCCAGGAAAAAATTCCCCACACCATAACACTGCCCCTACACCCTTGCACAGTTTTCATCCAACATGACGGGTACATGGATTCATGCTGTTTTTGCCAAATTCAAAGCCTTCCATCAACATCACGCATTAGAAACTTTGACTTGTCAGTCCAAGCAACCATTTTTTCAGTCTTTAATGGTCCATTGCTAGTGTTGTTGTGCCCACAGAAGGCGTCCTCTTATGTTCTTCTCTGATAACAGCGGCATCCGACATGGCCACTGGCTCTTGTAGCCCATCCGTGACAAGGTGCACCTAGTGGTGGATTGCGATATGTTCTTCTCTGCACCAAAGTCAAATTCTGATGTGATTTGCAAAATTAGGGCCTGTCTGTTTGCTTGCACAAGTCTAGCCATCTTCCTATGATCTTGCTCATCAGCAAGCATTTTTCTTCCACAGGACTGTATATGGACTGTATATAGATATACACACACACACACATATATATACAGGTGGCCCTCGGTTTACGCCGGTTCAATTTGCAGTAATGCAGTAATTAAAATAGCCAGTAGGTGGAGCTGTCTGCTTGTTTTGCAGCAAAGTTATGCAACTTAACAGCCTGAAATTGATCTGTGTACACAGAGCAGACATTAGCTATCGAGCAACAAGTTTTAGCAGCCACTTCCCTATTATCTTCCTGTCCAGCAGCTTGAGGTGAGGGTGCCTAACTGCTTAATCACTGCAGATTGAAATGCATAGAATAGGGGCAGACCCAATATTATCTAACATTGCAGAGAACTGATTGCAGAAAAATGCAAGTAAAAAAACATTTTTGTTCATAAAACTTAGTTTGATGATGATGCAGTCTGTTGTGTGATTATTTAATTAGGTGCTGTTAGCAAATGTTTTTGTTCATTAAACTTAGTTTGATGATGATACAATCTATATTATTAGGTTTATAATGCTGTTTAGCATTTAAAGTCTTCATTTCAAAGCTTTAAAAATAATGTATTAGGTGTTACTTATGAGAATTTTGAGAGGGGCCTGGAACGTAACCCCCTCACTTCCCATTGACTTTCATTATAAACTGGGTTTCAATTTACAACGGTTTCGATTTACAACCATTCCTCCTGGAACCTAACCCTGGCGTAAACTAAGGGCTACCTGTATATATATATATATATATATATATATATATATATATATATATATATATCAAAAACGAAAGGAAAATGCTCAGTCCAATCAAAGTAAAAGTCCCAGCAGTGAAATAATGAGTGCACAAATCGTGATGCAAAGTCACAATTCAGTGATGAGGTAAAACGGCTTGCCCCCTTCGGTGTGATTAAGTAAAAATGCAAACAGGCACATACCTCTATGTCCTCTATGTCAGTCTATGTCAGTCAGGCAAAGGACAGCAGGAGAGAAAGCTGGACAAAGATGGTGTCAGACTCGCCTGTGGTTGGCGTCACTGGTGATCAGGTATACACCTGAGTTAGTGCGTGCAGCGGGTGCCGCGTCAAAGCTCCTCCTGGTAGTGACGTCAAGGAGGGATGGCCAGGTAAAAAGTAATACTCACAAACTACGAAGGGGGTACCTCTATAAGTCGTCACTGCTGGTAACGAAGCTGTGTGCTTAAGCAGGTTCCAATCCTCAAGGCAGGCTCAGCCAGGAATTCATAAGAGAAAGGAAAATGAGGAGTCGCTGGAACAGATAACCAAGTCGTTTTTTTCAAGCATCCAATGTGGAGCACAAACCAGTGTACAAGGCTAGTGATTACAGATCTGTAATCACTAGCCTTGTACACTGGTTTGTGCTCCACATTGAATGCTTGAATAAAACCATTTGGTTATCTGTGCCAGCGACTCCTCATTTTCCTTTTGCATATATATATATATATATATATATATATATATATATATATATATATATATATATATATATATATATATATATACATACACAGTATATGTGTGACACAGAAGGGACATAAAGCTACTAGTAAACATTTTCTTATTGAACTATTACTTGCCTATAGCTATTTGTTTAACAACAAAGTGGTACTACTGGTACATATCGGATTGCAGTTAGGTTTGGCATATGTGTGTAGCCACCAATAACTGGCCATGTTTAGCTCAGGACCATCAGTCTATTTGGCAGCGTTAAATACATAGATACAGGCAAACAATAGTGCAATAGGAACAAAATGTAATGCATTAGAGCATTTTCTTATTCCAGCTGTATGTCTCTTTAACAAAACAGGCGGGCTTATCTGCTTCAACTTTGTTTTCTTAAAGGGGCACTAAAGTCAAAATGAGACTTTCAGGATTCAAAAAGAGCAAATAGACTTTCCAAGATGAAACTGTGCAAAGTTTTTTTATATGCACACTTTGAGGCACCAGCTACTAGTGAGCATTTGCAATATTGCAGAGTATACATATACAGTCGTATGCAAAAGTTTAGGCACCCCTGACAATTTCCATGATTTTCATTTATAAATAATTGGGTGTTTGGATCAGCAATTTCATTTTGATCTATCAAATAACTGAAGGACACAGTAATATTTCAGTAGTGAAATAAGGTTTGTTGGATTAACAGAAAATGTGCAATATGCATCAAAATGAAATTAGACAGGTGCATAAATTTGGGCACCCTTCTCATTTTGTTGATTTGAATACCTGTAACTACCTTGCACTGAATAATTGTAACACACAATTGGTTTGGTGAGCCCATTAAGCCTTGCACTTCATAGACAGGTGCATCCAATCATGAGAAAAGGTATTTAAGGTGGCCAATTGCAAGTTGTTGTTCTCTTTGACTCTCCTCTGAAGAGTGGCACATGGGGGCCTCATAACAACTCTTAAATGACCTGAAAACAAAGATTGTTCAACATAATGGTTTAGGGAAAGGCTACAAAAGCTATCGCAGAGATTTAAGCTGTCAGTGTCCACTGTGAGGAACATAGTGAGGATATGGATGACCACAGGCACAGTTCTTGTTAAGGCCAGAAGTAAAATATTGGAGAGGCAAAGGCAAAGGATGGTGAGAATGGTCAAAAACAGCCCACAGACCACCTCCAAAGACCCACAACATCATCTTGCTGCAGATGGTGTCACTGTGCATCGTTCAACAATTTAGGGTATGGGAGAGAGATGTGGAAGAAGCCTTTTCTGCACACACGCCACAAACAGAGTCGCGTGAGGTATGCAAATGCACATTTGGACAAGCCAGCTTCATTTTGGAAGAAGGTGCTGTGGACTGATGAAACAAAGATTGAGTAATTTGGTCATAACAAGCGGCAAAAGAACACAGCGTTCCAAGACAAACACTTGCTAGCCACAGTAAAATTTGGTGGATGTTCCATCATGCTGTGGGGCTGTGTGGCCAGTGCCCTTACTGAGAATCTTGTTAAAGTTGAGGGTCGCATGGATTCCACTCAATATCAGCAGATATATGAGAATAATGTTGAGGAGTCAGTCACAAAGTTGAAGTTACGCTGGAGCTGAATATTTCAACAAGACAAAGACCCAAAACACTGCTCAAAATCAACTCTGGCATTTATGCAGAGGAACAAGTACAATGTTCTGGAATAGCCATCCTAGTCTCCAGACCTGAATATCATTGAAAATCTGTGGGGTAATTTGAATCGGGCTGCCCATGCTTGGCAACCATCAAACCTAACTAAACTGGAGAATCCAGACACTCATTACAGGCTATAGGAAGCGTCTAGAGGCTGTTATTTCTGCTAAAGGAGGCTTTACTAAATATTGATGCTATATTTCTGTTGGGGTGCCCAAATTTATGCACCTGTCTAATTTTGTTTTGATGCATATTGCACATTTTCTGTTAATCCAATAAACCTCATTTCACTACTGAAATATTACTGTGTCCTTCAGTTATTTGATAGATCAAAATAAAATTGCTGATCCAAACCCACAATTATTTATAAATGAAAATCATGGAAAGTGTCAGGGGTGCCTAAACTTTTGCATACGACTGTATATGAGTCTGTGATTGACTGTCACGTGATACAAGGGGGCCTGGATATTGAAGGAAATTTTTAAATTTGTCAGAACAAATCTACTGCTTATTTAAAATTCAGAGTAAGTGCTGTTGCATTGTCTTTTGTATTACACAGTTTCTGGTTATGCAGTTCTGCTGTCAGATCCATCCATGACTGTACAAGACCCTCCCCTTCCCTTTGTGTGCACTACACTATTTCTGTCAAAACTGGTGAGTGTTTGATCATCAGTTCCAATGTTTCTTTTTAAGTGTTCTTTATTATTTTACCATTTCTTACATATAACTATGCTTTTAACCCCTGGGGGGAGGGGGATGAAAGTCAGCCCTGGACAGGCAGTGCACTACAACTACTAGACAAATATAGGCTAACAAAAGTGCAATAAGAAGATACTCACGATAGAGCATTTTCACATTGTAGCTTTATTACCCTTTAGAATAGATTTATTTGTTTCAAGCTACTCTTGACATAAATATTGAGGACAAAGAGTTCCATTGTCTCATTGTGGATGCTACTCAGAGCCTCCTACTTAGAGAACAGCTGTAGTTATGGAGCACAATCTAAATATATGCCACTGAATTACATCACCAGCATGTGTGTGATCTAATGTACACACACACAAGCATTAAAGTAAATATTTCACGAAAAGGAATTTATTCTCCATACGTTTTAGACTAAATTGATGTATTAAGTATTTTCATGGCTGTATTTGCTGTAGGTCTTAAAGATGCAGAATCACAGATGGCTTTTTCAGGAGAAATGTGCACCCCAGATAGTTCTGTATTCTTTAACAGCCAATAGTCTATGGCACTTGATTTGTCTTATTAAATATATGTAGGACATCGGCAAAGTCCTTTGTAAAAGGTACCCCAGTATCTGTATCTGTATAGCCTGTCAGTAGCACTAGCAATATTTATTCAAACAAGCCATATTCAGGATTGCTCTTAAAGAGACATTCTCTACCTTAATGTGTTCACAATGGCCCATTTTCCCTGCTGGAGTGTATTTATTGTTTGGAAACCTATTCTTTACCTGTATTTTGTTATTTGAAATAGCCTGTAGAAATCTACACCTATAAGATATGCATAACAAAATATATTCTCTGTAGGAAAGCTATGTAAACATGGGACAATAGCACTAAGTACTCTCCCATTTGGGTGTAAATGAGAGAGATTTTGTACCTAAAATTGCTGATTGTGCACATTGAACCCCCAGCCATAGTTAGCATTTCAATACCTAACTATTAGTTGTTTGTTTAGACATAGATAATGTTTGCAAACTCAGCCCATTTTTATTGGCATGTCTTTGAGAACAAAAGGTGATGGTTTTAATGAGCAATTTCCCATACATGCGGTCTTAAAGGGGATCTGTTTATTAGTAATGCACATTAAAATATGTTAATTATAGTAAACACTCAGTAATTGAACTTAACGGACATTAAACTCAAGAAATTACCATCATGAATATGGAAGAGCGCTATTTTAAGGGCAGCATTAAACTTTCTTAATTACATTTTAAACAACTTTCCACTTTACTTCCTTTATAAAAATGTCTTTGTTCTCTTAGTATCCTTTGTTTAAAAGTAAGCCTAGGTAGACACAGGAGCAGCAACACACTATTGGGAGCTAGCTGAACACATCTGGTGAACCAATAAAAAGAGGCAGCAGGGAATTGCTGCTCCTGAGCCTACCTAGATGTGCACTCCAACAAACGATAGCAAGAGAATGAAGCACATTTGATAATAGAAGTTAAGATAATGAGGAGGGGCCCAGGCGCCAACTAACGGAGGCTAGGTGTACTAAAGGATCTAGATATGATTTGTTACAATCAATGTGAAATTTATTACATCAAAATAAAAATAAAAACTTTTAAAATATTCTTAAAAATCAGTAAATACATATACTCATGGATCCATGGTTAGTGACATACATACTAATATATCAACATTAAAACATGATTAAAAAACAATTGAGGATTTATATGCTGGCTTGTATAATGTGACCTCTAACTAATAGTCTGTTCCAATAAGGTCTGCTGCGACCAGTGGATATCGAAGATAAATGTGATGGGAAAAAATGAGTGTCTCTTAGAAAAAAGTGATCACAAAATTTGAGTTGAAGTGTTCAAAACCATACGGTGCTCCTATTTAGATTAAAAAGAGACCCAAAAAATGAATTAATAATTGGAGTAGAAAAAAGGAGTGAAAAAAGGGGAAAAAATGAAAAAATGAAAGAAACGAAAAAATGAAAAAACGAAAAAAACCAAACAGACGAAAAACTAAAAAACCTTCTGGTGTTCAGATGAAACAATATGAATCAATAAGATTCCCAAGAGATAGGCAGTTATACATTTTAGGTACAAAAAACATATAAAGAAACAGTTATTGCATATAAAAAAAAAAAAAAAAAAAAAAAAACAGTTGTTGCAAAAGGCGATCTGATTCCCAAAATATTAGACAATGTTATAGTCTGAGTGCAATAAAGATGCAATTGATGTTGAAAAGTCTAAATGTGGTAAATCCAAATGGAAGCTGGACTGCTGGCTCCTTAGTGCAGCTAGATAAAAAATGAGACAACGGTCTCAGGTGATAATGAAAAACTCCCAAGTGTATAAAAGAAAAACTCCAAAGTGTATAAAAGAAATCGTCAATCCAACCTGTGAAAAAAGCAAATAACAGCAATGTGCAAAAAATCAAAAACAATCGACTAAGATTGAAAATGAACTCACCAGTACTGGTCTACGCGTTTCGGCCTTATATAGGCCTTTCTCAAGACTGGTTTTGTGTGCTTACTGGTGATCTTTTATAGCGTTTGTGCTATGAGGACCCGGATGTGGGAGAATACTCGGCACTTCCGGTTTTCTGCAAAGTTCCGATATCTAAATAAATTAACTTCTTAATTCTCATGTGGTTTATATGTTGTATTAGTAACTTATCTTATTGTGTTAGTTTGTAATACTGTGTTGATCCATCAGTGGATAAAGTACGTCCACTATGTACCGCTTAGCCTCCGTTCGGGCAGTGACGTCACTTTCGGTTGGCGTGAGACTGCCTTAGTATGCAGTTTGTTCTATTTGTTTATACCTATCAACAGGGGCATCTGGTTTATGTTCCCCTCATCATGTGGTCATTATAAATTGGAAATTATAAATTGGAAAATTTGGAGTTAGTTGTATAAATATTCATTGCGATCTGATTCCGCTTTTCCTATTGGTCATGACGTCACTCATAGCCCTTCCGTTATTTGTGTTCTTGACAGAGAGTATTTGTATGTAACACCCCGGGAATTGGTCCTCTGCCAATTCTTGACAGAGAGTATTTGTATGTAACACCCCGGGAATTGGTCCTCTGCCAATTCATAATAATAGCGGGAAGAGAAAAATGGTCCTTCTTTATAAATCAACTCAAGAGAAGAGATTCATTGTTAAGACACTCTATGTGATATTAAGGTATATGTCAGTCCCAATGGCCATATCTCTATGAACCTGTATGCTCCGGTGTATGCAGGAGATATATTTTTATTGATGGCTATCAGGGTAGATGTATGTATATCCCTATAATAATGTTGTTTGGGATAGATTTAGGAGGAGACAGAGATTAGTGCCTTTTTCATGAAAAGATATGTAACATTAGAGAGATTAGTGCCTTTTATATGAAAAGATATGTGACATTAGAGAATAATTATGCTTGATGTCCTAAATTTGATGGTTGTGCTCGATGTCCTAAATTTATAATTGTAATAAATGACTAACTAGTGTTACTATGACTCTGGAGAGCATCCATTCCAACCATCACAATGTCTGATTTTAATGGTTAAAGGGTTTCTCGATCTACCCTTGTGGAATTGGTCCTCAGTGTATATGAGACAAAAATAAGAATCTGTACTAACAGTTGTGGAGATCAAAAAGACCATATAGCCACTATCGGTCAGCCAATATTTCTGAGGATTAGTGGTCATGTTGATGGTCACGTCGGTTGCGTTACTCACCTGACTATAAGATAGCGTAAGGGTAGAAATAAAAATAGAATTTCTGAGCCTATGTATTTCTAGAGTTATAAGATAGCGTAAGGGTAGAAATAAAAATAGAATTTCTGAGCCTGTGTATTTCTAGAGTTATAGACATAGTTGACGTATTAGGGACGGTGTAGATGAGAGGTACAATGATTGTCGAAGGAGAGAACCTTTTATTGTAATATATGTGGGTCGATGCAGTTGACACTTAATCTGGGTGATCAGTTCCACGCTATAACATGTCAGAGCCGAGATACCGAGATTTCTGGGGTTTGGCAGGAGTGTCTCAGCCTTTTGTTCCCTTTTCGATGGTTAAACTCATCAGGTTGAAAGCTGTAACATGTTGATACAATTGACGCTCAATCTGGGTGATCAGTTCCACGCTGTAATATGTCGGAGCCTGGATGCCGAGAATTCTGGGGTTCGGCAGGAGTACATCAGCCTTTCATTCCATTTCCGATGGTTGAACTCATCAGGTAGTTCAGTTCCTAGTTGTGGTGAGTTTGAAAGGATAACATTGGACTTACTTCTTGATGGTAAGTATTGTTTGGGGATTTTTGAAGTGTTCCAGGATAGTCTGGTGTACATAGATTTTTGGAGTATTCCAGGAGAGTCAGGTATACATGTATGCATACACATCAAATGAATTCCAGGTCATTCTTCTGTCTTGAGGCTATTCCTTATGGGCGTCCGCTGGTATTGAGTAGATGGGAGAGATCCTCCTTGTTGTTTAGTCCTCTTGGGAAAAGGCAGTCGAGGTTGAAGATCCATTTGGATTCAATGATACGGATTTTACTTGTGTAGTCTCCACCTCTCCAGCTTCTTGTGACTTTTTCTATGCCCATAAATGATAGGTCTTTTATATTTCCTTGATGCTTGACTGTAAAATGGCGATACAGTGCCGTGTCCATGTTAAGTTTTCCAATAAGAAGTAAATGCTCCCGGATTCTGTCCCTTAAGGGCCGGGAGGTCTGTCCCACATACTGCAGTCCACAAGTGCACTGCAGCAGGTAAATCACTCCGCTGTCACGGCATCTAATCAGGTTATGGATTTTGTGTTTCTCTTTCGTGTGATGGCAACAGAAAGTTGTAGATTTGATACCATGCTTGCACGCTTTGCACGATGTGCAAGGGAAAAAGCCATTTAACTCTTTTCCAAAAACATCCTTGACACCTGATGTCTTCTTTCTTTGTAGGCTGGGAGCTAATTTACTTTTTAGGTTCTTCGTCTTCCTATAGATGAATCTTGGTTTAGGAGGAAGAATCTCACCAATAATATCATCGTCCCTTAGAAGTGGCCAATGTTTTTGGATTATCCTTTCAATGATTTCCTTATTACCACTGTATTCGGTAATCATATTTATGTTTAGTGTTTTGTCTTCTAGTAATTTTTCTTTTCTTTTGTATATCATCAACTCAGTTCTTTCGATATTGCTGATTTCCTGCATTTTTTGTTCCAATTCGGTCTTGTCGTATCCTCGGTCTATGAATTTGTTCTTGATTAATTCTGCCTGTTGTTCCCATCTTTCTTGGGTTGAGCAATTTTTCTTTGTTCTCAATAATTGTCCTTTCGGGATGTTGTCTTTCCAGGACTTATGGTGGCAGCTCATTCTGTGGATGAAATTGTTGCTATCCACTTTCTTAAAGAATGTAGAAGTTTCTATTTTGTTTTCAACAATTTCGATCTTAAGATCCAGAAAGGTCAACTCACTCCTGCTCCAGATGTATGTGAATTTAAGGTTCTCGGTGCTTCTGTTCATCACTTCGAAGGTGTATTTCAAGTCTTCTTCTGTCCCCTTCCATATGATAATGATGTCATCTATGTATCGGCGATAGAGGACCAGGTCCGCACTCGCTGGGCATGATTCCCAGAAGATATGTTCCCACTTTCCCATGTATAGGTTCGCGTAGCTCGGTGCGAACCTGGTCCCCATCGCCGTACCGCATATCTGTTGGTAATAATTTCCTTCATTATAGAAGTAGTTATGGCTCAGAATATATCGAATCCCCTCTAGGATGAATTCCTTTTGTTCTTCTCGAAGATTCTCGTCTTTATCCAAGAAGAATTCCACCGCCTTAACTCCCTCTTCATGAGGTATGCACGTGTACAGGGATGTAACATCGCAGGTGGCAAGAATGTATCCATCTTCCCAGGTGATTCCTTCTAAGAGGTTAAGTACCTGTGTCGAATCTTTCAGGTAGGAAGGTAGCTGCTTCACATATGTTTGGAGATTCAGATCAATATACTCAGATAGATTTGAGCTCAGGGATCCAATGCCGGAAATGATTGGTCTCCCTGGTGGTTTCTCCAACGATTTATGAATCTTCGGTAGATGGTAAATGATGGGGGTTATCGGATGAGTGACGTTTATGTATCCATATTCTTTACTGTTAAGAATTCCTTGTTCTTTGGCTTGGTCCAAGATTCTTGATAACTCCTTTTTATAAGTGATTTCCGGATTTCCTGGAAGTCTCATATAGGTATTCTTATCACCTAGGATACGTGCGTTCTCCAGGTCATAGTTGTTTTTGTCCATGATGACAATCCCCCCTCCTTTGTCGGCAGGTTTAATCGTCAGGTTATGATTGTTTTCCAAATCCCTGATGGTTCTCATCTGTTTGTTGGAGAGGTTCTGTCTTTTAATCTTCAGTTGGTTGGGCTGTATCTCTCTGATCTCCTTGCATACTATTGTCTCAAATGATTCTATAGCTATGCCTTTACTATTAGTGGGGTAGAAAGTTGACCTTGGTTTCAGATCTGTGTGTTTGTAGCCATCGTCAACCTCAGGTGGTTTATAGCTCGCTCCTTCTAAGGCTGATTTAGCAAAGAATCTTTTCAGAGTCAATTTCCTTACGAGCTCTTTAACGTTAACGAACGTCTGGAATTTATTAAGGCTTCTTGTAGGGGCAAAGGAGAGGCCGTACTTCAGGACCGAGGTCTCTTCTTTAGAGAGGACATGGGAGCTCAGATTGAAGATACCTTCAGATTCCTTCTCTATTTCTAGATCGGGATCTATGGTCTTTATTTTGTTAACTTTGGCTCCTCCTCTTTTTCCCCGGTGAGTTCTTTTCCTCATGTTGTTATCCTTTCTGTTCTTCCTTCTCTCTGGGGTTTTGGAAATCTCTCTTTCTCCCTGTCGTGTATGCGGTCCGACTCTAAAAAAGCAGGTGATTCAATTTCAAAGTCTTTCATAGTGGTTCGTGGTTCTTTTCTTGATTCCATCTGTCTAGCGTCTTGTTGTGTCCGCCACTTGTCAGCTCCTTGTCCATTCATCTCGTCCCTTCTTGGGGGAGTGTGGGCTTCTCTCTTTCGTTGTGTTCTGAAGTCTTCTCCTGGGGTCCGAAACATATCATTTCTCCTTATCTGTTTGTCGTGGTAAGCGAAATCCCTATCATCTTCATATCTCGGCTCGTACCTATTATAGCGGTGCTGATACATTCGTTCCTCAGCATGGTGTCTCTGTTGGTTTTCTCTCCTTTCATAATCTCCTCTTTGTTCATTTCTGAAGTCACTCTCATTGTATGGGGTTCTGTTCTGGTAATTCTCCCATCTATCTTCCCTATTTTCTCTTCTCCAATATGGTGAATATGTCCCTTTATAGTCCATGGTTCTGTCATCAGTTCTATAGTTATCATAGTATCCATATCTCCTATTCATATGATGGATTCTATTGTGTCCGTATGGTGCTCGTGCATAGTTATTCGGTCGATAGTTATTTCTCCGTGGGGCTCTATAATGGTTAGACCTCTGTGTGGTATGGTAGTCACGTCTATATGTGTTGTCCCTATATTCATGGGGCGGTCCTGAATTGTGATGTCTTTTTTGGGGATTGTGCCTTGTGTGTTGAGCTTTTTCCGATGGAATAGTCCTATTTTCTTCTAAGTTTAATCCCTCATTGGCCCTCGTTTCAACAGTCTCAAGTCTTTCTGCTGTTGTCTCTTTATTCTCTATTTCTCTCAAAAGTTTCTTAGTTTTCTTTTGAGTTATCTCGTCCCTTACTTTCTTGATCTTCTTAAATAAATTATCTTTTCTCTCTATTATGTCTTTAGACTCTTGTCCTGTGTGTTCTAGATTTACTAGGATCTCTTCATTTTCTTTAATTCTAGAATCTACACTAAGTGCTAGAGATTCTCTATACTCAATGATTAATTTAATGAGTTGTTTTGATGTATTAATTAGAACCCTTTTCCATCTGTCTGAGATGGAATCGGATAGAGGGAAGGCACATTCTTTATGTGTTATGAGGCCTTTCGGGATGATGTCTAATTCAAGACATTTTTTCAGAAAGGCAATCTCGGCCTTATATTTCACCTCAGAGGTGAGTAGTTTCTCCAGATCTCTAAAAATGAACTGTATATCTACAGTTTCATCTTCTAATATTTCAGTATTAGTGGGTGTAGTTTGTTTATTAATGTCTATCAATATATCCTGCCGTAATGTAGCAAGAGACTCCATATCCCCGTCTAAAGGTATAGAGGATGAAAAAAGATATACGTGTAGGCTGGCTGCTAGAGAAATGCTAGGTGAATATTGTAGAAGTTGTGTGATTGGTATTACTCAAAGCGCCAACAAAGCACCTGTTTGCCTGGGAAAGGTGAGACCTAGCTCTCACCTAAAGAGAATTAAGATAATGAGGAGGGGCCCAGGCGCCAACTAACGGAGGCTAGGTGTACTAAAGGATCTAGATATGATTTGTTACAATCAATGTGAAATTTATTACATCAAAATAAAAATAAAAACTTTTAAAATATTCTTAAAAATCAGTAAATACATATACTCATGGATCCATGGTTAGTGACATACTTACTAATATATCAACATTAAAACATGATTAAAAAACAATTGAGGATTTATATGCTGGCTTGTATAATGTGACCTCTAACTAATAGTCTGTTCCAATAAGGTCTGCTGCGACCAGTGGATATCGAAGATAAATGTGATGGGAAAAAATGAGTGTCTCTTAGAAAAAAGTGATCACAAAATTTGAGTTGAAGTGTTCAAAACCATACGGTGCTCCTATTTAGATTAAAAAGAGACCCAAAAAATGAATTAATAATTGGAGTAGAAAAAAGGAGTGAAAAAAGGGGAAAAAATGAAAAAATGAAAGAAACGAAAAAATGAAAAAACGAAAAAAACCAAACAGACGAAAAACTAAAAAACCTTCTGGTGTTCAGATGAAACAATATGAATCAATAAGATTCCCAAGAGATAGGCAGTTATACATTTTAGGTACAAAAAACATATAAAGAAACAGTTATTGCATATAAAAAAAAAAAAAAAAAACAGTTGTTGCAAAAGGCGATCTGATTCCCAAAATATTAGACAATGTTATAGTCTGAGTGCAATAAAGATGCAATTGATGTTGAAAAGTCTAAATGTGGTAAATCCAAATGGAAGCTGGACTGCTGGCTCCTTAGTGCAGCTAGATAAAAAATGAGACAACGGTCTCAGGTGATAATGAAAAACTCCCAAGTGTATAAAAGAAAAACTCCAAAGTGTATAAAAGAAATCGTCAATCCAACCTGTGAAAAAAGCAAATAACAGCAATGTGCAAAAAATCAAAAACAATCGACTAAGATTGAAAATGAACTCACCAGTACTGGTCTACGCGTTTCGGCCTTATATAGGCCTTTCTCAAGACTGGTTTTGTGTGCTTACTGGTGATCTTTTATAGCGTTTGTGCTATGAGGACCCGGATGTGGGAGAATACTCGGCACTTCCGGTTTTCTGCAAAGTTCCGATATCTAAATAAATTAACTTCTTAATTCTCATGTGGTTTATATGTTGTATTAGTAACTTATCTTATTGTGTTAGTTTGTAATACTGTGTTGATCCATCAGTGGATAAAGTACGTCCACTATGTACCGCTTAGCCTCCGTTCGGGCAGTGACGTCACTTTCGGTTGGCGTGAGACTGCCTTAGTATGCAGTTTGTTCTATTTGTTTATACCTATCAACAGGGGCATCTGGTTTATGTTCCCCTCATCATGTGGTCATTATAAATTGGAAATTATAAATTGGAAAATTTGGAGTTAGTTGTATAAATATTCATTGCGATCTGATTCCGCTTTTCCTATTGGTCATGACGTCACTCATAGCCCTTCCGTTATTTGTGTTCTTGACAGAGAGTATTTGTATGTAACACCCCGGGAATTGGTCCTCTGCCAATTCTTGACAGAGAGTATTTGTATGTAACACCCCGGGAATTGGTCCTCTGCCAATTCATAATAATAGCGGGAAGAGAAAAATGGTCCTTCTTTATAAATCAACTCAAGAGAAGAGATTCATTGTTAAGACACTCTATGTGATATTAAGGTATATGTCAGTCCCAATGGCCATATCTCTATGAACCTGTATGCTCCGGTGTATGCAGGAGATATATTTTTATTGATGGCTATCAGGGTAGATGTATGTATATCCCTATAATAATGTTGTTTGGGATAGATTTAGGAGGAGACAGAGATTAGTGCCTTTTTCATGAAAAGATATGTAACATTAGAGAGATTAGTGCCTTTTATATGAAAAGATATGTGACATTAGAGAATAATTATGCTTGATGTCCTAAATTTGATGGTTGTGCTCGATGTCCTAAATTTATAATTGTAATAAATGACTAACTAGTGTTACTATGACTCTGGAGAGCATCCATTCCAACCATCACAATGTCTGATTTTAATGGTTAAAGGGTTTCTCGATCTACCCTTGTGGAATTGGTCCTCAGTGTATATGAGACAAAAATAAGAATCTGTACTAACAGTTGTGGAGATCAAAAAGACCATATAGCCACTATCGGTCAGCCAATATTTCTGAGGATTAGTGGTCATGTTGATGGTCACGTCGGTTGCGTTACTCACCTGACTGTAAGATAGCGTAAGGGTAGAAATAAAAATAGAATTTCTGAGCCTATGTATTTCTAGAGTTATAAGATAGCGTAAGGGTAGAAATAAAAATAGAATTTCTGAGCCTGTGTATTTCTAGAGTTATAGACATAGTTGACGTATTAGGGACGGTGTAGATGAGAGGTACAATGATTGTCGAAGGAGAGAACCTTTTATTGTAATATATGTGGGTCGATGCAGTTGACACTTAATCTGGGTGATCAGTTCCACGCTATAACATGTCAGAGCCGAGATACCGAGATTTCTGGGGTTTGGCAGGAGTGTCTCAGCCTTTTGTTCCCTTTTCGATGGTTAAACTCATCAGGTTGAAAGCTGTAACATGTTGATACAATTGACGCTCAATCTGGGTGATCAGTTCCACGCTGTAATATGTCGGAGCCTGGATGCCGAGAATTCTGGGGTTCGGCAGGAGTACATCAGCCTTTCATTCCATTTCCGATGGTTGAACTCATCAGGTAGTTCAGTTCCTAGTTGTGGTGAGTTTGAAAGGATAACATTGGACTTACTTCTTGATGGTAAGTATTGTTTGGGGATTTTTGAAGTGTTCCAGGATAGTCTGGTGTACATAGATTTTTGGAGTATTCCAGGAGAGTCAGGTATACATGTATGCATACACATCAAATGAATTCCAGGTCATTCTTCTGTCTTGAGGCTATTCCTTATGGGCGTCCGCTGGTATTGAGTAGATGGGAGAGATCCTCCTTGTTGTTTAGTCCTCTTGGGAAAAGGCAGTCGAGGTTGAAGATCCATTTGGATTCAATGATACGGATTTTACTTGTGTAGTCTCCACCTCTCCAGCTTCTTGTGACTTTTTCTATGCCCATAAATGATAGGTCTTTTATATTTCCTTGATGCTTGACTGTAAAATGGCGATACAGTGCCGTGTCCATGTTAAGTTTTCCAATAAGAAGTAAATGCTCCCGGATTCTGTCCCTTAAGGGCCGGGAGGTCTGTCCCACATACTGCAGTCCACAAGTGCACTGCAGCAGGTAAATCACTCCGCTGTCACGGCATCTAATCAGGTTATGGATTTTGTGTTTCTCTTTCGTGTGATGGCAACAGAAAGTTGTAGATTTGATACCATGCTTGCACGCTTTGCACGATGTGCAAGGGAAAAAGCCATTTAACTCTTTTCCAAAAACATCCTTGACACCTGATGTCTTCTTTCTTTGTAGGCTGGGAGCTAATTTACTTTTTAGGTTCTTCGTCTTCCTATAGATGAATCTTGGTTTAGGAGGAAGAATCTCACCAATAATATCATCGTCCCTTAGAAGTGGCCAATGTTTTTGGATTATCCTTTCAATGATTTCCTTATTACCACTGTATTCGGTAATCATATTTATGTTTAGTGTTTTGTCTTCTAGTAATTTTTCTTTTCTTTTGTATATCATCAACTCAGTTCTTTCGATATTGCTGATTTCCTGCATTTTTTGTTCCAATTCGGTCTTGTCGTATCCTCGGTCTATGAATTTGTTCTTGATTAATTCTGCCTGTTGTTCCCATCTTTCTTGGGTTGAGCAATTTTTCTTTGTTCTCAATAATTGTCCTTTCGGGATGTTGTCTTTCCAGGACTTATGGTGGCAGCTCATTCTGTGGATGAAATTGTTGCTATCCACTTTCTTAAAGAATGTAGAAGTTTCTATTTTGTTTTCAACAATTTCGATCTTAAGATCCAGAAAGGTCAACTCACTCCTGCTCCAGATGTATGTGAATTTAAGGTTCTCGGTGCTTCTGTTCATCACTTCGAAGGTGTATTTCAAGTCTTCTTCTGTCCCCTTCCATATGATAATGATGTCATCTATGTATCGGCGATAGAGGACCAGGTCCGCACTCGCTGGGCATGATTCCCAGAAGATATGTTCCCACTTTCCCATGTATAGGTTCGCGTAGCTCGGTGCGAACCTGGTCCCCATCGCCGTACCGCATATCTGTTGGTAATAATTTCCTTCATTATAGAAGTAGTTATGGCTCAGAATATATCGAATCCCCTCTAGGATGAATTCCTTTTGTTCTTCTCGAAGATTCTCGTCTTTATCCAAGAAGAATTCCACCGCCTTAACTCCCTCTTCATGAGGTATGCACGTGTACAGGGATGTAACATCGCAGGTGGCAAGAATGTATCCATCTTCCCAGGTGATTCCTTCTAAGAGGTTAAGTACCTGTGTCGAATCTTTCAGGTAGGAAGGTAGCTGCTTCACATATGTTTGGAGATTCAGATCAATATACTCAGATAGATTTGAGCTCAGGGATCCAATGCCGGAAATGATTGGTCTCCCTGGTGGTTTCTCCAACGATTTATGAATCTTCGGTAGATGGTAAATGATGGGGGTTATCGGATGAGTGACGTTTATGTATCCATATTCTTTACTGTTAAGAATTCCTTGTTCTTTGGCTTGGTCCAAGATTCTTGATAACTCCTTTTTATAAGTGATTTCCGGATTTCCTGGAAGTCTCATATAGGTATTCTTATCACCTAGGATACGTGCGTTCTCCAGGTCATAGTTGTTTTTGTCCATGATGACAATCCCCCCTCCTTTGTCGGCAGGTTTAATCGTCAGGTTATGATTGTTTTCCAAATCCCTGATGGTTCTCATCTGTTTGTTGGAGAGGTTCTGTCTTTTAATCTTCAGTTGGTTGGGCTGTATCTCTCTGATCTCCTTGCATACTATTGTCTCAAATGATTCTATAGCTATGCCTTTACTATTAGTGGGGTAGAAAGTTGACCTTGGTTTCAGATCTGTGTGTTTGTAGCCATCGTCAACCTCAGGTGGTTTATAGCTCGCTCCTTCTAAGGCTGATTTAGCAAAGAATCTTTTCAGAGTCAATTTCCTTACGAGCTCTTTAACGTTAACGAACGTCTGGAATTTATTAAGGCTTCTTGTAGGGGCAAAGGAGAGGCCGTACTTCAGGACCGAGGTCTCTTCTTTAGAGAGGACATGGGAGCTCAGATTGAAGATACCTTCAGATTCCTTCTCTATTTCTAGATCGGGATCTGTGGTCTTTATTTTGTTAACTTTGGCTCCTCCTCTTTTTCCCCGGTGAGTTCTTTTCCTCATGTTGTTATCCTTTCTGTTCTTCCTTCTCTCTGGGGTTTTGGAAATCTCTCTTTCTCCCTGTCGTGTATGCGGTCCGACTCTAAAAAAGCAGGTGATTCAATTTCAAAGTCTTTCATAGTGGTTCGTGGTTCTTTTCTTGATTCCATCTGTCTAGCGTCTTGTTGTGTCCGCCACTTGTCAGCTCCTTGTCCATTCATCTCGTCCCTTCTTGGGGGAGTGTGGGCTTCTCTCTTTCGTTGTGTTCTGAAGTCTTCTCCTGGGGTCCGAAACATATCATTTCTCCTTATCTGTTTGTCGTGGTAAGCGAAATCCCTATCATCTTCATATCTCGGCTCGTACCTATTATAGCGGTGCTGATACATTCGTTCCTCAGCATGGTGTCTCTGTTGGTTTTCTCTCCTTTCATAATCTCCTCTTTGTTCATTTCTGAAGTCACTCTCATTGTATGGGGTTCTGTTCTGGTAATTCTCCCATCTATCTTCCCTATTTTCTCTTCTCCAATATGGTGAATATGTCCCTTTATAGTCCATGGTTCTGTCATCAGTTCTATAGTTATCATAGTATCCATATCTCCTATTCATATGATGGATTCTATTGTGTCCGTATGGTGCTCGTGCATAGTTATTCGGTCGATAGTTATTTCTCCGTGGGGCTCTATAATGGTTAGACCTCTGTGTGGTATGGTAGTCACGTCTATATGTGTTGTCCCTATATTCATGGGGCGGTCCTGAATTGTGATGTCTTTTTTGGGGATTGTGCCTTGTGTGTTGAGCTTTTTCCGATGGAATAGTCCTATTTTCTTCTAAGTTTAATCCCTCATTGGCCCTCGTTTCAACAGTCTCAAGTCTTTCTGCTGTTGTCTCTTTATTCTCTATTTCTCTCAAAAGTTTCTTAGTTTTCTTTTGAGTTATCTCGTCCCTTACTTTCTTGATCTTCTTAAATAAATTATCTTTTCTCTCTATTATGTCTTTAGACTCTTGTCCTGTGTGTTCTAGATTTACTAGGATCTCTTCATTTTCTTTAATTCTAGAATCTACACTAAGTGCTAGAGATTCTCTATACTCAATGATTAATTTAATGAGTTGTTTTGATGTATTAATTAGAACCCTTTTCCATCTGTCTGAGATGGAATCGGATAGAGGGAAGGCACATTCTTTATGTGTTATGAGGCCTTTCGGGATGATGTCTAATTCAAGACATTTTTTCAGAAAGGCAATCTCGGCCTTATATTTCACCTCAGAGGTGAGTAGTTTCTCCAGATCTCTAAAAATGAACTGTATATCTACAGTTTCATCTTCTAATATTTCAGTATTAGTGGGTGTAGTTTGTTTATTAATGTCTATCAATATATCCTGCCGTAATGTAGCAAGAGACTCCATATCCCCGTCTAAAGGTATAGAGGATGAAAAAAGATATACGTGTAGGCTGGCTGCTAGAGAAATGCTAGGTGAATATTGTAGAAGTTGTGTGATTGGTATTACTCAAAGCGCCAACAAAGCACCTGTTTGCCTGGGAAAGGTGAGACCTAGCTCTCACCTAAAGAGAATTAAGATAATGAGGAGGGGCCCAGGCGCCAACTAACGGAGGCTAGGTGTACTAAAGGATCTAGATATGATTTGTTACAATCAATGTGAAATTTATTACATCAAAATAAAAATAAAAACTTTTAAAATATTCTTAAAAATCAGTAAATACATATACTCATGGATCCATGGTTAGTGACATACATACTAATATATCAACATTAAAACATGATTAAAAAACAATTGAGGATTTATATGCTGGCTTGTATAATGTGACCTCTAACTAATAGTCTGTTCCAATAAGGTCTGCTGCGACCAGTGGATATCGAAGATAAATGTGATGGGAAAAAATGAGTGTCTCTTAGAAAAAAGTGATCACAAAATTTGAGTTGAAGTGTTCAAAACCATACGGTGCTCCTATTTAGATTAAAAAGAGACCCAAAAAATGAATTAATAATTGGAGTAGAAAAAAGGAGTGAAAAAAGGGGAAAAAATGAAAAAATGAAAGAAACGAAAAAATGAAAAAACGAAAAAAACCAAACAGACGAAAAACTAAAAAACCTTCTGGTGTTCATAAACGTCACTCATCCGATAACCCCCATCATTTACCATCTACCGAAGATTCATAAATCGTTGGAGAAACCACCAGGGAGACCAATCATTTCCGGCATTGGATCCCTGAGCTCAAATCTATCTGAGTATATTGATCTGAATCTCCAAACATATGTGAAGCAGCTACCTTCCTACCTGAAAGATTCGACACAGGTACTTAACCTCTTAGAAGGAATCACCTGGGAAGATGGATACATTCTTGCCACCTGCGATGTTACATCCCTGTACACGTGCATACCTCATGAAGAGGGAGTTAAGGCGGTGGAATTCTTCTTGGATAAAGACGAGAATCTTCGAGAAGAACAAAAGGAATTCATCCTAGAGGGGATTCGATATATTCTGAGCCATAACTACTTCTATAATGAAGGAAATTATTACCAACAGATATGCGGTACGGCGATGGGGACCAGGTTCGCACCGAGCTACGCGAACCTATACATGGGAAAGTGGGAACATATCTTCTGGGAATCATGCCCAGCGAGTGCGGACCTGGTCCTCTATCGCCGATACATAGATGACATCATTATCATATGGAAGGGGACAGAAGAAGACTTGAAATACACCTTCGAAGTGATGAACAGAAGCACCGAGAACCTTAAATTCACATACATCTGGAGCAGGAGTGAGTTGACCTTTCTGGATCTTAAGATCGAAATTGTTGAAAACAAAATAGAAACTTCTACATTCTTTAAGAAAGTGGATAGCAACAATTTCATCCACAGAATGAGCTGCCACCATAAGTCCTGGAAAGACAACATCCCGAAAGGACAATTATTGAGAACAAAGAAAAATTGCTCAACCCAAGAAAGATGGGAACAACAGGCAGAATTAATCAAGAACAAATTCATAGACCGAGGATACGACAAGACCGAATTGGAACAAAAAATGCAGGAAATCAGCAATATCGAAAGAACTGAGTTGATGATATACAAAAGAAAAGAAAAATTACTAGAAGACAAAACACTAAACATAAATATGATTACCGAATACAGTGGTAATAAGGAAATCATTGAAAGGATAATCCAAAAACATTGGCCACTTCTAAGGGACGATGATATTATTGGTGAGATTCTTCCTCCTAAACCAAGATTCATCTATAGGAAGACGAAGAACCTAAAAAGTAAATTAGCTCCCAGCCTACAAAGAAAGAAGACATCAGGTGTCAAGGATGTTTTTGGAAAAGAGTTAAATGGCTTTTTCCCTTGCACATCGTGCAAAGCGTGCAAGCATGGTATCAAATCTACAACTTTCTGTTGCCATCACACGAAAGAGAAACACAAAATCCATAACCTGATTAGATGCCGTGACAGCGGAGTGATTTACCTGCTGCAGTGCACTTGTGGACTGCAGTATGTGGGACAGACCTCCCGGCCCTTAAGGGACAGAATCCGGGAGCATTTACTTCTTATTGGAAAACTTAACATGGACACGGCACTGTATCGCCATTTTACAGTCAAGCATCAAGGAAATATAAAAGACCTATCATTTATGGGCATAGAAAAAGTCACAAGAAGCTGGAGAGGTGGAGACTACACAAGTAAAATCCGTATCATTGAATCCAAATGGATCTTCAACCTCGACTGCCTTTTCCCAAGAGGACTAAACAACAAGGAGGATCTCTCCCATCTACTCAATACCAGCGGACGCCCATAAGGAATAGCCTCAAGACAGAAGAATGACCTGGAATTCATTTGATGTGTATGCATACATGTATACCTGACTCTCCTGGAATACTCCAAAAATCTATGTACACCAGACTATCCTGGAACACTTCAAAAATCCCCAAACAATACTTACCATCAAGAAGTAAGTCCAATGTTATCCTTTCAAACTCACCACAACTAGGAACTGAACTACCTGATGAGTTCAACCATCGGAAATGGAATGAAAGGCTGATGTACTCCTGCCGAACCCCAGAATTCTCGGCATCCAGGCTCCGACATATTACAGCGTGGAACTGATCACCCAGATTGAGCGTCAATTGTATCAACATGTTACAGCTTTCAACCTGATGAGTTTAACCATCGAAAAGGGAACAAAAGGCTGAGACACTCCTGCCAAACCCCAGAAATCTCGGTATCTCGGCTCTGACATGTTATAGCGTGGAACTGATCACCCAGATTAAGTGTCAACTGCATCGACCCACATATATTACAATAAAAGGTTCTCTCCTTCGACAATCATTGTACCTCTCATCTACACCGTCCCTAATACGTCAACTATGTCTATAACTCTAGAAATACACAGGCTCAGAAATTCTATTTTTATTTCTACCCTTACGCTATCTTATAACTCTAGAAATACATAGGCTCAGAAATTCTATTTTTATTTCTACCCTTACGCTATCTTACAGTCAGGTGAGTAACGCAACCGACGTGACCATCAACATGACCACTAATCCTCAGAAATATTGGCTGACCGATAGTGGCTATATGGTCTTTTTGATCTCCACAACTGTTAGTACAGATTCTTATTTTTGTCTCATATACACTGAGGACCAATTCCACAAGGGTAGATCGAGAAACCCTTTAACCATTAAAATCAGACATTGTGATGGTTGGAATGGATGCTCTCCAGAGTCATAGTAACACTAGTTAGTCATTTATTACAATTATAAATTTAGGACATCGAGCACAACCATCAAATTTAGGACATCAAGCATAATTATTCTCTAATGTCACATATCTTTTCATATAAAAGGCACTAATCTCTCTAATGTTACATATCTTTTCATGAAAAAGGCACTAATCTCTGTCTCCTCCTAAATCTATCCCAAACAACATTATTATAGGGATATACATACATCTACCCTGATAGCCATCAATAAAAATATATCTCCTGCATACACCGGAGCATACAGGTTCATAGAGATATGGCCATTGGGACTGACATATACCTTAATATCACATAGAGTGTCTTAACAATGAATCTCTTCTCTTGAGTTGATTTATAAAGAAGGACCATTTTTCTCTTCCCGCTATTATTATGAATTGGCAGAGGACCAATTCCCGGGGTGTTACATATAAATACTCTCTGTCAAGAATTGGCAGAGGACCAATTCCCGGGGTGTTACATACAAATACTCTCTGTCAAGAACACAAATAACGGAAGGGCTATGAGTGACGTCATGACCAATAGGAAAAGCGGAATCAGATCGCAATGAATATTTATACAACTAACTCCAAATTTTCCAATTTATAATTTCCAATTTATAATGACCACATGATGAGGGGAACATAAACCAGATGCCCCTGTTGATAGGTATAAACAAATAGAACAAACTGCATACTAAGGCAGTCTCACGCCAACCGAAAGTGACGTCACTGCCCGAACGGAGGCTAAGCGGTACATAGTGGACGTACTTTATCCACTGATGGATCAACACAGTATTACAAACTAACACAATAAGATAAGTTACTAATACAACATATAAACCACATGAGAATTAAGAAGTTAATTTATTTAGATATCGGAACTTTGCAGAAAACCGGAAGTGCCGAGTATTCTCCCACATCCGGGTCCTCATAGCACAAACGCTATAAAAGATCACCAGTAAGCACACAAAACCAGTCTTGAGAAAGGCCTATATAAGGCCGAAACGCGTAGACCAGTACTGGTGAGTTCATTTTCAATCTTAGTCGATTGTTTTTGATTTTTTGCACATTGCTGTTATTTGCTTTTTTCACAGGTTGGATTGACGATTTCTTTTATACACTTTGGAGTTTTTCTTTTATACACTTGGGAGTTTTTCATTATCACCTGAGACCGTTGTCTCATTTTTTATCTAGCTGCACTAAGGAGCCAGCAGTCCAGCTTCCATTTGGATTTACCACATTTAGACTTTTCAACATCAATTGCATCTTTATTGCACTCAGACTATAACATTGTCTAATATTTTGGGAATCAGATCGCCTTTTGCAACAACTGTTTTTTTTTTTTTTTTTTTTTTTTTTTTTTTTTTTTTTTATATGCAATAACTGTTTCTTTATATGTTTTTTGTACCTAAAATGTATAACTGCCTATCTCTTGGGAATCTTATTGATTCATATTGTTTCATCTGAACACCAGAAGGTTTTTTAGTTTTTCGTCTGTTTGGTTTTTTTCGTTTTTTCATTTTTTCGTTTCTTTCATTTTTTCATTTTTTCCCCTTTTTTCACTCCTTTTTTCTACTCCAATTATTAATTCATTTTTTGGGTCTCTTTTTAATCTAAATAGGAGCACCGTATGGTTTTGAACACTTCAACTCAAATTTTGTGATCACTTTTTTCTAAGAGACACTCATTTTTTCCCATCACATTTATCTTCGATATCCACTGGTCGCAGCAGACCTTATTGGAACAGACTATTAGTTAGAGGTCACATTATACAAGCCAGCATATAAATCCTCAATTGTTTTTTAATCATGTTTTAATGTTGATATATTAGTATGTATGTCACTAACCATGGATCCATGAGTATATGTATTTACTGATTTTTAAGAATATTTTAAAAGTTTTTATTTTTATTTTGATGTAATAAATTTCACATTGATTGTAACAAATCATATCTAGATCCTTTAGTACACCTAGCCTCCGTTAGTTGGCGCCTGGGCCCCTCCTCATTATCTTAATTCTCTTTAGGTGAGAGCTAGGTCTCACCTTTCCCAGGCAAACAGGTGCTTTGTTGGCGCTTTGAGTAATACCAATCACACAACTTCTTTGATAATAGAAGTTAATTGGAAAGTTGTGTAAATTACATGCTCTATCTGAATCATGGGAGTTTAATTGTGACTTTACTGTTTAAAAATACAACCAGCATGTTTCATATATACACAATCAGCTGATTCTTCAGTACACAACCATCCATATTAAAGAAAAAAAAAAAACTAATATTAAAATTCTCTCTTTTAGATCAATAAAGAATTTTGTTTTTTAAGGTCAGTCAACATGTCAGAGAATGTATTTGTAAATGATATTTTCATATTATACAATGGCCTCTAGTTATCAAGGTCTGGCGGACCTGATCCGACACTGCGGATCAGGTCCGCCAGACCTCGCTGAATACGGCGAGCAATACGCTCTCCGTATTCAGCATTGCACCAGCAGCTCACAAGAGCTGCTGGTGCAACTCCGCCCCCTGCAGACTCGCAGCCAATGGGCCGCCAGCAGGGCAGGGGGTGTCAATCAACCCGATTGTACTCGATAGGGTTGTATTGTGGTGATGTCTGTCCGCCTGCTCAGAGCAGGCGGACAGGTTATGGAGCAGCGGGCTTTGTGACCGCTGCTTCATAACTGCTGTTTCTGGCGAGTCTGAAGACTCGCCAGAAACAGGGGCCATCAAGCTCCATACAGAGCTTGCTAAATAGAGCCCAATGTCTCCAATTTAACAGTGGTTTGCCAGGGCCTTTGTATGTGTGGGGACCTAGACAGTTAGCCTTTTGTAAGCCTAGGGAACAACTTGATAAAACGTCATGTGAGCCTCAAATATCCTTTTGCACAATGATAGATATAGCATAGCTTGGAGAAGGGAATCCACGGTGTGTGTCATATTAGGTTACATTGTGACATGACAGCTCTGGGATTTAAATAACTGTTTAATATTGTATCACCAGTGGGATATTGTAAGCAGTGTTTCACATGATTTTGTATGCTCCACATTGAACATGGTAGCTGACTATAACCAGCTCAAGAGTTTTAAATACAAGGGTTGAATCTATCTTAAACAGTGACTAAAACAAGATCTTGTAAAGTACAGACAGCCTTGCAGCAGACAACTCAGTGACACTGCTTTCACTTTGTATCATCCAAACAGCACTCACTTGGTGGTACACTTTTGCCTTTCACTCTGGTTATTAGACATACTTTTGTCTTTCAGTGATATTCTTCCCTTTGTTCTCTTAGGTCAGGGTTTTTCAACTAGTGTGCCGTGAGAGATCCTCAGGTGTGCCGCGGCAGACTGACAACAGTGAGGGGGTGTCCCTCTTTCAAATTTTGAAATATTGGTAGGTATGTGACAGGCTCATCAGACATCATTTACAACCATGACATTGACATTCATTCACAGACAATCATTATGATTGTTTGTGAATGAATGTCAATATGTCGTGTCAATATGTCATGTATAGTTTGTAGAAGGCATGACAGCACAGTACAGTACAGTATATATATATATATAAATATATATATATATATATATATATATACTCCAAGTTGCAAGGAAGGCACTCTCCGTTTCAAATAGCTTTTATTAGGGTAAACGTTTTCAGGGTGGTCTGAGGACGGGGAGACCCCGAAAACGTTTACCCTAATAAAAGCTATTTGAAACAGAGAGTGCCTTCCTTGCAACTTGGAGTATTATTTTGATTAGAAGTGCACCCCGGAGGTTGTTGTATATGGAGTGCTGGTTCCCCTTGTTTATATATAAATAGCTCCTACACTCTGGCTCATACTATCTCTGGCACTATCTATCAGAAACCATTGGAGATCTTGTATTATCCTTTATAATAGTTATTAGTCTGTTTTCACTTCCTGATTGCTCACTTCTCGTAGTTTCTCATCAAGGGCCAATGATCAAAAACTCACCCCTTGGACAGAAATCACACAAAATCTTTGATAGCTTTTTTTGCACATTATAATGTAATGTATGTGTGTATTTACACACAGAACCCTATATAGGCCTGGATTTCAAGTGGTGCACTAAAGTTATATTAACCACTCTAACTTGTGCACCTATTACAAGTTAATGAACAGGTGCACTCGAGCGCAAGCAGAATTTGTGCTCGTCGGGTTAGCACGATTGAAGATTTCTACCGTACAGTGTAAAAAAAATGTGCACCAAACACAACATAAATACATAAAGTGTTGCACTCATATACAGTATACACACTTTCTGATAAAAAATATTCATATAAATAGTAATAAAATTAGTGTCCAAGCGATAAATGTTTTTTCTTTTACAAGATATGACGAGTCCACGGATTTCATCCTTACTTATGGGCTATCACCTCCTGGTCAGCAGGAGGAGGCAAAAAGCTCCACAGCAGAGCTGCATAAATAGCTCTTCTCTTCCTCCCCAACCTAGTCATTCTCTTTGCCTGTGTTAGTGATAGGAAGAGGTAAAGTGAGGTGTTAGTTTAGATTCTTCAATCAAGAGTTTTTTATTTTCAAATGGTGCCAAAGTGTACTATTTTTACTATAAGAGCAGCTTCTGGAGATTATAACCTTATGATTATGGGAACTGGTGAGGTTTTAGCCTCACTGTGCCTCCCATATTTGTGCTGCTCTTCTGTGATGGTCTTAGAGAAGTTTAACTAAGACCCTTCTGTCTTCACAGGACCTCAGGAGGAAGAGTGGACCTCTTGACACTGTGAGTTTTCAAGCTGTTCCTCAGCATGGAGGTAAGTGCAGTCTTTTATTTCTGGGGCTCTACAGCACATCTCAGAACTGACTGTACTCTGCCTTTTTTCTATCAGGGGCTATGGGCTTAAAGGCTTCCCTATATCAGTATGCAGCTTCTCACTAAGGTCACAAAGTATGAGAACCGACATATTGTCTCTTTTTCCATACATGCTAGCTTTGGTAATTCAAACAAAAATATGGGCTAGAAACGCTGGGATTTTATGTTGACATACAGTTTATATTGGGCAACTCTCTATTTATTTATTGAACCTTATAGAGATGGCTGATGCTGGGGTATTGTAGGAGTGAGAAAAGAAGGATTTCTCCAACATTGGTGTGTCCGGTCCACGGCGTCATCCTTACTTGTGGGAATATCTCTTCCCCAACAGGAAATGGCAAAGAGTCCCAGCAAAGCTGTCCATAGAGTCCCTCCTAGGCTCCGCCCACCCCAGTCATTCTCTTTGCCGTTGCACAGGCAACATCTCCACGGAGATGGTTAAGAGTATGTGGTGTTTAGTTGTAGTTTTTTTTTTTTTTTAATTCTACTATCAAGAGTTTGTTATTTTAAAATAGTGCTGGTATGTACTATTTACTCTGAAACAGAAAAAGATGAAGAGTTCTGTTTGTGAGAGGAAGATGATTTTAGCAGACAGTAACTAAAATCGTTTGCTGTTTCCACATAGGACTGTTGAGATGAAGTAACTTCAGTTGGGGGAAACAGTTAGCAGACTTTTCTGCTTAAGGTATGACTAGGCATATTTCTAACAAGACTGTGTAATGCTGGAAGGCTGTCATTTCCCCTCATGGGGACCGGTAAGCCATTTTCTTAGTCTCAAACAGAATAAAGGGCTTAATATGGGCTATAAAACTGGTAGACACTTTTATGGGCAAAATTGATTGCTTTATTTGGGCATTTTGTACATGTTTATGCTTGTAATTCACACTTATAAGCTTGGGGAACGTTTTTTAACGTCAGGCACTGTGTTAGACACCTTTCCAGTCAGGAAGGACCTTCCCAGTTGTAGGCTGAGCCTCATTTTCGCGCCATTAATGCGCAGTTACTTTTGAGAGCAAGACATGCAGATGCATGTGTGAGGATCTGAAAGTAGTTGGAAAAGTTCCTAGAAGGCTTCATCTGGTATCGTATTCCCCCCTGGGTTTGGTAAAGTCGCAGCAAAGGCTGTAGCTGGGACTGTAGAGGGGTTAAAACTGTAACCGGCTCCGGTTTCTTTATTTTAAGGGTTAAAGCTCTGAAAATTGGCGTGCAATACTTTGAATGCTTTAAGACACTGTGGTGAAAATTTGGTAAATTTTGAACAATTCCTTCATACTTTTTCACATATTCAGTAATAAAGTGTGCACTGTTTAAAATTTAAAGAGACAGTAACGGTTTTGTTTTAAAACGGTTTTTGTACTTTTTTGACAAGTTTAAGCCTGTTTAACATGTCTGCACCTTCAGATAAGCTATGTTCTATATGTTTGAAGATCAATGTGTGTCCCCCTTCAAAATTGTGTGATAATTGTGCCATAGCGTCCAAACAAAGTAAGGACAGTATTGCCACAGATAGTAAAGTTGCCCAAGATGTTTCATCAGATGAAGGGAGTAGACATAGTTCTACATCATCTCCTTCTGTGTCTACACCAGTTTTGCCCACGCAGGAGGCCCCTAGTACTTCTACCGCGCCAATGCTTATTACTATGCAACAATTAACGGCAGTAATGGATAACTCCATAGCAAATATTTTATCCAAAATGCCTGCATATCAGAGAAAGCGTGATTGCTCTGTTTTAAACACTGTAGAGCAGGAGGGCGCTGATGATAATTGCTCTGTCATACCCTCACACCAATCTGAAGGGGTCATGAGGGAGGTTTTGTCGGATGGGGAATTTCAGATTCAGGTAAAATTTCTCAACAAGCAGAACCTGATGTTGTGACATTTAAATTTAAATTAGAGCATCTCCGCGCACTGCTTAAGGAGGTGTTATCTACTCTGGATGATTGTGACAACCTGGTCATTCCAGAAAAATTATGCAAGATGGACAAGTTCCTAGAGGTTCCGGTGCACCCTGACGCTTTTCCTATACCCAAGCGGGCGGCGGATATAGTGAATAAGGAGTGGGAGAAGCCCGGCATACCTTTTGTCCCCCCTCCTATATTTAAGAAATTATTTCCTATGGTCGACCCCAGAAAGGACTTATGGCAGACAGTCCCTAACGTCGAGGGGGCAGTTTCTACTTTAAACAAGCGCACTACTATTCCTATCGAGGATAATTGTGCTTTCCAAGATCCTATGGATAAAAAATTGGAGGGTTTGCTTAAAAAGATTTTTGTACAGCAAGGTTACCTCCTGCAACCCATTTCGTGCATTGTTCCTGTCACTACAGCAGCGTGGTTCTGGTTCGAGGAACTAGAAAAGTCGCTCAGTAGAGAGACTCCGTATGAGGAGGTTATGGACAGAGTTCACGCACTCAAGTTGGCTAATACTTTTATTTTAGATGCTACTTTGCAACTAGCTAGATTAGCGGCGAAAAATTCAGGGTTTGCAATTGTGGCGCGCAGAGCGCTTTGGCTAAAGTCTTGGTCAGCGGATGTCTCTTCCAAGACAAAATTACTTAATATCCCCTTCAAGGGTAAGACTCTCTTTGGGCCAGAATTGAAAGAGATTATTTCAGACATCACTGGGGGAAAGGGCCATGCCCTCCCACAAGATAGGCCTTTCAAAGCCAAGAATAAGTCTAATTTTCGTTCTTTTCGCAATTTCAGGAACGGACCGGCCTCTAACTCTGCATCCTCTAAACAAGAGGGTAATGCCTCTCAAACCAAACCAGCCTGGAAACCGACGCAAGGCTGGAACAAGGGTAAGCAGGCCAAGAAGCCTGCTGCTGCTAACAAAACAGCATGAAGGAGTAGCCCCCGATCCGGGACCGGATCTAGTAGGGGGCAGACTCTCTCTCTTTGCTCATTGGGCAAGAGATGTTCAGGATCCCTGGACACTAGAAATAGTTTCTCAGGGTTATCTTCTGGAATTCAAGGAACTACCCCCAAGGGGAAGGTTCCAAATGTCTCACTTATCCTCAAACCAAATAAAGAGACAGGCATTCTTACATTGTGTAGAAGACCTGTTAAAGATGGGAGTGATACACCCAGTTCCAACGGCGGAACAAGGAATGGGATTTTACTCAAATCTGTTTGTAGTTCCCAAAAAAGAGGGAACTTTCAGACCAATTCTGGATTTAAAGATCCTAAACAAATTTCTCAGAGTACCATCGTTCAAAATGGAAACCATTCGAACGATTCTACCCACAATCCAGGAAGGTCAATTTAAGACTACCGTGGATCTAAAGGATGCGTATCTACATATTCCTATCCACAAAGAACATCATCAGTTCCTAAGGTTCGCCTTTCTGGACAAACATTACCAGTTTGTGGCCCTCCCATTCGGGTTAGCCACTGCTCCAAGGATTTTCACAAAGGTACTCGGATCCCTTCTAGCGGTTCTAAGACCAAGGGGCATTGCAGTAGTACCGTACTTGGACGACATTCTAATACAAGCGTCGTCTCTTTCAAAGGCAAAGGCTCACACAGACATCGTTCTGGCCTTTCTCAGATCTCACGGATGGAAGGTGAACATAGAAAAAAGTTCCCTGTCTCCGTCGACAAGAGTTCCCTTCTTGGGAACAATAATAGATTCCTTAGAAATGAGGATTTTTCTGACAGAAGTCAGAAAGTCAAAACTTCTAAACGCTTGTCAAGTTCTTCATTCTATTCCTCGTCCTTCCGTAGCTCAGTGCATGGAAGTAGTAGGATTGATGGTTGCAGCAATGGACATAGTTCCTTTTGCGCGAATTCATCTAAGACCATTACAACTGTGCATGCTGAAACAGTGGAATGGGGACTATACAGACTTGTCTCCAGTGATTCAAGTAGATCAGAAGACCAGAGACTCACTCCGTTGGTGGCTAACCCTGGACCACCTGTCCCAGGGAATGAGCTTCCGCAGACCGGAGTGGGTCATCGTCACGACCGACGCCAGTCTAGTGGGCTGGGGCGCGGTCTGGAAATCCCTGAAAGCTCAGGGACTATGGTCTCGGGAAGAGTCTCTTCTCCCGATAAACATTCTGGAACTGAGAGCGATATTCAATGCTCTCAGGGCTTGGCCTCAACTAGCAAAGGCCGGATTCATAAGATTCCAATCAGACAACATGACGACTGTTGCTTATATCAATCATCAGGGGGGAACAAGGAGTTCCCTGGCGATGAAAGAAGTGACCAAAATAATAAAATGGGCAGAGGATCACTCCTGCCACCTATCTGCGATCCACATCCCAGGTGTGGAAAACTGGGAGGCGGATTATCTGAGTCGTCAGACATTCCATCCGGGGGTGTGGGAACTCCACCCGGAGATCTTTGCCCAGTTGACTCAATTATGGGGCATTCCAGATATGGATCTGATGGCGTCTCGTCAGAACTTCAAGGTTCCTTGCTACGGGTCCAGATCCAGGGATCCCAAGGCGACTCTAGTGGATGCACTAGTAGCGCCTTGGACCTTCAACCTAGCCTATGTGTTTCCACCGTTTCCTCTCATTCCCAGGCTGGTAGCCAGGATCAAGCAGGAGAGGGCCTCGGTGATCTTGATAGCTCCTGCGTGGCCACGCAGGACTTGGTATGCAGACCTGGTGAATATGTCATCGGTGCCACCATGGAAGCTACCTTTGAGACAGGATCTTCTTGTACAGGGTCCATTCGAACATCCAAATCTGGTCTCCCTCCAGCTGACGGCTTGGAAATTGAACGCTTGATTCTATCAAAGCGTGGGTTTTCAGATTCTGTGATAGATACTCTAGTTCAAGCCAGAAAACCGGTAACTAGAAAAATTTACCATAAAATATGGAAAAGATATATCTGCTGGTGTGAATCCAAGGGATTCTTATGGAATAAGATCAAAATCCCTAAGATCCTTTCCTTTCTACAAGAGGGTTTGGATAAAGGATTATCAGCGAGTTCTCTAAAGGGACAGATTTCTGCTTTATCTGTCTTATTACACAAACGACTGGCAGCTGTGCCAGATGTTCAAGCATTTGTTCAGGCTCTGGTTAGGATCAAGCCTGTTTACAGACCTTTGACTCCTCCCTGGAGTTTAAATCTAGTTCTTTCAGTTCTTCAAGGGGTTCTGTTTGAACCTCTGCATTCCATAGATATTAAGTTGTTATCTTGGAAAGTTTTGTTTTTGGTTGCTATTTCTTCTGCTAGAAGAGTTTCTGAGTTATCTGCTCTGCAGTGTTCTCCGCCCTATCTGGTGTTCCATGCAGATAAGGTTGTTTTGCGTACTAAGCCTGGTTTTCTTCCAAAGGTTGTTTCTAACAAGAATATTAACCAGGAGATAGTTGTTCCTTCTTTGTGTCCGAATCCAGTTTCAAAGAAGGAACGTTTGTTACACAATTTAGACGTAGTCCGTGCTCTAAAATTCTATTTAGAAGCTACAAAAGAGTTCAGACAAACTTCTTCTCTGTTTGTCGTCTATTCTGGTAAAAGGAGAGGTCAAAAAGCGACTTCTACCTCTCTTTCTTTTTGGCTTAAAAGCATCATCCGATTGGCTTACGAGACTGCCGGACGGCAACCTCCAGAAAGAATCACAGCTCACTCCACTAGGGCTGTGGCTTCCACATGGGCCTTCAAGAACGAGGCTTCTGTTGATCAAATATGTAAGGCAGCGACTTGGTCTTCACTGCACACTTTTGCCAAATTTTACAAATTTGATACTTTTGCTTCTTCAGAGGCTATTTTTGGGAGAAAGGTTTTGCAAGCCGTGATGCCTTCTGTTTAGGTAACCTGATTTGCTCCCTCCCTTCATCCGTGTCCTAAAGCTTTGGTATTAGTTCCCACAAGTAAGGATGACGCCGTGGACCGGACACACCAATGTTGGAGAAAACAGAATTTATGCTTACCTGATAAATTACTTTCTCCAACGGTGTGTCCGGTCCACGGCCCGCCCTGGTTTTTTAATCAGGTTTGATGAATTATTTTCTCTAACTACAGTCACCACGGCACCCTATAGTTTCTCCTGTTTTTTTCCTCCTGTCCGTCGGTCGAATGACTGGGGTGGGCGGAGCCTAGGAGGGACTATATGGACAGCTTTGCTGGGACTCTTTGCCATTTCCTGTTGGGGAAGAGATATTCCCACAAGTAAGGATGACGCCGTGGACCGGAGAAAGTAATTTATCAGGTAAGCATAAATTCTGTTTTTGTAGTCTTTTCGTTAGGCTCCGGTAAATGGCGGTACTTGTTTGTGTTTCACCGGGTTATGTTTCCGCCCATGATGGGCGGGGCTTGGTGTTGGCGCGCTTTCGCGCAGTTACTTCTATACTGGATTCCGACTGGCAGTGTTTTACTCACGGCTCCTAAGTCCACTTGTCGCAATTGCAAGCGATCTTAGGTGCACCAGAGTGATTAGTGTTGAAAGCGTGGAGGCAGGTAGGAGAGTAGATATATTAAAAAGAAAAAAAAAAGCCTATCTATCTATTACCTATACGAGAACGTTAATACAGATGGTTTATTAAAGACACAGTACATTAATTTTGTTTAGCAATTTTTTTATCAGAAAATGTCCAAGCTTGCTATTGTTTTTTTTTTTTCTGTATACCATGGAGGGCATTGAACAAAGCACATGTCCTATGTGTTTAGATGCCATTGTGGAACCCCCAGTCACACTTTGTCCCTCATGTATTGAGAGAGCTTTACAGTGTAAAGAAAATATTTTTTTTAATAAAGATATTTCTAAAGAAAGTTTTCAGCCTGAGGAAATTAAGGGTATGCCGCAAATTTCTCCCCAAGCGTCACAGCCTTTAACGCCCACTCAAGTGACGCCGGTTGCATCTGTTTCCTTTACTCTGCAAGATATGGCTGCAGTTATGTCATCCACTCTTTCAGAGGTTTTATCTAAGTTACCAGTTTTTCAAGGTAAACGCAGTAGGACAGAGGCCCATGAGGTCCCTGCGACTTCTGATGCTCTGATGGCTATCTCCGATGTACCCTCCCAGGGCTCTGAATTGGGGGGTAGGGAAGCCCTGTCTGAGGGGGAACTGTCTGACTCAGGGAGTGCTTTACCTCAGACAGATTCGGAAGTAATGTCTTTCAGATTTAAACTTGAACACCTCCGTCTGTTATTACGGGAGATTTTGATGACTCTGGACGACTGTGACTCTATTGTGGTTCCTCCAGAGAAATTGAGTAAGATGGACAAATATTTGGAGGTCCCTTCATATTCTGATGTTTTTCCGGTTCCTAAGAGAATTTTGGAAATTATTGCAAGGAATGGGAAAGACCGGGTATCTGGTTCTCTCCTTCCCCTATGTTTAAGAAGATGTGCCCTATAGCTGACACCGTGTGGGATTCTTGGCAGACAATCCCTAAGGTGGAGGGAGCTATCTCTACCCTGGCTAAGCGTACAACTATCGCTATCAAGGACAGTTGTGCTTTCAAAGACCCCATGGATAAGAAGTTAGAGGGTCTTCTCAAAAAACTATATGCTCAACAGGGGTTACTATTACAACTTACGGCCTGCATTGTAACAGTTACAACTGCGGCTGATTTTTGGTTTGACGCTCTAGAAGAGTCTCGTAGGACTGAGACTTCTTTAGAGGAAATACAGGATAGAATTAAGGCACTTAAGCTGGCTAATTCTTTTATTATGGATGCCGCCTTTCAGATCATCAAGTTGGCGGCTAAGAATTCAGGATTCTCCATCTTGGCTCGGAGAGCCTTATGGTTAAAATCTTTGTCTGCGGATGTCTCTTCGAAGTCTAAGCTTTTAGCTATTCCTTACAAGGGAAAGACCCTGTTTGGGCCTGACTTGAAGGAGATCATTTCTGACATTATGGGAGGTAAGGGGCACCTCCTCCCTCAAGATAAAACATCCAAGCAAAAGGGTAGACCGAGTAATTTTCGTTCCTCTTGAAATTTCAAAGGAGTCCCCTCTTCTTCTTCCACTAAACAGGAAGGGAATTATTCACAGGCCAAGCCCACTTGGAGACCCAACCAGTCTTGAAACAAGGGTAAACAACCCAAGAAACCAGCTGCTGCTACCAAGACAGCATGAAGGGGCGGCCCAGATCTGGGACCGGATCTAGTAGGGGGCAGGCTTGGACAAGAGACGTTCAGCATCCTTGGACACTGGAAATCGTGTCTCAAGGGTATCAGTTGGAGTTCAGAAATTCCTCCCCCAGCAGAAGGTTTCTTCTTTCACAATTGTCTGTAGACCAGAAAAAAAAGAGAGGTGTTCTTACGTTGTGTAAAAGACCTCTCCTCCATGGGAGTAATTTGTCCCGTCCCAATAGAGGAACAGGGACAGGGATTTTACTCAAATCTTTTTGTAGTTCCCAAAAAAGAGGGAACGTTCCGACCCATCTTAGACCTCAAGAGTGTAAACAAGTTTCTCAGAGTATACAAAATTTTGTTGCTCCCTCCTATCTACCAGAAATTAGAACTAGTACATGGTTAGGTAATAGAGTTGGCTTTTTCAAATGTAGGAGTACACGTTGTAAGACATGTGACTATGTGATTGAGGGGGACAATTTTGCATCTTACTCTACTGGCAAGGAATATAAAATTAGATTTAATCTTACATGCAATTCGACATATGTTGTATACCTCATGACATGTAAAGGGTGTAAAATTCAATACCTAGGTAGAACCAAGAGAAGGTTAAGAGACTGTGTCCTTGAAAACATCAGGGACATTGAAGATCCTGATGTTTTCACATCAGTAGCATCCCATTTCAAATTTGACCATTTTGGTGACTCCTCTCTGGCCACCTTTCAGGCCATTGACTATTGCCCCTTTTCTAAACGTGGGGGAAACAGAGAATATGTCCTCAGTAAAAAAATAGGTTAAATGGATTTTCTATATGAATACACGAACTCCGTTTGGTCTTAATGTTGAAGCTGATGTTAATCTTTTTGTCTAATTAGACACTATTCTGTTTGGAGTTCCTATATGTATTCATTAAGAACATACATTTACATGTCCATCTAACAATTTTATTAATATCCATTTCTGAGGCACTCACCCCTCTATTGTCACCTATAAATTTACTAACATCTGGGTTGTGATTTAATAAAAGGTAGTGGTTGTCCTTTATTTTCAGGTAATCCACAAAAAGGTTATTACATTTGTGCAGTTTTATATATATTTAGAATTTATTTTCTGTATATATTGGTTTACTAATTATTGCACTTTACTAAGGTCAAAAGGAAAAGATCTCTGTTGCACTTTATTATGTATAAGTATATATTGTAGTCTTCATCCTTTGTATAATAATTACAGATATAGTCACAAAGTAAGCACTTTAATATATATTTTCCCTGTGTACCTGTCTGTACTTGGTGCTCTTATGGGTTAAATTAATTCCACAGTTGCTTTTAATTGTTAATTAATTGTTGATTTGTATCCCTTTAAGAGCACCTTCTGGCATACTTGCTAACTATGCAGTGACCAAGTGCGGGACACCCGCATGAAACGCGTATGCACCTTTCTGCTTCACAGTTGGATCAGGTCCTCTGATCAACTGACTTGTTTTTACCCTTGTGTCTGTTTTTAAAGCACTGAAATAAAATTGGAATTTGTTTTACTTACCTGGATTCATGGATTCTTGCAGCGGTTAGCCGGAACTTCTGTGTACTTTCTTGCTTGCTGATGACGTCATTGGACTGGGACCTCTCTCTTGGCTCCTGCTGCTTTCCATAGGAATGGACGACTTGTGCACTAGCGGAAGACCCGTTACAGCTTCGCAAATAAAGCCTCATTACGGCCGGGGGTAAGCACCGCTCTCTCTTGTTCCTTCACTATTTTGTGTATTGTCCTTGTATGCGGTAGCTCACAGGCTAGAAGCCGGTTTTACAGGAAAATTGGGCTAAGGATACTTGGTTTAGCTGGCGGTATTTCATGTGCAGTGCTGAAGAAACATTCCTCCACTTTGTGTTTGGAACATTATTCTGACTTATATTTCGTATATATACTACATAGTAGCTTTTTCAGTGCCTAGTAAACAACACATTTTTGGGTAAAACAAGATGACAGATTCACAGGGAAGCTTTGTGCTGCGGGATCTGGAGGCGACTTTAGATGGGTATGATTTGGATGTGGACACCATTACTAATGATTATGAGAATACCCTGGACAGTCTTTTTTTTCATATTGACGAACTAAGGAGGAAGGATATTAAACTGGACTTAGACATAAAGACTTTTTTGCTATATAAGAAATATCAGCGTATTCCCAGGGGTTTAAGAATAAAAAAGTTCCCTTCTTTCTTTGTAAATGATCAGGATTTTATAGCAAAGTGGAATAAAATACTGAATGATTGTTCCTTTGCACTTATGGACTCACTAATAGAATACAAAAAACAACAAAGACTGGAATGCATCGCTTTAATTAAGGCTACACAGATTGATTTACAGACCTTACAAGCAGATCCTTCATTCAAAGAATATGACATGAAATTTGAGGCCAATATGCTCAAATTTTCTAAAGATCTTTGGGACTTTAAGAAAACTAAACTATCTAGGGACAAAAGAGACTATGAAGCTAACCGTGTTTATAGATGGTCTTATTCAACATATAATAATCTAAGTGACAAAAAAACATCTTCTTATAGAAAAACAACAGCACTAGACTGACTAAACAGGTTAGGTTCACAGAAACGGAGTATGAGCAAGACACTACTGAACAGGACTCTAATGAGGAGGACATGGCCCTGACTGGGGGCGCGTCTGTTTTAGACGTGTCCGCAACCAGTAGTACTGAGTTTTCAAAAAATGAATTAGGTGCAAAACAAAAAGTAAAAAGAAAAAAACAAGGCAAGGCAGCAGGGGGAGAAAAGGAAAAAGAAAGGGAGCAAAAGAGGTATCAGATGAGATCAAGCCGGACACAAGTCCGGCAATACATATAAAAAATGTGGTTAATCTGTCCCAATACACATTGACAAAATCTGAAGAGGAGGTTTTAGGTATGGGGTTAAATTTTTCTCCCACTGCACACTTCGATCTCTTTGAGACCATCATTGATATCAATAAGTTTGTCAGAAAACTGACTCTTAAGAAGCATTTCTTCAATGAAAATATGATGGAGGTATGGAGTATGGGGGTGATGCAGTGGCAGAACAAAGTTCCCCTATCCTGACTGACATATTACATTTTAAAGATCAATGTGTCCTTAATGAATTGATGGTCCTCATGGATAACATTGAACAAGTGGATTCAGGCCCCCAAAGTAAATGCCCAAACTTAAAAACAAATAATAAAAGTAACTTTTATCCAGTGCAGGCACGAGGGAGAAATATAGAAGTATTCCAGAGAACCATTGAACACAGACTTATGGCCCTAGAGGAAAAAACAAAAAATCCTGCCTCTTCTAGACATACACATAACAACTTAAGTGGGAATCATTTTAAAGCACTTAAAACACTTAAGGACAATAAGAATATAGTCATAAAAGCATCAGATAAAGGCGGCAATGTCGTCATTATGGACAGAGAATACTATATTTTTGAATCCAAACATCAGTTAAATGATTGTGAAGTATATGAAAGACTTGATCAAAACCCTACTACAAAATTCAAACCAAAACTAGGTAGAATAGTTCAATTGGGTGTACAGATAGGCCTCATTGAAGTTAACAAGAAGGAACAATTTATCCCTCTTGATCCATTTGTCCCGATTTTTTACTTTCTGCCTAAGTTGCATAAAGATATGGCCCACCCCCCAGGTAGACCCATTATTTCTGGGGTGGGATCCTTGTTGGAGCCCACATCAGAACTACTGGATGCTTTCTTACAACCCCTGGTGGGACAACTTACTAGTTACATCAGGGACTCCACACATGTTCTACAAGTCATGCAAAACATAAAATGGAAATCTACCTATAGATGGGTCACTGTGGATGTGGCCTCATTGTACACCTCCATCCCACACCACACAGGTGTGGAAACTCTATCCAAAGTTTTGGATCATCTATCCAGCTATTCAGAAGATATTAAACACTTTCTTTTATGCACATTGGAGTTTTTGTTAACTCACAATTTTTTTCTTTTTGAGGGGGTTTACTATCTGCAGAGACGTGGGACAGCTATGGGGGCGAAATTTGCGCCCTCATATGCCAATCTCTATATGGGATGGTGGGAGCTGTCCCACGTCTATGCAGATAGTAACCCCTTCAGGAATCATATTGTCTATTTTGGTCGCTATATATATGACCTGTTGCTGGTGTGGGATGGAGATGAACAATCAGTGAACTACTTCTTTGAATATCTGAACTGCAATAATTATAATCTAAGTTTTTTAGGTTGTCAGAACACACATGAGATTGTCTTTTTGGATATTAAATTATCAATACATGAGCATGAAATTGTGACTGATCTGTATAGGAAACCAATAAGTGGGACTACTATACTTAATTATAGATCTTGTCACCCCAGACATACCCTCAATGCTATTCCTAAAAGTCAGTTCATTAGGACTAAACGTATTTGTTCAAATGATACACTGTATCATGAACAAAGTCAAGTTCTTCATAGGAGACTTTCAAATAAAGGTTACAATGACAAACTCCTTAATGAAGTAAAAAACAGAGTGGATGAGATTCCTCGTGAATCGTTGTTAGTATACAAAAACAAAGAGAAGAGCAACACCAAAACCAATTTGATGCAAGATAACATTATTTTTAGCACGGCATATAGCTTAGAATTTAAACAAATATGTGATATTATTAAAGAAAGCTTGCCTATTCTTCAAAGTGATACAGTGCTGGAACAGGTTATTAAGAAAGGCGTCAAATATGTATCCAAAAAAGCTAAGAGTATACAAAATTTTGTTGCTCCCTCCTATCTACCAGAAATTAGAACTAGTATATGGTTAGGTAATAGAGTTGGCTTTTTCAAATGTAGGAGTACACGTTGTAAGACATGTGACTATGTGATTGAGGGGGACAATTTTGCATCTTACTCTACTGGCAAGGAATATAAAATTAGATTTAATCTTACATGCAATTCGACACATGTTGTATACCTCATGACATGTAAAGGGTGTAAAATTCAATACCTAGGTAGAACCAAGAGAAGGTTAAGAGACTGTGTCCTTGAACACATCAGGGACATTGAAGACCCTGATGTTTTCACATCAGTAGCATCCCATTTCAAATATGACCATTTTGGTGACTCCTCTCTGGCCACCTTTCAGGCCATTGACCATGTCCCCTTTTCTAAACGTGGGGGAAACAGAGAATATGTCCTCAGTAAAAAAGAGGTTAAATGGATTTTCTATATGAATACACGAACTCCGTTTGGTCTTAATGTTGAAGCTGATGTTAATCTTTTTGTCTAATTAGACACTATTCTGTTTGGAGTCCCTATATGTATTCATTAAGAACATACATTTACATGTCCATCTAACAATTTTATTAATATCCATTTCTGAGGCACTCACCCCTCTATTGTCACCTATAAATTTACTAACATCTGGGTTGTGATTTAATAAAAGGTAGTGGTTGTCCTTTGTTTTCAGGTAATCCACAAAAAGGTTATTACATTTGTGCAGTTTTATATATATTTAGAATTTATTTTCTGTATATATTGGTTTACTAATTATTGCACTTTACTAAGGAAAATAACTCTGTTGCACTTTATTATGTATAAGTATGTATAAGTATGTATAAGTATATATTGTAGTCTTCATCCTTTGTATAATAATTATAGATATAGTCACAAAGTAAGCACTTTAATATATATTTTCCCTGTGTACCTGTCTGTACTTGGTGCTCTTATAGGTTAAATGAATTCCACAGATGCTTTTAATTGTTAATTAATTGTTGATTTGTATCCCTTTAAGAGCACCTTCTGGCAGACTTCCTAACTATGCAGTGACCAAGTGCGGGACACCCGCATGAAACACGTATGCACCTTTCTGCTTCACAGTTGGATCAGGTCCTCTGATCAACTGACTTGTTTTTACCCTTGTGTCTGTTTTTAAAGCGCTGAAATAAAATTGGAATTTGTTTTACTTACCTGGATTCATGGATTCTTGCAGCGGTTAGCCGGAACTTCTGTGTACTTACAAGTTTCTCAGAGTCCCATCCTTCAAGATGGAGACTATTCGGACAATTCTTCCATTGATCCAGGAGGGTCAATATATGACTACCGTGGATTTAAAGGATGCATACCTTCATAAGCCTATCCACAGAGATCATCACAAGTTCCTGAGGTTTACCTTTCTGGACAAACATTTTCAGTTTGTGGCCCTTCCTTTCGGTCTGGCCAAAGCACCCAGAATCTTCACAAAGGTTCTGGGGTCTCTGCTAGTGGTTCTCAGGCCGCGGGGCATTGCAGTGGCGCCTTATCTGGACGATATTCTGATTCAGGCGTCGTCGTATCAGCTGACAAAGTCTCATACCGACATTGTTCTGTCCTTTCTAAGGACTCACGGGTGGATGGTGAATCTAGAAAAGAGTTCTCTAATTCCACAGACAAGGGTTCCTTTCCTGGGAACTCTAATCGACTCTCTAGCCATGAAAATCTTTCTGACGGAAGTCAGAAAGTTAAAGATTCTGAATACATGCCGAACCCTTCAGTCCAATCCTCGGCCGTCAGTGGCTCAGTGCATGGAGGCAATTGGATTGATGGTGGCAGCAATGGACATCATTCCGTTTGCTCGCTTTCATCTCAGACCTCTACAACTGAGCATGCTCAGACAATGGAATGGAGATTATGCAAATTTGTCTCCTCAAATAGATCTGGATCAGGAGACAAGGGATTCTCTTCTTTGGTGGTTGTCGTGGGATCATCTGTCCCAAGGGACGTGCTTCTGCAGACCCTCATGGGTGATAGTGACAACGAACGCCAGCCTGCTATGATGGGGTGCAGTCTGGAACTCCCTGTAGGCTAAGGGAGTTGAGAGCATTTTCAACGCGCTTCAGGCTTGGCCTCAGTTGGCTTTCGGCCAAATGGTTGCTATTTTTTCTGCTCGCAGAGTTTCTGAACTTTCGGCTTTACAGTGTGATTCTCCTTATCTTATTTTCCATTTTGATAAGGTGGTGTTACGTACCAAACCTGGTTTTCTTCCTAAGGTTGTTTCTAACAAAAATATTAATCAGGAAATTGTTCCTTATATGTGTCCTAACCCTTCTTCTAAGAAGGAGCATCTGTTACATAATTTGGACGTAGTCCGTGCCTTGAAGTTCTACTTGCAGGCGACTAAGGATTTTCGTCAAACATCTTCGTAGTTTGTTGTTTTTTCTGGGAAGCGTAGGGGTCAGAAAGCTACGGCTACCTCTCTTTCCTTTTGGCTGAAGCGTATCATCCGTGTTGCATATGAGACTGCTGGTCAGCAGCCTCCAGAACGAATTACGGCTCATTCTACTAGGGCTGTGGCTTCCTCATGGGCATTTAAAAATGATGCTTCTGTTGAACAGATTTGCAAGGCTGTAACTTGGTCGTCTCTTCACACTTTTTCAAAATTT
This sequence comes from Bombina bombina, assembly GCF_027579735.1. NCBI lineage: Eukaryota > Metazoa > Chordata > Amphibia > Anura > Bombinatoridae > Bombina > Bombina bombina. The sequence goes on from NC_069504.1 coordinate 350,756,712, forward strand.
TACAAATTTGATACTTTTGCCTCGTCCGAGGCTGTTTTTGGGAGAAAGGCTCTTAAAGCAGTGGTGTCTTCAGTTTAGGTTCCTGTCTTGTCCCTCCCTTTCATCTGTGTCCTATAGCTTTGGTATTGTATCCCATAAGTAAGGATGAAATCCGTGGACTTTCTTTTACGATATGACGAGTCCACGGCCCACCATGTTCTTTTCTAAGACAGATTTTTATTTTTTGTTAAACTTTAGTCACCTCTGCTCCTTAGCTTTTCCTTTCTCTTCCTAACTTCGGTCGAATGACTGGGTTGGGGAGGAAGGGAGGAGCTATTTATGCAGCTCTGCTGTGGAGCTCTTTGCCTCCTCCTGCTGACCAGGAGGCGTAATCCCATAAGTAAGGATGAAATCCATGGACTCGTCATATCGTAAAAGAAACAAATTTATCAGGTAAGTATAAATTTCCTTTTTTCTTCCTCGTGCTTCATTGAAGTCTATAGGGAGAAGAAGTAAATGAGGTCTTGATATCCAAAGTCCTTAAGTTAGCGTGCATCGGGCTTTGCAAATAATTTACTTTCAACTTGTAATACACATGTTAACCCGACCATGCTAAAATTTTACTTTGAGTGTTGATTGCGCACAAGTGGGGAAAAAATGAGCGCACCTTTTGTAACTTGATCCACAGTGTGTTGTGGTTTATAACCAACAGAATTTCAGTCTTCTTTTAAAAAGAAAAAGGATTCACAGATTGAGAATATAAATCTAAACAGTTTATATCATAGTTGCCAAAAGTTGTAAAAAGTTTCCAGGTACACTTAGCAGCAGAGCCATCAAGTAAGCACATTATAGGAATAATGAACCCCACAACTTGTTTCCATAGCTCTGTCTATATAAATTGCTCTCAATATTTTATTAAAAGAGCAAGTTACTTATCGCATAGGTCCACCACTCAGAATCCCCCCCCAAACCTTCAGATTTTTGAAGATATTTCAGTTCTATGCATATTTAACAACTAATCTAACTTTGTGTCAAGGTGAACATGCTGGAATTTAGATGTAAATTATGTTCACCTTCAGGAGCAGTTCTATGTATTTATCTTAGATGGGGGGACGGACTGAGACCAACCAGGGCCCCCGGCCAGAAATTAGTGAATAGCCCCCCTTCCTCCCCCATCCTCCCTCTTATGCCCCACTCTGCCTTCTATGTCCCACCCTCACCCTACCGCCTACCTGCCTCACTCCCACCAGGGCCCCCATCCTCCATGGACAGGGCTCCCAACATCAAGGTACAGGGACTCCACACTCCAGGGCTCACACAGCCACAAACTCTCCCCCTGGGCCCCCACCCATTAGGGCCGTATCCTACAAAATAGGGCCCCCAGAGTAACACATGGTATCCACTCCAAGGCAAGGCATAGGGCCCCCCACCAGGGACATGGTCCCTACTCTAGGCATAGGGCACCCAATCTGTCCACACTTAACTGCTTAGTTACTGCTAGTGCAGCTGTCAGTGATGAGTTAACTCCTGGTCATCTGACACTCGCCCAAACTCACAATCACTAGCACAGCTGTCAGTGATGAGTTAGCTCCTGGTCATCTGACGCTCGCCCAAACTCACAATCACTAGCGCAGCTGTCAGTGATGAGTTAGCTCCTGGTCACGCTCGCCCAAACTCACAATCACTAGCGCAGCTGTCAGTGATGAGTTAGCTCCTGGTCATCTGACGCTCGCTACAACTCACAATCACTAGCGTAGCTGTCAGTGATGAGTTAGCTCCTGGTCACACTCGCCCAAACTCACAATCACTAGCGCAGCTGTCAGTGATGAGTTAGCTCCTGGTCATCTGACGCTCGTCCAAACTCATAATCACTAGCGCAGCTGTCAGTGTAGAGTTAGCTCCTGGTCATCTGACGCTCGCTACAACTCACAATCACTAGCGCAGCTGCCAGCGATGAGTTAGCTCCTGGTCATCTGACGCTCGCCCAAACTCACAATCACTAGCGCAGCTGTCAGTGATGAGTTACTTCCTGGTCATCTGACGCTCGCCCAAACTCACAATCACTAGCGCGGCTGTCAGTGATGAGTTAGCTCCTGGTCACGCTCGCCCAAACTCACAATCACTAGCGCAGCTGTCAGTGATGAGTGAGCTCCTGGTCATCTGACGCTTGCCCAAACTCACAATCACTAGCGCAGCTGTCAGTGATGAGTTAGCTCCTGGTCATTTGACGTTTGCTACCACTCACAATCACTAGCGCAGCTGTCAGTGATGAGTTAGCTCCTGGTCATCTGACGTTTGCTACCACTCACAATCACTAGCGCAGCTGTCAGTGATGAGTTAGCTCCTGGTCATCTGACGTTCGCCACAACTCACAATCACTATCGCAGCTGTCAGTGATGAGTTAGATCCTGGTCATCTGACGCTAGCCACAACTCACAATCACTAGCGCATCTGTCAGAGCTTTAGCTGCTATTGCTAAACTTTGAACTGGGGGGAAAGGCTGTCACTGCTGACAGGTATGTAACGTGCCAGTCCGTTTTGTCTAATCATAATCCAAATTCCCAATACTTTATAACACATTTACAGTTAAAACTCTAAAAACAATTTTAATTTAACAATGCACATTTTCTCTTACTTGGTGTATCCAGTCCACGGATTCATCCTTACTTGTGGGATATTCTCATTCCCTACAGGAAGTGGCAAAGAGAGCACACAGCAGAGCTGTCCATATAGCTCCCCCTCAGGCTCCGCCCCCCCCCCCCCAGTCATTCTCTTTGCCTCTCTAACAAGTAGCATCTCCACGGGAGGGTAAAGTGAATGTGGTGTTAGATTTGTAGTTTTTATTTCTTCAATCAAGAGTTTGTTATTTTAAAATAGTGCCGGTTTGTACTATTTACTCTGTGGCAGAAAGTGATGAAGATTTCTGCTGAGAGGAAAATGATTTTAGCATGTTGTAACTAAAATCCATTGCTGTTCCCACACAGGACTGTTGAGTACCGGAGAACTTCAGTTGGGGGGAACAGTTTGCAGGCTTAACTGCTATAAGGTATGCTCAGTCACTTTTTTTCTAGTCAAGACCTGGTAATGCTAGAAGACTGACAAGTATCCCCATGTGGGGAAGGTAAGCCATATTCTGAGACTTAGTATAGAAGGATGGCTTAGTTAAAAGGGCTTAAAACGCTGGTGGACACTGTTAAGGGGAAATCAATTATTTTATTACAATAATCTGATATTTGTACAAGTGTTTATTACATTTGGAACACTTTTTTGGGGGTTTTATTCCGCCTGGCATATCTTTAGACACCTATTTTGGCTTGGGAAGGCCCCACAACTCCGGAGTGAAGAGGGAGGGGTCCTAAATTTCGCGCCTCAGTTGCGCAGTTCATTTGCAAGACAGCTTCATGCAGCTTCACGTGTAGAGTCCAGAGATTGCTGGAGGACTCCAGAGAGGCTTATTTTCGTCTAAAACTAATCCCCAAGGGAGGTAGGGCCACAGCAGAGGCTGTGGCATGGTGCTGTAGTTTGTTAAACCGGTGGCCTGCTTTAATTTGCTCCGGTTTCGGCAATAAGGGGTTAATTGTCTTGAAATTTACTGTGCAATCATTTCAAAGCATTAGGATCATATAGTGAAAATGTCATAAAGATTGGATGTTTTTTTGAGTTTTAGTAAAAAAGTGTGCGCTTTTTATTATTTAAAGGCACAGTACCGTTTTTTCAAAAATTGTATTTTACTGTATTTGAGTGCTGTCTAAGTCTGTTTAACATGTCTGAGCCTACAGATAGACCCTGTTCTATGTGTTTAATAGCCATGGTGGTACCCCCTTTACATTTGTGTTTAAAGTGTGCTAAGGTATCTAAACATTTTAAAGACCATGCAGTGACACTTAAAAATGTAGCCCAAGATGATTCTTTGACGGAAGGTAACGAGGATAGTCCTCCTTCCTCTCCCCATGTGTCGACACCAGTTACGCCCGCGCAAGCGCTGCCTAGTACCTCTAGCACATTGGGCCCTATTACATTACAACAATTAGCAGCAGTCATGGATAATTCCCTTGCGGCATTTCTATCCAACCTGCCAGTTTTTCCTAAAAAGCGTGATAGCTCAGTTTTAAGAACAGAGAATGAGCAATCAGAAGCTTTGGATGATTTATCCGTTGTACCCTCACAACACTCTGAAGTGGCAGTGAGGGATGGGCTGTCCGAGGGAGAAATTTCTGACACAGGAAAAGTTTCTCAGTGGGCAGAATCAGATTCCTTAGCGTTTAAATTTAAGCTGGAACACCTCCGCGTACTGCTTAAGGAGGTTTTAGCTACGCTGGATGATTGTGACCCCATGGTGGTCCCAGAAAAACTATGTAAAATGGACAGGTTTCTAGAAGTCCCTGTATACATTGATGCATTTCCGATCCCTAAGAGGGTGGCGGATATTGTGACTAGGGAGTGGGAGAGACCAGGTGTACCTTTTGTTCCCCCCCCCCTATCTTTAAGAAAATGTTCCCCATAAATGACCCCAGGCGGGACGCGTGGCAGACGGTCCCTAAGGTAGAGGGAGCTGTTTCAACACTAGCCAAGCGCACAACCATTCCAATAGAAGACAGTTGTGCTTTCAAAGATCCTATGGATAAAAAATTGGAAGGTTTACTGAAGAAAATGTTTGTTCAGCAAGGTTTCCTTCTTCAACCAATTGCCTGCATTATTCCTGTAACTACTGCAGCGGCTTTTTGGTTTGAAGCGCTGGAGGAGTCGCTCCAGATGGAGACTTCATATGACGAAGTCATGGATAGAATTCATGCTCTAAAGCTGGCTAATTCTTTTATCACAGATGCTGCTTTCCAATTAGCCAAGTTAGCGGCGAAAAATTCTGGTTTTGCCATTATGGCGCGAATAGCGCTTTGGCTCAAATCATGGTCGGCTCACGTGTCGTCCAAAACAAAGTAACTAAACATTCCTTTCAAGGGAAAGACCCTTTTTGGTCCCAAGTTGAAAGAAATTATCGCGGATATCACTGGGGGAAAGGGCCATGCCCTTCCGCAGGATAGACCGTTTAAGGCCAAAAACAAGGCTAATTTTCGCTCCTTTCGCAACTTCAGGAGCGGACCTGCTTCAACCTCTGTTGCCACAAAGCAAGAGGGTAACGCTTCACAGCCCAAAGCAACCTGGAAACCCTTGCAGGGCTGGAATAAGGGTAAACAGGCCAAGAAGCCTGCGGCTGCTACCAAGACATCATGAAGGGGTAGCCCCCGATCCGGGACCGGATCTGGTAGGGGGCAGACTTTCTCTCTTTGTTCAGGCTTGGGCAAGAGATGTTCCAGATCCTTGGGCATTAGAAATTGTTGCCCAGGGGTATCTTCTAGAATTCAAGGACTCTCCTCCAAGGGGAAGGTTCCACATTTCTCGTTTGTCTTCAGACCAGACAAAGAAACAGGCGTTCTTATGCTGTGTAGAAGATCTACTAAAGATGGGAGTGATTCACCCAGTTCCAATTACAGAACAAGGACTGGGTTTTTACTCAAACCTGTTTGTAGTTCCCAAAAAAGAAGGAACTTTCAGGCCAATCCTGGATCTGAAAATTAGAAAAAAATTCCTCGGAGTTCCATCATTCAAAATGGAAACCATTCGGGCAATTTTGCCGATGATCCAGGAAGGTCAATATATGACTACCGTGGATCTAAAGGATGCGTATCTACATATTCCCATCCACAAAGATCACCATCAGTTCCTAAGGTTCGCTTTTCTGGACAAGCATTACCAGTTTGTGGCCATTCCTTTCGAGTTGGCCACTGCTCCCAGAATTTTTACAAAGGTGCTAGGGTCCCTCCTAGCGGTACTAAGACCACGGGGCATTGCAGTAGCACCTTACCTAGACGACATCTTAATACAGGCGTCGTCTTTTCACAGAGCCAAGGCTCATACGGACATTGTGCTGGCTTTTCTAAGGTCTCACGGGTGGAAGGTGAACGTTGAAAAAAGTTCTCTGTCCCCGCTCACAAGGGTTCCCTTCCTGGGAACACTAATAGACTCGGTAGAAATTAAGATATTTCTGACGGAGGTCAGGAAGTTGAAGCTTTTAACTACTTGCCGAGTTCTTCATTCCATTCCTCGGCCTTCTGTAGCTCAGTGCATGGAGGTAATCGGATTAATGGTCGCGGCAATGAACGTGGTCCCTTTTGCCCGAATTCATCTCAGACCACTGCAACTGTGCATGCTCAAACAGTGGAAGGGATTATGCAGATTTTTCTTCTCAAATACAACTGGATCAGAAAACCAGGGATTCTCTTCTCTGGTGGTTGTCTCAGGATCACCTGTCTCAGGGAATGTGCTTCCGCAGACCGGAGTGGATCATTGTCACAACCGATGCCAGTCTGTTAGGCTGGGGTGCGGTCTGGGACTCCCTGAAAGCTCAGGGCCTATGGTCTCGGGAAGAATCTCTTCTCCCGATAAACATTTTGGAACTGAGAGCGATATTCAACACGCTCCAGGCATGGCCTCAACTAGCGGAGGCCAAATTCATCAGATTTCATTCGGACAACATCACGACTGTAGCGTACATCAATCATCAGGGAGGAAGAAAGAGTTCCCTAGCGATGAAGGAAGTAACCAAGATCATCAAATGGGCGGAGGATCACTCCTGCCATCTTTCAGCAATTCACATCCCAGGAGTAGACAACTGGGAGGCGGATTTTCTGAGTCGTCAGACTTTTCACCCGGGGGAGTGGGAACTCCACCCGGAGATTTTTGCTCAGCTGATCCAGCTATGGGGCATTCCGGAATTGGATCTGATGGCGTCCCGTCAGAACACCAAACTTCCTCTTTACGGATCCAGGTCCAGGGACCCCAAGGCGGCATTGATAGATGCTCTAGTAGCGCCTTGGTCCTTCAGTCTAGCTTTTGTCTTTCCACCGTTTCCCCTTCTCCCTCGGCTGGTAGCCAGAATCAAACAGGAGAAGGCTTCTGTAATTTTGATAGCGCCTGCGTGGCCACGCAGGACTTGGTATGCAGACCTAGTGGACATGTCATCTGTTCCACCATGGAAGCTGCCATTGAGGCAGGATCTTCTAATACAGGGTCCATTCAAGCATCCAAATCTAGTTTCTCTGCAACTGACTGCCTGGAGATTGAACGCTTAATTCTAGCTAAGCGTGGGTTCTCTGAATCAGTTATTGATACTCTGATCCAGGCCAGAAAGCCTGTCACCAGGAAAATTTACCATACGATATGGCGGAAATATCTTTGTTGGTGTGAATCCAAGGGTTACTCATGGAGTAAAATTAGGATTCCCAGGATATTGTCTTTTCTCCAAGAAGGATTGGAGAAAGGATTGTCAGCTAGTTCCTTAAAGGGACAGATATCTGCTCTATCTATCCTGTTACACAAGCGGCTGGCAGCAGTACCAGACGTTCAGGCGTTTGCACAGGCTTTAGTTAGAATCAAGCCTGTCTATAAACCTGTGGCTCCTCCATGGAGTCTTAATTTAGTTCTTTCAGTTCTTCAAGGGGTTCCGTTTGAACCTTTACATTCCATAGATATTAAGTTATTATCTTGGAAGCTTTTGTTTTTGGTAGCTATCTCTTCTGCTCGGAGAGTTTCAGCATTGTCTGCTTTGCAGTGTAATTCTCCCTATCTGGTGTTCCATGCAGATAAGGTTGTTTTGCGTACCAAACCTGGTTTTCTTCCGAAAGTTGTTTCTAATAAGAATATTAACCAGGAAATCATTGTTCCTTCTCTGTGTCCTAATCCAGATTCTAAGAAGGAACGACTATTACACAATCTTGATGTGGTTTGGGCTTTAAAATTCTATTTAAAAGCAACTAAAGATTTCAGACAAGCATCATCCTTGTTTGTTGTCTATTCTGGTAAGAGGAGAGGTCAGAAAGCGACTGCTACCTCTCTTTCCTTCTGGCTGAAAAGCATCATCCGATTGGCTTATGAGACTGCTGGACAGCAGGCTCCTGAACGAATTACAGCTCATTCCACCCGAGCTGTGGCTTCCACATGGGCCTTCAAGAATGAGGCTTCTGTTGAACAGATTTGTAAGGCAGCGACTTGGTCTTCACTGCATACCTTTGCCAAATTTTACAAATTCGATACTTTTGCTTCTTCGGAGGCTATTTTTGGGAGAAAGGTTTTGCAAGCAGTGGTGCTTTCCGTTTAGGTTACCTGACTTGTTTCCCTCCCTTCATCCGTGTCCTAAAGCTTTGGTATTGGTATCCCACAAGTAAGGATGAATCTGTGGACTGGATACACCAAGTAAGAGAAAACAGAATTTATGCTTACCTGATAAATTACTTTCTCTTACGGTGTATCCAGTCCACGGCCCGCCCTGGTAATTAAGTCAGGTCCAAATTTATCTTTGTAAAACTACAGTCACCACTGCACCCTATGGTTTCTCCTTTTTCTCCTAACCGTCGGTCGAATGACTGGGGGGGCGGAGCCTGAGGGGGAGCTATATGGACAGCTCTGCTGTGTGCTCTCTTTGCCACTTCCTGTAGGGAATGAGAATATCCCACAAGTAAGGATGAATCCGTGGACTGGATACACCGTAAGAGAAAGTAATTTATCAGGTAAGCCTAAATTCTGTTTTTTTTTTATAAATTTGGAAGATTAATGACAAAAACAATTTAATGTAGTTTTCAGAGAGTAAAGATTTCAAGTTTCATGGAGACTAAGGGCAGAAAAGTTTTAGAATTGTGATCACTGTAAAAACACAGTGACAATAGCGGCTGAGGTTCGGAATTCATTAGCTACTGAATACAAGTGCAAGGTTATGATGAATCCTTAAATTAGTTATGGAAACAGGATGTTTAATTTTACTAAATGTGTTATATAATGATTGTAATAGTTCTCCAAAGCCCTCTTCATTATTCTCTCAAGAGATGAAAAATACTAAACAGCAGCTAATTATGTAACATATTACAGTTCAATTTATTATAATAATCACACTATCCAGCTCCTTACTGACTTTACCTGTTTCTCATCATATCAACAACATAAAAACATGGAATTATATATTATTTTAATGTCCCTGACAAAGAGACCTTAGAGCCCCGGAAGCTGGCAGCTGTTTTCGCTCTTGGTTAGTCATTAAGGTATCACCTCTTTATATCCCTTTTGTTATTTTTGTTTTCTCAAACCAATTTATACTTTCATCTAATACAGCAGCGAACACAAAACTGCCCTCTCTCTATCTCTGCTAATTCCCTAACAGTTTGTTCTCTCATTAATAATTGCAGATTTTCATTAACCAAATACACTGAGAGGATACAGTCAGGCGAATGAATAGCAAAAAATATCGTGAAAGATTAAAATATGTGCGGCTAGATTTAGAGTTCTGCGGCCAAAGGGGTGCGTTAGCTACGTGTGCTTTTTTCCCCCCGCACCTTTTAAATACAGCTGGTATTTAGAGTTCACAGAATGGCTGGGTTTTCAGTGCGTTAGGCTCCAAAAAGGGAGCGTAGAGCATAATTTAACGCCACTGCAACTCTAGATACCAGCGGTGCTTACGGACGCGGCCAGCTTCAAAAACGTGCTCGTGCACGATTCCCCCATAGAAAACAAACGGGCCATTTGTGCTGAAAAAAAACCTAACACCTGCAAAAAAGCCGCATTCAGTTCCTAACGCAGCCCCATTGTTTTCTATGGGGAAACACTTCCTACGTCTGCACCTAACACCCTAACATGTACCCCGAGTCTAAACACCCCTAACCTTACACTTATTAACCCCTATTCTGCAGCCCCCGCTATCGCTGACCCCTACATATTATTATTAACCCCTAATCTGCCGCTCCGTACACCACCGCCATCTGTACAGGGAGTGCAGAATTATTAGGCAAGTTGTATTTTTGAGGATTCATTTTTTTATTGAACAACAACCATGTTCTCAATGAACCCAAAAAACTCATTAATATCAAAGCTGAATAGTTTTGGAAGTAGTTTTTAGTTTGTTTATAGTTATAGCTATTTTAGGGGGATATCTGTGTGTGCAGGTGACTATTACTGTGCATAATTATTAAGCAACTTAACAAAAAACAAATATATACCCATTTCAATTATTTATTTTTACCAGTGAAACCAATATAACATCTCAACATTCACAAATATACATTTCTGACATTCAAAAACAAAACAAAAACAAATCAGTGACCAATATAGCCACCTTTCTTTGCAAGGACACTCAAAAGCCTGCCATCCATGGATTCTGTCAGTGTTTTGATCTGTTCACCATCAACATTGCGTGCAGCAGCAACCACAGCCTCCCAGACACTGTTCAGAGAGGTATACTGTTTTCCCTCCTTGTAAATCTCACATTTGATGATGGACCACAGGTTCTCAATGGGGTTCAGATCAGGTGAACAAGGAGGCCATGTCATTAGATTTTCTTCTTTTATAACCTTTCTTGCCAGCCACGCTGTGGAGTACTTGGACGCGTGTGATGGAGCATTGTCCAGCATGAAAATCATGTTTTTCTTGAAGGATGCAGACTTCTTTCTGTACCACTGCTTGAAGAAGGTGTCTTCCAGAAACTGGCAGTAGGACTGGGAGTTGAGCTTGACTCCATCCTCAACCCGAAAAGGCCCCACAAGCTCATCTTTGATGATACCAGCCCAAACCAGTACTCCACCTCCACCTTGCTGGCGTCTGAGTCGGACTGGAGCTCTCTGCCCTTTACCAATCCAGCCACAGGCCCATCCATCTGGCCCATCAAGACTCACTCTCATTTCATCAGTCCATAAAACCTTAGAAAAATCAGTCTTGAGATATTTCTTGGCCCAGTCTTGACGTTTCAGCTTGTGTGTCTTGTTCAGTGGTGGTTGTCTTTCAGCCTTTCTTACCTTGGCCATGTCTCTGAGTATTGCACACCTTGTGCTTTTGGGCACTCCAGTGATGTTGCAGCTCTGAAATATGGCCAAACTGGTGGCAAGTGGCATCTTGGCAGCTGCACGCTTGACTTTTCTCAGTTCATGGGCAGTTATTTTGCGCCTTGGTTTTTCCACACGCTTCTTGCGACCCTGTTGACTATTTTGAATGAAACGCTTGATTGCACGATGATCACGCTTCAGAAGCTTTGCAATTTGAAGAGTGCTGCATCCCTCTGCAAGATATCTCACTATTTTTGACTTTTCTGAGCCTGTCAAGTCCTTCTTTTGACCCATTTTGCCAAAGGAAAGGAAGTTGCCTAATAATTATGCACACCTTATATAGGGTGTTGATGTCATTAGACCACACCCCTTCTCATTACAGAGATGCACATCGCCTAATATGCTTAATTGGTAGTAGGCTTTCGAGCCTATACAGCTTGGAGTAAGACAACATGCATAAAGAGGATGATGTGGTCAAAATACTCATTTGCCTAATAATTCTGCACTCCCTGTATGTTTTTTTTTACAGGCAAAAGAGCTGAATTCTTTGGGGCATGCCCCACAAAAGGTCCTTTTAAGGGCTGGTAAGGTAAAAGAGCTTTGAACTTTTTAAATTTAGAATAGGGTAGGGCATTTTTTTATTTTGGGGGGCTTTGTTATTTTATTAGGGGGCTTAGAGTAGGTGTAATTAGTTTAAAATTGTTGTAATATTTTTCGGATGTTTGTAAATATTTTTTTATTTTTTGTAACTTAGTTCTTTTTTATTTTTTGTACATTAGTTAGTTTATTTCATTGTATTTATTTGTAGATATTGTATTTAATTAATTTATTGATAGTGTAGTGTTAGGTTTAATTGTAGGTAATTGTAGGTATTTTATTTAATTTATTTATTGATAGTGTAGTGTTAGGTTTAATTGTAACTTAGGTTAGGATTTATTTTACAGGTAATTTTGTAATTATTTTAACTATTTTAGCTATTAAATAGTTATTTACTATTTAATAGCTATTGTACCTGGTTAAAATAAATACAAAGTTACCTGTAAAATAAATATAAATCCTAAAATAGCTATAATATAATTATAATTTATATTGTAGCTATATTAGGGCTATATTTTACAGGTATGTATTTAGCTTTAAATAGGAATAATTTATTTAATAAGAGTTAATTTATTTCGTTAGATTTAAATTATATTTAACTTAGGGGGGTGTTAGTGTTAGGGTTAGACTTAGCTTTAGGGGTTAATCCATTTATTACAGTAGCGGTGAGATTCGGTCGGCAGATTAGGGGTTAATAATTGAAGTTAGGTGTCGGTGATGTTAGGGAGGGCAGATTAGGGGTTCATACTATTTATTATAGGGTTATTGAGGCAGGATTGAGGCGGATTAGGGGTTAATAACTTTATTATAGTAGCGGTGCGGTCCGCTCGGCAGATTAGGGGTTAATAAGTGTAGGCAGGTGGAGGTGACGTTGAGGGGGGCAGATTAGGGGTTAATAAATATAATATAGGGGTCGGCGGTGTTAGGGGCAGCAGATTAGGGGTACATAGCTATAATGTAGGTGACGGTGGTGTACGGAGCGGCAGATTAGGGGTTAATAAGAATATGCAGGGGTCAGCGATAGCGGGGGGCGGCAGATTATGGGTTAATAAATATAATATAGGGGTCGGCGGTGTTAGGGGCAGCAGATTAGGGGTACATAGGGATAACGTAGTTGGCGGCAGTGTACGGAGCGGAAGATTAGGGGTTAAAAAATTTAAATATAGTGGCGGCGATGTTGGGGGACCTCGGTTTAGGGGTACATAGGTAGTTTATGGGTGTTAGTGTACTTTAGAGCACAGTAGTTAAGAGCTTTATAAACCGGCGTTAGCCCAGAAAGCTCTTAACTACTGACATTTTTCTGCGGCTGGAGTTTTGTCGTTAGATTTCTAACGCTCACTTCAGCCACAACTCTAAATACCGGCGTTAGAAAGATCCCATTGAAAAGATATGATACGCAATTGACGTAAGGGGATCTGCAGTATGGAAAAGTCGCGGCTGGAAAGTGAGCGTTAGACCCTTTCCTGACTGACTCTAAATACCGGCGGTAGCCCAAAACCAGCGTTAGGAGCCTCTAACGCTGGTTTTAACGGCTACCGCCCAACTCTAAATCTAGGCCTTCATTTCTATAATGTAAAGCTAAATTAGAAATAAAGGGACGTTAAATCCAAAATATTTCTTTCATGATTCTGAGTGTAAAATTAAAAAAAACCAAACAAAAAACAAACAACTTTCCAGTTTATTTATATGATCAAATTCACTTTGTTCTTTTGGTATCCTTTGTTGAAAACCAGGTAGGTATGTATGTTTAGGAACGGGCAAATGTCATGAGCAATATATGATGGCAGTTTTCCAAGTGCTTGCTGATTTGATGGCTACATTTAGACACCAATTAGCAAGTGCTACTCAGGTGCTGAACCAAAAATGGGTCGGCTCCTAAGCCTACATTCCAGCGTTTTAAAATAAAGATACCAAGAGAACGAAGAAAAATTGATAATAGGAGTAAATATAGAAAGTTGCTTAAAATTACATGCTCTAGCTGAATCATGAAAGTTTAATTTTGACTGGACTGTTCCTTTTAAGGTTGCTTTTGCGGGATAACTTAGCCCATTCCACAGTAGCTCTATTTAACAACAGGTTTAAAATTTGGATACAAAAGGTTATGGTAGGAGTCTGTGTTTTTTAAAAAATTTCATTAATTTAGGAAATAAAGTGACTTTTTAATGCCAAAATTTGATTCTGTAAGCTGTTGAGCCACCGTGTCCTGCTCAAGAGCAGCAAGGGTTAAAGAAATAAACAAGAGGATTTTTTCTATGTTAAGATTACTGTTTAATGATACGTTTTAAACATGTTCAATTTACTATCACTTTAAAGGGATATTAAACACTGCTCCTTTGGTAACAACAAATATGTTGAATAAAAGTAAACATAAAAAAAACTGATTGTGTAAAAAAAGGAAAAATCTTCTCTTGCAAAATTAGCACTTTCTCACTGTAGTACCTGCCCTCAGGAAGAGTTGAGACATTTTTTAAACTTAAAGGGACATGAAACACAAAATTTTTCTTTCATGATTCAGACAGATGATGCAATTTTAAATAACTTTCCAAATTACTGCTATTATTTAATTTGCTTCCTTCTCTTGTTATCCTTTGCTGAAATATTTATCTAGAAGTTTGAGAAAGGACTTTTCCGAAACGCGTTGCTTCTTTTTGGCACAGTTAGGCCACCATAGTCTGCTACGTTGGACTTTCCACACTGACCCGGCTTTTTGGAAAAAAAAGGAGTGGTCAATCAATCTATACGACGACGCAGCGTCTCCCTGTAACAGAGAGGCTTAAAGAGAGCCCAACTGTAAGTTTGGATTGACATTTTTAGTGCATTATTACTAGCATACTTGTGGAAAAAGCTCTTCTATCTACATTTACAGAGTTTTCGACACCTACAAATGAAGCAGTAACACAGTGTTGGAAGTATTTCCCCATCACACGGATTTGGAATTCCTTAGAACAGGATATTTGAGATAAGGAACTGCTCTAAGAGAGTATTGCCCCCTATGCTTGTTTGCACAAAAACATTGCTAACATCATCTGCTTTCGCAAAGCTAAATCTGCAACAACTGCAATATTTCTCATCATAGTACTTTTTTCTTTCAGTTTTTCGGTGTGTATTAATTTATCATTGGCTGTCACAGTCTTGCTTGCTTTTACTTTGGATATCAACTGTTATCTGTTTAAGATCCTAGTGCTTGTTATTCTACTTTTAATTTAATAATATTTTAGTTTTTTTAATTTTATTAACTCACCACATATACTAACCCTTTTTTTTATTTTTGAATCTGTTTATGATTTAGTTTTAGTACTATTTTTTTTTTAATTGAATGTATTGTATTTTTAAAGATTCTTTTATGTAGCCATAGGCTATTATACTGATGACATCTCTATATATACCGTATATGGATTTTTTTTTTTTTTTTCGTATATGGAATTTTTTATATATTTTTTGAATACTAATTAAAATTAAGAATTATATTTTATCTTGTTTTATAACATCGCCCTATTTATTTAGCTTTAGTGTCAGTTTAATTCTGACCTCAGCTCAGGAAGATTTTATTTTAAACTTTGTTAATATCCTTACTGGGGATTATATTAATCATCCTGTTTTCTTTAAAGGGACACTGAACCCAATTTTTTTCTTTTGTGATTCAGATAGAGCAGACACTTTTAAACAACTTTCTAATTTACTCCTATTATCAATTTTTCTTCATTCTCTTGCTATCTTTATTTGAAAAAGAATGCATCTAAGCTTTTTTGGGGGTTCAGACTCTGGACAGCACTTTTTAATTTGTGGATGGATTTATCCACCAATCAGCAAGAACAATCCAGGTTGTTTACCAAAAATGGGCCGGCATCTAAACTTACATTCTTGCATTTCAAATAAAGATACCAAGAGAATGAAGAAAATTTGATAATAGGAGTAAATTAGAAAGTTGCACAAAATTTCATGCTCTATCTGAATCAAGAAAGAAAACATTTGGGTTCAGTGTCTCTTTAAGTTGGCGTAGCTCCTTTCTCTCTTTTTTTCAGCGCTTTCTTACTATCCTTTTTGAAATATTTATCTAGGTAAGCTCAGAAGCAGCAAAGAGTGCATTGCTGCTTATTCAACAAATGATACAAAGAGAATGAAATTAATTAGATAATAGAAGTAAATTAGAAATTTGTTTAAATTTGTATTCTCTATCTAAATCATGAAAGAAAATTTTTGGGTTTCATGTCCCTTTAACCCCTTAAGGACCTCAGCACTTTTCCATTTTCTGTCCATTTGGGACCAAGGCTATTTTTACATTTCTGCAGTGTTTGTGTTTAGCTGTAATTTTCCTCTTACTCATTTACTGTACACACACATATTATATACCGTTTTTCTCGCCATTAAATGGACTTTTTAAAGATACCATTATTTTCATCATATCTTATAATTTACTATAATTTTTTTTATAAAATATGAGGAAAAAAATGGAAAAAACACACTTTTTCCAACTTTGAACCCCAAAATCTGTTACACATCTACAACCACCAAAAAACACCCATTCTAAATAGTTTCTAAATTTTGTCCTGAGTTTAGAAATACCCAATGTTTACATCTTCTTTTTTTTTTTTTTTTGCAAGTTATAGGGCCATAAATACAAGTAGCACTTTGCTATTTCCAAACCACTTTTTTTCAAAATTAGCGCTAGTTACATTGGGACACTGATATCTTTCAGGAATCTCTGAATATCCATTGACATGTATATATATATATATTTTTAGAAGACATCCCAAAGTATTGATATAGGCCCATTTTAGTATATTTCATGCAACCATTTCACTACCAAATGCGATCAAATAAAAAAAATTGTTCACTTTTTCACAAATTGTTTCACAAACTTTAGGTTTCTCACTGAAATTATTTACAATCAACTTGTGCAATTATGGCATAAATGGTTGTAAATGCTTCTCTGGGATCCCCTTTGTTCAGAAATAGCAGACATATATGGCTTTGGCATTGCTTTTTGGTATTTAGAAGGCCGCTAAATGCCACTGCGCACCACACGTGTATTATGCCCAGCATTGAAGCGGTTAATTAGGGAGCTTGTAGGGTTAATTTTAGCTTTAGTATAATGTAGTAGACAACCCAAAGTATTGATCTAGGTCCATTTTGGTATATTTCATGCCACCATTTCACCCCCAAATGCGAACAAATAAAAAAAAAGCGTTACATTTTTCACAATTTTAGGTTTCTCACTGAAATTATTTACAAACAGCTTGTGCAATTATGGCATAAATTGTTGTAAAAGCTTCTCTGGGATCCCCTTTGTTCAGAAATAGCAGACATATATGGCTTTGGCTTTGCTTTTTGGTAATTAGAAGGCAGCTAAATGCCGTTGCGCACCACACGTGTATAATGCCCAGCATTGAAGGGGTTAATTAGGGAGCTTGTAGGGTTAATTTTAGCTTTAGTGTAGGTATCAACCTCCCACATGACACATCACACCCCCCGATCCCTCCCAAACAGCTCTCTTCCCTCCCCCACCTCACAATTGTCCCCGCCATCTTAAGTACTGGCAGTAAGTCTGCCAGTACTAAAATAAGAGTTTTTTTGGGATTTAAAAAAACAAAAAAAACAATAATAATTCTGCTCTGTAGGATCCCCCCTTAGCCCCCAACCTCCCTGATCCCCCCCAAACAGCTCTCTAACCCCCCCTCTCTGCCTTATTATGCGCCATATTGAGTACCCAGTTTGAAATCAAATATGTTTTTTATCAAATTTTTTATTTTATTATTTTAAAAATACTATTTTCTGTAGTGTAGCTGCCCCCCCTCAACCCCCAACCTCCCACCCTCCTAGATCGTTAAAATGTTTAATGTTCCCACCCTCTCTCCCACCAAGTACCACAGTTGTTCCATAGTGTAGGTTTTCCACCCCCCTGAGCGCGCACCCGCTTCCGTGCACACGCGCGCACATGCTCACGTGCACGCGCGTGCACTCGATCCCGCCCCCCTTCCCACCGATGGCCGCCCACCTGCCTCCCTGGATCAGCTCCCACCCACCAACGAACATGGCCATTGATGGCCGATGCAGAGAGAGCCACAGGGTGGCTCTCTCTGCATCGGACGGCTAAAAAATGTTATAGCAGGATGCCTGAATATCGAGGCATCACTGCTATAACATGAAAGCAGTTGGAAGTGATCAGGATCGCTTCCACTGCTTTCAAAGACCAACGACGTACGGGGTACGTCCTTGGTCATTAACTGCATTTTTTTGCAGGACGTACCCCATATGTCGTTGGTCGTTAAGGGGTTAAGTTGCATTCTGACAGTTCTGAGAACGAGCAGATCTGACTCCCTGTTTATCTAGTCTGTTCACTTAAAGGGACAATGACCCCCAAATTTGTATTGTTTAAAAAGATAGCTAATCCATTTATTACCCATCCCCAATTTTGCACAACCAACACAGTTATATTAATATACTTTTTACCTCTGTGATTACCTTGTATCTGAGCCTCTGCAGACAGCCCCTTTATCTGAGGCTAATTATTTTTTGCTCATCTATTGACTTGCATTTTGCGCTGTGTCCTGCACAACTCCATGGGAGTAAGCACAAAGTTATCTATATGGCACACATGAATTAGCACTTTCTTGTAAAAAGCTAATAAAAAGCATGTGATAAGAGGCTGTCTGTAGAGGCTTAGAAACGTAAATGTAATAAAGTATATTAAAAGGACAGTCTACACCAGAATTTTTATTGTTTAAAAAGATAGATAATGGGGGCGTGACTAAGCTGCAGAAAAGACTAGATGCATATCTATATGGCTGTCCTTTCTACCTTCAAAAATAGAGTTATTCAAACACTATATCTACAGCTTTATACTGCTATAACCCTTCCTGCCTTGCTAAGAGCCAAATCCTACCCTGATAAAGCTATTCACATACGGCTAGATTTAGAGTTCTGCGTTAGCCGTCAAAACCAGCGTTAGAGGCTCCTAACGCTGGTTTTGGGCTACCGCTGGTATTTAGAGTCTTGTAGGTAAGGGTCTAACGCTCACTTTCCAGCCGCGACTTTTCCATACCGCAGATCCCCCTACGCCATTTGCGTATCCTATCTTTTCAATGGGATCTTTCTAACGCTGGTATTTAGAGTCTTGGCTGAAGTGAGCGGTAGAGCCTCTACCGACAAAACTCCAGCCGCAGAAAAAAGTCAGTAGTTAAGAGCTTTATGGGCTAACGCCAGTTCATAAAGCTCTTAACTACTGTGCTCTAAAGTACACTAACACCCATAAACTACCTATGTACCCCTAAACCGAGGCCCCCCCACATCGCCGCCACTCTATTAAAATTTTTTAACCTAATCTGCCGACCGCACACCACCGCAACCTACGTTATCCCTATGTACCCCTAATCTACTGCCCCTAACACCGCCGACACCTACATAATATTTACTCCGCCTCACTCCCGCCTCAATAACCCTATAATAAATAGTATTAACCCATAATCTGCCCTCCCTAACATCGCCGACACCTAACTTCAAGTATTAACCCCTAATCTGCCGACCGGACCTCACCGCTACTATAATAAATGTATTAACCCCTAAAGCTAAGTCTAACCCTAACACTAACACCCCTCTAAATTAAATATAATTTAAATCTAACGAAATAAATTAACTCTTATTTAATAAATTATTCATATTTAAAGCTAAATACTTACCTGTAAAATAAACCCTAATATAGCTACAATATAAATTATAATTATATTGTAGCTATTTTAGGATTTGTATTTATTTTAACCAGGTACAATAGCTATTAAATAGTTAAGAACTATTTAATAGCTACCTAGTTAAAATAATTACAAAATTACCTGTAAAATAAATCCTAACCTAAGTTACAATTAAACCTAACACTACACTATCAATAAATTAATTAAATAAAATACCTACAATTAAATCTAACACTACACTATCAATAAATTAATTACATGAAATACCTACAAATAAATACAATTAAACTAACTAAATTACAAAAAATAAAAAAAGCTAAGTTACAAAAAATAAAAAAAATAATTACAAACATAATAAAAATATTACAACAATTTTAAGCTAATTACACCTACTCTAAGCCCCCAAAAATAACAAAGCCCCCAAAATAAAAAAAATGCCCTACCCAATTCTAAAATTAAAATAGAAAAGCTCTTTTTACCTTACCAGCCCTTAAAAGGGCCTTTTGCGGGGCATGCCCCAAAACATTCAGCTCTTTTGCCTGGAAAAGAAAACATACAATACCCCCCCCCCCCAACGTTACAACCCACCACCCACATACCCCTAATCTAACCCAAACCCCCCTTAAATAAACCTAACACTAAGCCCCTGAAGATCTTCCTACCTTATCTTCACCACACCGGGTATCTATCACCGATCCGTCCAGGCTCCGAAATCTTCATCCAAGCCCGGCTGAAGTCTTCTATCAAGCGGCAAGAAGAAGTCCAGAAGAGGCTCCAAAGTCTTCATCGCGCGGATCCATCCTCTTCTTCCGACATCCTAAGTCCGAATGAAGGTTCCTTTAAATGACGTCATCCAAGATGGCGTCCCTCGAATTCCGATTGGCTGATAGGAATTAAGGTAGGGAAAATCTTATTGGCTGATTGAATCAGCCAATCAGATTGAGCTCGCATTCTATTGACTGTTCCGATCAGCCAATAGAATGCACGCTCATTCTGATTGGCTGATTGGATCAGCCAATCGGATTGAACTTGCATCTGATTGGCTGATTCCATCAGCCAATCAGATTTTTCCTACCTTAATTCCAATTGGCTGATAGAATCCTATAAGCCAATCGGAATTCGAGGGACGCCATCTTGGATGACGTCATTTAAAGGAACCTTCATTTGGACGTCGGAAGAAGAGGATGGATCCGCGCCGGAGGTCTTCAGGATGGAGCCGCTCGTTATCGGATGAAGATAGAAGATGCTGCTTGGATGCAGATGGTTGCCGGTCCGGATCTCCTCTTCTGCCCGGATAGGATGAAGACTTTGGAGCCTCTTCTGGACTTCTTCTTGCCGCTTGATAGAAGTCTTCAGCCGGATGATGGATCTCCAGCCCCCGCTTGGGCTTGGATGAAGATTTCGGAGCCTGGACGGATCGGTGATAGATACCCGGTGTGGTGAAGATAAGGTAGGAAGATCTTCAGAGGCTTAGTGTTAGGTTTATTTAAGGGGGGTTTGGGTTAGATTAGGGGTATGTGGGTGGTGGGTTGTAATGTTGGGGGGGGGTATTGTATGTTTTTTTTTCCAGGCAAAAAAGCTGAATTCTTTGGGGCATGCCCCGCAAAAGGCCCTTTTAAGGGCTGGTAAGGTAAAAGAGCTTTTCAATTTGTATTTTAGAATAGGGTAGGGCATTTTTTTATTTGGGGGGGCTTTGTTATTTTATTAGGGGGCTTAGAGTAGGTGTAATTAGCTTAAAATTGTTGTAATATTTTTATTATGTTTGTAATTAATTTTTTTATTTTTTGTAACTTAGCTTTCTCCTACATTGGTGTGTCCGGTCCACGGCTTCATCCTTACTTGTGGGAATATTCTCTTCCCCAACAGGAAATGGCAAAGAGAGCACAGCAAAAGCCCCCCCTCTGGCTCCGCCCCCCAGTCATTCTCTTTGCCGCTCTGAACAAGTAGCATCTCCACGGGGATGGTAAAGAGTATGCAGTGTTAGTTGTAGTTTTATTTCTTCTATCAAGAGTTTGTTATTTTAAAATAGTGCCGGTTTGTACTATTTACTCTACAACAGAAAGTGATAAAGAGTTCTGTTAAAAGAGGAGTATGATTTTAGCAACAGTAACTAAAATCCATTGCTGTTCCCACGCAGGACTGATGAGCCCAGAGAACTTCAGTTGGGGGGAACAGTTTGCAGACTTTTCTGCTCCAGGTATGACTAGTCTCTTTTCTAACAAGACATAGTAATGCTAGAAGACTGTCATTTCCCTTTTGGGATCGGTAAGCCATTTTCTTAGACTCATAACAGAATGAAGGCTTATAAATGGGCTATATACTGGTTGACACTATTGTGGGCTAAATCGATTGATTTATATAATATTTATATGATTTTTGGAGTGTTTTGAGACTTGGAAACACTTTTGGGAACGTTTTATTACGCCTGGCAGTTTTGTTAGACACCTAATCTAGTCAGGAAGGCCCCTTCACTCTGGTATGCAGAAGGAGGAAGCCTCATTTTCTGGAAGCCTCATTTTCTGGAAGCAGTGCATGCAGCTTCATGTGATAGGGTCCTGTGGCCACAAAAACTATTCTAAGAGGCTTATTTCTGTGGTGAATAACCCCCAAGGAAGGTAAAGCCGCAGCAAAAGGCTGTGGCAGGGACTGTAGTGGCTTTAAACTGCTAAATTGAACAATTAGCTCCGGTTTGCTCATTTAAGGGGATAAAGACTTGAAATTTGGTGTGCAATACTTTCAAAGCATTAAGACACTAGGGTGCAAATTTCGTAAAGATTGGATAATTCCTCCATAGTTTTTCAAACATTCAGAAATAAAGTGTACTCTGTTTATTATTTAAAGAGACAGTAACGGTTTTGTTTAAAAACGTTTTTTTTTGCATTAATAGCCTGACTAAGTCTGTCTAACATGTCTGTACCTTCAGATAGATTATGTTCTGTGTGTATGGAGGCCAAGGTGATTCCCCCTTTAAATGTATGTGAAAATTTTGCCATGGCGTCCAAACAAAGTAAGGACAGTAATGTCACATTTAATAAGGTTGCCCAAGATGATTCTTCAAATGAAGGTAGTGGGGATAGTTCATCATCCTCTCCTTCTGTGTCAACACCAGTTATGCCCGCGCAGGCGACACCTAGTACATTTAGCGTGCCAATGCTTGTTACTATGCAACAATTAACTGCAGTAATGGATAATTCTATAGCAAATCTTTTATCCAAGCTGCCAACACTTCCCAGAAAGCGTGATTGCTCAGTTTTGAATACAGAGGATGAGCAAGTGGGCGCTGATGATAGTTTATCTGTAATACCCTCACACCAGTCTGAATTGGCAGTGAGGGAGGGGCTGTCTGAGGGAGAAATTTCTGATTCAGGAAAAGTTTCTCAGCAGGCAGAACCTGATATCGTGACGTTTAAATTTAAGTTAGAACATCTCCGCGCCCTGCTTAAGGAGGTGCTAACTACTCTTGACGATTGCGACTCTTTGGTAATTCCAGAGAAATTGTGCACAATGGACAAATTCCTTGAGGTCCCTGTGCACGCTGATGCCTTTCCGATACCCAAGAGGGTGGCGTACATAGTGAACAAGGAGTGGGAGAAGCCAGGTATACCTTTTGTCCCACCTCCTATATTTAAGAAAATGTTCCCCATTGTCGACCCCAGAAGGGACGCATGGCAAACAGTCCCTAAGGTTGAAGGAGCAGTTTCTACGTTGGCCAAGCACACGACTATTCCCATTGAGGACAGTTGTGCTTTCAAAGATCCTATGGATAAAAAATTGGAAGGATTGCTTAAAAAGATATTTGTTCAGCTAGGTTTCCTTCTTCAGCCAATTTCGTGCATTATTCCTGTCACCACGGCGGCGTCTTTTTGGTTCGAGGAACTAGAAAATTCGCTCAATAAGGAGACTCCATATGAGGAAGTCATGGACAGAATTCACGAACTAAAGTTGGCTAATTCCTTTATTTTAGATGCCGCTTTGCAATTGGCGAAATTAGCGGCGAAAAATTCAGGTTTTGCAATTGTGGCGCGCAGAGCGCTTTGGCTAAAATCTTGGTCGGCGGATGTGTCATCCAAGACATAATTGCTTAATATTCCTTTCAAAGGTAAGACCCTTTTTGGGCCAGAATTGAAGGAGATTATTTCAGACATCACTGGGGGAAAGGGCCATGCCCTCCCACAGGATAGGCCTTTCAAGGCTAAGAACAAATCTAATTTTCATTCCTTTCGCAACTTTAGGAACGGACCGTCTCCTAACTCTGCAGCCTCTAGACAAGAGGGTAACGCTTCCCAGGCTAAGCCAGCATGGAAACCAATGCAAGGCTGGAACAAGGGTAAACAGGCCAAGAAGCCTGCTGCTGCTACCAAGACAGCATGAAGGGGTAGCCCCCGATCTGGGACCGGATCTAGTAGGGGGCAGACTTTCTCTCTTTGCTCACGCTTGGGCAAGAGATGTTCAGGATCCCTGGGCACTAGAAATAGTCTCTCAGGGTTATCTTCTAGAATTCAAGGAACTTCCTCCAAGGGGAAGGTTCCACATGTCTCGCTTATCTTCAGACCAGATAAAGAGACAGGCATTCTTACATTGCGTAGGAGATCTATTAAAGATGGGAGTGATACACCCAGTTCCAACAGTGGAACAAGGTCAGGGGTTTTACTCAAACCTATTTGTAGTTCCCAAGAAAGAGGGAACTTTCAGACCAATTCTGGATTTAAAAATTCTAAACAAATTCCTCAGAGTTCCATCGTTCAAAATGGAAACCATTCGAATGATTTTACCAACAATCCAGGAGGGTCAATACATGACTACCGTGGATTTAAAGGATGCATACCTACATATCCCTATCCACAAAGATCATCATCAGTTCCTAAGGTTTGCCTTTCTGGACAAACATTACCAGTTCGTGGCTCTTCCATTCGGTTTAGCCACTGCTCCCAGAATTTTCACAAAGGTGCTAGGGTCCCTTCTAGCGGTTCTAAGACCGAGGGGCATTGCAGTGGCACCTTTCCTAGACGACATCCTAATCCAAGCGTCGTCCCTTTCCAGATCAAGGGCTCATACAGACATTGTATTAGCTTTTCTCAGGTCTCACGGGTGGAAGGTGAACATGGAAAAGAGTTCCCTGTCCCCGTCTACAAGAGTTCCTTTTCTGGGAACAATAATAGATTCTGTAGAAATGAAGATTTTTCTGACAGAGGTCAGAAAATGAAAGCTTCTAAAAGCTTGTCAAGTTCTTCAATCTATTCCTCAGCCTTCCATAGCTCAGTGCATGGAAGTAATAGGTTTAATGGTTGCAGCAATGGACGTGGTTCCTTTTGCTCGAATTCATCTAAGACCATTGCAACTGTGCATGCTCAGACAGTGGAATGGGGATTATGCAGACTTGTCTCCCCAGATTCAAGTAGACCAGTTAACCAGAGACTCACTCCGTTGGTGGTTGACTCAGGATCACCTGTCTCAGGGAATGAGTTTCCGCAGACCAGAATGGGTCATTGTCACGACCGACGCCAGTCTATTAGGCTGGGGCGCGGTCTGGGACTCCCTGAAAGTTCAGGGTCTATGGTCTCGGGAAGAGTCTCTTCTCCCGATAAACATCCTGGAACTGAGAGCGATATTCAATGCGCTCCGGACTTGGCCTCAACTAGCGAAGGCCGGATTCATAAGATTTCAGTCGGACAACATGACGACTGTAGCTTACATCAATCATCAGGGAGGAACAAAGAGTTCCTTGGCGATGAGAGAGGTATCCAAGATCATCAGATGGGCGGAGGATCACTCCTGCCATCTATCTGCAATTCACATCCCAGGAGTAGACAACTGGGAGGCGGATTATTTGAGTCGTCAGACTTTCCATCCGGGGAAACTCCAGTGGATTGGAGTGGGAACTCCACCCGGAGGTCTTTGCCCAGTTAACTCAATTATGGGGCATTCCAGACATGGATCTGATGGCGTCTCGTCAGAACTTCAAGGTTCCTCGCTACGGATCCAGATCCAGGGATCCCAAGACGACACTGGTGGATGCATTAGTGGCGCCTTGGTCGTTCAACCTAGCTTATGTGTTTCCACCGTTTCCTCTCCTTCCCAGGCTCGTAGTCAGAATTAAACAGGAGAAGGCCTCGTGATTCTGATAGCTCCTGCGTGGCCACGCAGGACTTGGTATGCAGACCTGGTGAATATGTCATCGGCTCCACCATGGAAGCTACCTTTGAGACAGGATCTTCTAGTACAAGGTCCATTCGAGCATCCAAATCTAGTCTCTCTGCAGCTGACTGCTTGGAAATTGAAGGCTTGATTTTATCTAAGCGTGGGTTTTCAGATTCAGTTATAGATACTCTGGTCCAAGCCAGAAAACCTGTGACTAGGAAAATTTACCATAAAATATGGAAAAAATATATCTGTTGGTGTGAATCCAAGGGATTCTCTTGGAGTAAAATTAAAATTCCTAAGATTCTTTCCTTTCTCCAAGAGGGTTTGGATAAACGGTTGTCAGCGAGTTCTCTAAAAGGACAAATATCTGCTTTGTCTGTTTCGTTACACAAACGCCTGGCAGCTGTGCCAGATGTACAAGCTTTTGTACAGGCCTTAGTCAGAATCAAGCCTGTTTACAGACCCATGAATCCTCCATGGAGTCTAAATTTAGTTCTTTCAGTTCTTCAAGGGGTTCCGTTTGAACCTCTACATTCCATAGATATTAAGTTACTATCTTGGAAAGTTCTGTTTTTGGTTGCTATTTCTTCTGCTAGAAGAGTTTCTGAATTGTCTGCTTTGCAGTGTGATCCACCCTATCTGGTATTCCATGCAGATAAGGTTGTTTTGCGTACCAAACCTGGTTTTCTTCCAAAAGTGGTTTCCAACAGAAATATTAACCAGGAAATAGTTGTTCCTTCTCTGTGTTCGAATCCAGTTTCGAAGAAGGAACGCTTGTTACACAATTTAGATGTGCTTTAAAATTCTATTTAGATGCAACAAAGGATTTCAGACAGACTTCATCTTTATTTGTCGTTTATTCTGGTAAGAGGAGAGGACAGAAAGCTACTGCTACCTCTCTTTCTTTTTGGCTGAAGAGCATCATCCGATTGGCTTATGAGACTGCCGGACGGCAGCCTCCTGAACGAATTACAGCTCACTCTACTAGAGCTGTGGCTTCCACATGAGCCTTCAAGAACGAGGCTTCTGTTGATCAGATATGTAAGGCAGCGACTTGGTCTTCTCTGCACACTTTTGCCAAATTTTACAAATTCGATACTTATGCTTCTTCGGAGGCTATTTTTGGGAGAAAGGTTTTGCAAGCCGTGGTGCCTTCCGTTTAGGTAACCTGACTTGTTCCCTCCCTTCATCCGTGTCCTAAAGCTTTGGTATTGGTTCCCACAAGTAAGGATGAAGCCGTGGACCGGACACACCAATGTAGGAGAAAACAGAATTTATGCTTACCTGATAAATTTCTTTCTCCTACTGTGTGTCTTGTCCACGGCCCGCCCTGGCTTTTAGTCAGGTTTCAATTTTTTTCTTTCTATACACTACAGTCACCACGGCACCCTATGGTTTCTCCTTTTTCTCCTAACCGTCGGTCGAATGACTGGGGGGCGGAGCCAGAGGGGGGGCTATATGGGCAGCTTTTGCTGTGCTCTCTTTGCCATTTCCTGTTGGGGAAGAGAATATTCCCACAAGTAAGGATGAAGCCGTGGACTGGACACACCGTAGGAGAAAGAAATTTATCAGGTAAGCATATATTCTGTTTTTTTTATTTTTTGTACTTTAGTTAGTTTATTTAATTGTATTTATTTGTAGGTATTTCATGTAATTAATTTATTGATAGTGTAGTGTTAGATTTAATTGTAGGTATTTTATTTAATTCATTTATTGATAGTGTAGTGTTAGGTTTAATTGTAACTTAGGTTAGGATTTATTTTATAGGTAATTTTGTAATTATTTTAACTAGGTAGCTATTAAATAGTTCTTAACTATTTAATAGCTATTGTACCTGGTTAAAATAATTACAAAGTTGCCTGTAAAATAAATATAAATCCTAAAATAGCTACAATATAATTATAATTTATATTGTAGCTATATTAGGGTTTATTTTACAGGTAAGTATTTAGCTTTAAATAGGAATAATTTATTTAATGAGTTAATTTATTTAGTTAGATTTAAATTATATTTAACTTAGGGGGGTGTTAGTGTTAGGGTTAGACTTAGCTTTAGGGGTTAATAAATTTATTAGAGTAGCGGTGAGGTCCGGTCGGCAGATTAGTGGTTAATACTTGAAGTTAGGTGTCAGCGATGTTAGGGAGGGCAGATTAGGGGTTAATACTATTTATTATAGGGTTAGTGAGGCGGATTAGGGGTTAATACATTTATTATAGTAGCGGTGAGGTCCGGTCGGCAGATTAGGGGTTAATTATTGTAGGTAGCTGGCGGCGACTTTGTGGGGGGCAGATTATGGGTTAATAAATATAATATAGGGGTCGGCGGTGTTAGGGGCAGCAGATTAGGGGTACATAGGTATAATGTAGGTTGCAGCGGTGTACGGAGCAGCAGATTAGAGGTTAAAAAAAATATGCAGGGGTCAGCGATAGCGGGGGCGGCAGATTAGGGGTTAATAAGTGTAAGGTTAGGGGTGTTTAGACATGTTAGGGTGTTAGGTGCAGACATAGGAAGTGTTTCCACATAGGAAACAATGGGGCTGCGTTAGGAGCTGAACGCTGCTTTTTTGCAGGTGTTAGGTTTTTTTTCAGCTCAAACTGCCCCATTGTTTTCTATGGGGGAATCGTGCACGAGCACGTTTTTGAAGCTGGCCGCGTCCGTAAGCACCGCTGGTATTGAGAGTTGCAGTGGCGGTAAATATGCTATACGCTCCCTTTTTGGAGCCTAACGCAGCCCTTCTGTGAACTCTAAATACCGGCTGTATTTAAATGGTGCGGGGGAAAAAAAGCGTTAGCTACGCGGGTCGTTACCGACAAAACTCTAAATCTAGCCGATAGTGATTTTGTTCACCGGAGGACTTTTATCAGCTCGACTAAGAAGTATTGCTGCGGCCTACCTCACAAATCCATCTAACCCCCCCCCCTCTCCCGGTCTGAGGGCTAACTGGGTAGAGCGGTACTTTTATTCTCTGGTACCTATCAAAAGGAGCAGTATCTCTCAAACCGACTTTATTCCTACTATATAATCATGGATGGGGATTTCCTTTCACAGATGCGTGCATTACTTGTGGCCTTAGACTGTAAAATGTCCCGCGATTTTGAGGATCTCTCTAACACACTAAGAGCCGCGAGATCCCAAGGTCCTAGTGCCGAGAGTCCAATGGCGGATTACAAGGAAGATAGCTTACCATAGAATCAGATGTAGTAGACCGAGCGCTAGTAATACGATGCCTTAAGCTCACTGGCAAGAGCCCCCTAGTGGGCTTGGGAAAGAGACTAACTAAACTGAGTGAGTGAGCGCTTACAGCTTAAAAGGCTAAGTGTTGGTATAAAACAATTTAATACAAGCAATAAAACAATATAACTATATAACTAATACAGTGATTCAGTTAAAACAATTTAAACATATTACATGGATCCATGGGGGGCATATAAAAACAAACCTAAAATACAATGTGCGTTCAGAACAGCATAAAATAATAAATAATCACAATGCCGAAAAAAGCCAGTTGGGTCACAAACCCATCAACTTTCGTTGGATGGGCGCTGATCACATAGGTAAAATTGGATATAGACAGGTGATGCGACGTGTCTATGATATGACGCTAAAGGTTACACAATGGTGTGGATAAAAATGTGTAAAAATGTGAAAAAATGTGAAAAAATATGTGAAAAGAATAAATATAAATATCCACAATTAGTGTTCAAAAATTAAATGTCCACAATTAGTGTTCAAAAAAATAAGTTCCAAATTAGATATATCCAGTGTGGGTAATAGGCATAAGTTGCCAAAAGAAGGGGGTAGTTCCTTAGAAGCAAAATTTTGTGATGAATTGTAGAAAAATGTTCAAAAACACATCGTGAAGAATACAAATCGAAAAACCATATTTTCAAAAATAAAAACAAAATCCAAAAAAATGTCTTCAAAACCTGTGGAAAAAAGGAGAAATAATAGTGCAATAACGTTTTTGCAATCCAAATAATGATTAGAAATAAGCTCACCAGTATGTCAACGCGTTTCGGCCTTCCTGGCCTTTATCAAGACTATACTGTTAGTGATTATCTGGGAGCTTTTATAGTGTGGTCTCTGTGGTGATTGGATCAATTTTGGCGCCAAAAAGATTAGGTCCGCCCTTTCCTGTTTGGCCCATTTCTGCCTGGGAAAATAACTAATACCAATCTTAATTCGTATTTTTCATCATCAAAAGACAGTTTTAGACGTATTTGACATTTATATATAACGTATTGTATTTTTGGGTTTCATTTCTTTCTTAATTTGTGCGTCTATGGCATATTTATAATCTTATTTGTTGTCCGGTTTTTGCCCCACTTCCGGATCTAGGGGTCATTTTCTAATATGTATCACATCCGGTTTCATCTGCATCACTTCCGGTTTCGCTATTACCGGAAGTTGATGTCATCAATATCCGGTGTAAATATTGCCGTAGCTGATTCCGCTCTTGCCGGTAATAGACTAAGTGCATGCCTTTCTAAAATACTTTTAGGATGCCTTTCTAAAATTCTTTTAGGCAGTTGTGCTCTAAGTCATAAAGACGATTGATGTGTTATATGTAAAAAGGTGGTCAGGTTAGTCAGACGTGTAAACACTAATGCGGAGTCTTAGTGTAAATGAGATGGCTAATATAAATACAGTGATCTGAATGAGGATCCTAGTGTTATTCGGTAAAAATCACAGGGGTTAATGGGCTGAGATATTTAATAAAAGTCGTTAACTGATAGCAGTAGATATTTAATAAAAGTCGTTGGTTAATAGAATGGAATATTAATTCAAACTTGTGATTGGCACAGAACATATAGAGCAGACTGTCGTTGGGGTGTCTAATGTGCAACTTGCACCGCTCATTAAATTCTTAAAATTCGGGTTGTCTGAAGAGTGTTAATGGATGTGGGCCTGAGGTAGGTGGGTCGTGGATCAAGAAGGAAATAAGTTGTGTAGCTTGTATGCTATTAGTGGGATCCGACCCTCTCGGTCGCTTTGGTAGGTGTATGCTTATGTGTTTTAAATCTAGGGACTAGGTCCCCTAATCAGTACCTATCTATAAGTCGTGGGTCTAGGTTCAATGTGGAACCTACCATTTCACAAATGGGCTTTCAGATATTTGAAGCGACTATCGCTATATTGGCTTGAATATGAGGTATCGAATATGTGGCATTGAATTCGGCGTCTTAGATGTACTCTATGCTAAGTCATATCGATGGACAGTGGGTCTCTACTGAGCTAAATTTAAAAAAAGGCCTAGAATGGTTATGTATTTATAATCACCAGCTAATAGGAGCCTGTTAGCTTTTCAAATCTGGACGTTCATTTATCAGACGGTTTACTTATTATATCAGTCAGCTAGTTTGGATCTATCGGTTATCAGTAAAGGTCCTCCTTGAGGGCTAGTGTGAAGACACATGCGGTCACGTTATGACTTTTCTGATAGATATATTTGCAAATGGGAATGTCTTTTCCTTTGTTCGTTGGAATAATAAACCTTTAGGAAGACGTGTTGTACTTTGCCTAGTCTTTTATCAAGGCCAAGAGGTGTGACAGGTCTTCTTTATGGTTCAGTCCTTTTGGGAAGAGGCAATCCAATGCGAAGATCCATTTTGATTCATGGAAGAGCAATTTTTTCCCGTAGTCCCCTCCTCGCCAGTTTTTATTTATCTTTTCAATTCCAAAGAACTTGAAATCTTTTATGTTGCCTCCATGTTTTATGGAGAAATGCTTGTATAAAGGTGTATCGGTATTTGATTTTTCGATACACAGTATGTGTTCTCTAATACGGTCTTTTAAAGCTCTTGAAGTCTGTCCCACATATTGGAGGCCACATGTGCAGTATATTACATAGATAATTCCCTTGTCCTGGCATCTGATGAGGTTTTGTATCTTATAATCATCTGTCTTGCCATGTGGGGAAAATCGGCTGGTTTTGACTCCGCTTTTGCAGGCCTTACAATATGTGGGACAGACTTCAAGAGCTTTAAAAGACCGTATTAGAGAACACATACTGTGTATCGAAAAATCAAATACCGATACACCTTTATACAAGCATTTCTCCATAAAACATGGAGGCAACATAAAAGATTTCAAGTTCTTTGGAATTGAAAAGATAAATAAAAACTGGCGAGGAGGGGACTACGGGAAAAAATTGCTCTTCCATGAATCAAAATGGATCTTCGCATTGGATTGCCTCTTCCCAAAAGGACTGAACCATAAAGAAGACCTGTCACACCTCTTGGCCTTGATAAAAGACTAGGCAAAGTACAACACGTCTTCCTAAAGGTTTATTATTCCAACGAACAAAGGAAAAGACATTCCCATTTGCAAATATATCTATCAGAAAAGTCATAACGTGACCGCATGTGTCTTCACACTAGCCCTCAAGGAGGACCTTTACTGATAACCGATAGATCCAAACTAGCTGACTGATATAATAAGTAAACCGTCTGATAAATGAACGTCCAGATTTG
This sequence comes from Bombina bombina, assembly GCF_027579735.1. NCBI lineage: Eukaryota > Metazoa > Chordata > Amphibia > Anura > Bombinatoridae > Bombina > Bombina bombina. The sequence continues at coordinate 350,788,443 of NC_069504.1, forward strand.
AAAAGCTAACAGGCTCCTATTAGCTGGTGATTATAAATACATAACCATTCTAGGCCTTTTTTTAAATTTAGCTCAGTAGAGACCCACTGTCCATCGATATGACTTAGCATAGAGTACATCTAAGACGCCGAATTCAATGCCACATATTCGATACCTCATATTCAAGCCAATATAGCGATAGTCGCTTCAAATATCTGAAAGCCCATTTGTGAAATGGTAGGTTCCACATTGAACCTAGACCCACGACTTATAGATAGGTACTGATTAGGGGACCTAGTCCCTAGATTTAAAACACATAAGCATACACCTACCAAAGCGACCGAGAGGGTCGGATCCCACTAATAGCATACAAGCTACACAACTTATTTCCTTCTTGATCCACGACCCACCTACCTCAGGCCCACATCCATTAACACTCTTCAGACAACCCGAATTTTAAGAATTTAATGAGCGGTGCAAGTTGCACATTAGACACCCCAACGACAGTCTGCTCTATATGTTCTGTGCCAATCACAAGTTTGAATTAATATTCCATTCTATTAACCAACAACTTTTATTAAATATCTACTGCTATCAGTTAACGACTTTTATTAAATATCTCAGCCCATTAACCCCTGTGATTTTTACCGAATAACACTAGGATCCTCATTCAGATCACTGTATTTATATTAGCCATCTCATTTACACTAAGACTCCGCATTAGTGTTTACACGTCTGACTAACCTGACCACCTTTTTACATATAACACATCAATCGTCTTTATGACTTAGAGCACAACTGCCTAAAAGAATTTTAGAAAGGCATCCTAAAAGTATTTTAGAAAGGCATGCACTTAGTCTATTACCGGCAAGAGCGGAATCAGCTACGGCAATATTTACACCGGATATTGATGACATCAACTTCCGGTAATAGCGAAACCGGAAGTGATGCAGATGAAACCGGATGTGATACATATTAGAAAATGACCCCTAGATCCGGAAGTGGGGCAAAAACCGGACAACAAATAAGATTATAAATATGCCATAGACGCACAAATTAAGAAAGAAATGAAACCCAAAAATACAATACGTTATATATAAATGTCAAATACGTCTAAAACTGTCTTTTGATGATGAAAAATACGAATTAAGATTGGTATTAGTTATTTTCCCAGGCAGAAATGGGCCAAACAGGAAAGGGCGGACCTAATCTTTTTGGCGCCAAAATTGATCCAATCACCACAGAGACCACACTATAAAAGCTCCCAGATAATCACTAACAGTATAGTCTTGATAAAGGCCAGGAAGGCCGAAACGCGTTGACATACTGGTGAGCTTATTTCTAATCATTATTTGGATTGCAAAAACGTTATTGCACTATTATTTCTCCTTTTTTCCACAGGTTTTGAAGACATTTTTTTGGATTTTGTTTTTATTTTTGAAAATATGGTTTTTCGATTTGTATTCTTCACGATGTGTTTTTGAACATTTTTCTACAATTCATCACAAAATTTTGCTTCTAAGGAACTACCCCCTTCTTTTGGCAACTTATGCCTATTACCCACACTGGATATATCTAATTTGGAACTTATTTTTTTGAACACTAATTGTGGACATTTAATTTTTGAACACTAACGGCTAGATTTGGAGTTTGGCGGTAAAAGGGCTGTTAACGCTCCGCGGGTTTTTTTCTGGCCGCACCATAAATTTAACTCTGGTATCGAGAGTTCAAACAAATGCTGCGTTAGGCTCCAAAAAAGGAGCGTAGAGCATATTTAGCGCAAATGCAACTCTCGATACCAGAGTTGCTTACGGACGCGGCCGGCCTCAAAAACGTGCTCGTGCACGATTCTCCCATAGGAAACAATGGGGCTGTTTGAGCTGAAAAAAAACCTAACACCTGCAAAAAAGCAGCGTTCAGCTCCTAACGCAGCCCCATTGTTTCCTATGGGGAAACACTTCCTACGTCTGCACCTAACACTCTAACATGTACCCCGAGTCTAAACACCCCTAGCCTTACACTTATTAACCCCTAATCTGCCGCCCCCCGCTATCGCTGACCCCTGCATTACACTTTTAACCCCTAATCTGCCGCTCCGTAAACCGCCGCCACCTACGTTATCCCTATGTACCCCTAATCTGCTGCCCTAACATCGCCGACCCCTATGTTATATTTATTAACCCCTAATCTGCCCCCCACAACGTCGCCGACACCTACCTACACTTATTAACCCCTAATCTGCCGAGCGGACCTGAGCGCTACTATAATAAAGTTATTAACCCCTAATCCGCCTCACTAACCCTATCATAAATAGTATTAACCCCTAATCTGCCCTCCCTAACATCGCCGACACCTACCTTCAATTATTAACCCCTAATCTGCCGACCGGAGCTCACCGCTATTCTAATAAATGTATTAACCCCTAAAGCTAAGTCTAACCCTAACACTAACACCCCCCCTAAGTTAAATATAATTTTTATCTAACGAAATAAATTAACTCTTATTAAATAAATGATTCCTATTTAAAGCTAAATACTTACCTGTAAAATAAATCCTAATATAGCTACAATATAAATTACATTTATATTATAGCTATTTTAGGATTAATATTTATTTCTCCAACATAGGTGTGTCCGGTCCACGGCGTCATCCTTACTTGTGGGATATTCTCTTCCCCAACAGGAAATGGCAAAGAGCCCAGCAAAGCTGGTCACATGATCCCTCCTAGGCTCCGCCTACCCCAGTCATTCTCTTTGCCGTTGTACAGGCAACATCTCCACGGAGATGGCTTAGAGTTTTTTAGTGTTTAACTGTAGTTTTTCATTATTCAATCAAGAGTTTGTTATTTTCAAATAGTGCTGGTACGTACTATTTACTCAGAAACAGAAAAGAGAGGAAGAATTCTGTTTGTATGAGGAAAATGATTTTAGCAACCGTAACTAAAATCCATGGCTGTTCCACACAGGACTGTTGAGAGCAATTAACTTCAGTTGGGGGAACAGTGTGCAGTCCCTTGCTGCTTGAGGTATGACACATTCTAACAAGACGATGTAATGCTGGAAGCTGTCATTTTCCCTATGGGATCCGGTAAGCCATGTTTATTACGATTGTAAATAAGGGCTTCACAAGGGCTTATTTAGACTGTAGACTTTTTCTGGGCTAAATCGATTGATTATTAACACTTATTTAGCCTTGAGGAATCATTTATTCTGGGTATTTTGATATAATAATATCGGCAGGCACTGTTTTAGACACCTTATTCTTTAGGGGCTTTCCCAAAGCATAGGCAGAGTCTCATTTTCGCGCCGGTGTTGCGCACTTGTTTTTGAGAGGCATGGCATGCAGTCGCATGTGAGAGGAGCTCTGATTCTTATAAAAGACTTCTGAAGGCGTCATTTGGTATCGTATTCCCCTTTGGGTTTGGTTGGGTCTCAGCAAAGCAGATACCAGGGACTGTAAAGGGGTTAAAGCTTAAAACGGCTCCGGTTCCGTTATTTTAAGGGTTAAAGCTTCCAAAATTGGTGTGCAATATTTTCAAGGCTTTAAGACACTGTGGTGAAAATTTGGTGAATTTTGAACAATTCCTTCATGTTTTTTCGCAATTGCAGTAATAAAGTGTGTTCAGTTTAAAATTTAAAGTGACAGTAACGGTTTTATTTTAAAACGTTTTTTGTACTTTCTTATCAAGTTTATGCCTGTTTAACATGTCTGAACTACCAGATAGACTGTGTTCTGAATGTGGGGAAGCCAGAATCCCTATTCATTTAAATAAATGTGATTTATGTGATAATGACAATGATGCCCAAGATGATTCCTCAAGTGAGGGGAGTAAGCATGGTACTGCATCATTCCCTCCTTCGTCTACACGAGTCTTGCCCACTCAGGAGGCCCCTAGTACATCTAGCGCGCCAATACTCCTTACTATGCAACAATTAACGGCTGTAATGGATAATTCTGTCAAAAACATTTTAGCCAAAATGAACCCTTGTCAGCGTAAGCGTGGCTGCTCTGTTTTAGTTACTGAAGAGCATGACGACGCTGATATTAATATCTCTGAAGGGCCCCTAACCCAATCTGAGGGGGCCAGGGAGGTTTTGTCTGAGGGAGAAATTACTGATTTAGGGAACATTTCTCAGCAGGCTGAATCTGATGTGATTACATTTAAATTTAAATTGGAACATCTCCGCATTTTGCTTAAGGAGGTATTATCCACTCTGGATGATTGTGAAAATTTGGTCATCCCAGAGAAACTATGTAAAATGGACAAGTTCCTAGAGGTGCCGGGGCTCCCAGAAGCTTTTCCTATACCCAAGCGGGTGGCGGACATTGTTAATAAAGAATGGGAAAGGCCCGGTATTCCTTTCGTCCCTCCCCCCATATTTAAAAAATTGTTTCCTATGGTCGACCCCAGAAAGGACTTATGGCAGTCAGTCCCCAAGGTCGAGGGAGCGGTTTCTACTTTAAACAAACGCACCACTATTCCCATAGAGGATAGTTGTGCTTTCAAAGATCCTATGGATAAAAAATTAGAAGGTTTGCTTAAAAAGATGTTTGTTCAGCAGGGTTACCTTCTACAACCCATTTCATGCATTGTCCCTGTCACTACAGCCGCATATTTCTGGTTTGATGAACTGATTAAGGTGCTCGATAGTGACTCTCCTCCTTATGAGGAGATCATGGACAGAATCAATGCTCTCAAATTGGCTAATTCTTTCACTCTAGACGCCTCTTTGCAATTGGCTAAGTTAGCGGCTAAGAATTCTGGGTTTGCTATTGTGGCGCGCAGAGCGCTTTGGTTGAAATCTTGGTCGGCTGATGCGTCTTCCAAGAACAAGCTACTAAACATTCCTTTCAAGGGGAAAACGCTGTTTGGTCCTGACTTGAAAGAGATTATCTCTGATATCACTGGGGGTAAGGGCCACGCCCTTCCTCAGGATCGGCCTTTCAAGGCAAAAAATAGACCTAATTTTCGTCCCTTTCGTAAAAACGGACCAGCCCAAAGTGCTACGTCCTCTAAGCAAGAGGGTAATACTTCTCAGGCCAAGCCAGCTTGGAGACCAATGCAAGGCTGGAACAAGGGAAAGCAGGCCAAGAAACCTGCCACTGCTACCAAGACAGCATGAAATATTGGCCCCCGATCCGGGACCGGATCTGGTGGGGGGCAGACTCTCTCTCTTCGCTCAGGCTGGGGCAAGAGATGTTCTGGATCCTTGGGCGCTAGAAATAGTCTCCCAGGGTTATCTTCTGGAATTCAAGGGACTTCCCCCAAGGGGGAGGTTCCACAGGTCTCAGTTGTCTTCAGACCACATAAAAAGACAGGCGTTCTTACATTGTGTAGAAGACCTGTTAAAAATGGGAGTGATTCATCCTGTTCCATTAAGAGAACAAGGGATGGGGTTCTACTCCAATCTGTTCATAGTTCCCAAAAAAGAGGGAACGTTCAGACCAATCCTAGATCTCAAGATCTTAAACAAATTTCTCAAGGTCCCATCGTTCAAGATGGAAACCATTCGAACTATCCTTCCTTCCATCCAGGAAGGTCAATTCATGACCACGGTGGATTTAAAGGATGCGTATCTACATATTCCTATCCACAAGGAACATCATCGGTTCCTAAGGTTTGCATTCCTGGACAAACATTACCAGTTCGTGGCGCTTCCTTTCGGATTAGCCACTGCTCCAAGGATTTTCACAAAGGTACTAGGGTCCCTTCTAGCGGTGCTAAGACCAAGGGGCATTGCAGTAGTACCCTACCTGGACGACATTCTGATTCAAGCGTCGTCCCTCCCTCGAGCAAAGGCTCACACGGACATCGTCCTGGCCTTTCTCAGATCTCACGGCTGGAAAGTGAACGTGGAAAAGAGTTCTCTATCCCCGTCAACAAGGGTTCCCTTCTTGGGAACAATTATAGACTCCTCAGAAATGAGGATTTTTCTAACAGAGGCCAGAATAACAAAGCTTCTGGACTCTTGTCGGATACTTCATTCCGTTCCTCTTCCTTCCGTAGCTCAGTGCATGGAAGTGATCGGGTTGATGGTAGCGGCAATGGACATAGTTCCTTTTGCGCGCATTCATCTAAGACCATTACAACTGTGCATGCTCAGTCAGTGGAATGGGGACTATACGGACTTGTCTCCAAAGGTACAAGTAAATCAGAGGACCAGAGACTCACTCCGTTGGTGGCTGTCCCTGGACAACCTGTCACAAGGGATGACATTCCGCAGAACAGAGTGGGTCATTGTCACGACCGACGCCAGTCTGACGGGCTGGGGCGCGGTCTGGGGATCCCTGAAAGCTCAGGGTCTTTGGTCTCGGGAAGAATCTCTTCTACCGATAAATATTCTGGAACTGAGAGCGATATTCAATGCTCTCAAGGCTTGGCCTCAGCTAGCGAGGACCAAGTTCATACGGTTTCAATCAGACAACATGACGACTGTTGCGTACATCAACCATCAGGGGGGAACAAGGAGTTCCCTAGCGATGGAGGAAGTGACCAAGATTATTCTATGGGCGGAGTCTCACTCCTGCCACCTGTCTGCTATCCACATCCCGGGAGTGGAAAATTGGGAAGCGGATTTTCTGAGTCGTCAGACATTGCATCCGGGGGAGTGGGAACTCCATCCGGAAATCTTTGCCCTAGTCACTCAGCTGTGGGGCATTCCAGACATGGATCTAATGGCCTCTCGTCAGAACTTCAAAGTTCCCTGTTACGGGTCCAGATCCAGGGATCCCAAGGCGGCTCTAGTGGATGCACTAGTAGCACCTTGGACCTTCAAACTAGCTTATGTGTTCCCGCCGTTTCCTCTCATTCCCAGGCTGGTAGCCAGGATCAATCAGGAGAGGGCGTCGGTGATCCTGATAGCTCCTGCGTGGCCACGCAGGACTTGGTATGCAGATCTGGTGAATATGTCATCGGCTCCACCTTGGAAGCTACCTTTGAGACGAGACCTTCTTGTTCAGGGTCCGTTCGAACATCCGAATCTGGTTTCACTCCAGCTGACTGCCTGGAGATTGAACGCTTGATTTTATCGAAGCGAGGTTTCTCAGATTCTGTTATCAATACTCTTGTTCAGGCCAGAAAGCCTGTAACTAGAAAGATTTACCACAAAATTTGGAAAAAATATATCTGTTGGTGTGAATCTAAAGGATTCCCTTGGGACAAGGTTAAGATTCCTAGGATTCTATCCTTCCTTCAAGAAGGATTGGAAAAAGGATTATCGGCAAGTTCCCTGAAGGGACAGATTTCTGCCTTGTCGGTGTTACTTCACAAAAAGCTGGCAGCTGTGCCAGATGTTCAAGCCTTTGTTCAGGCTTTGGTTAGAATTAAGCCTGTTTACAAACCTTTGACTCCTCCTTGGAGTCTCAATTTAGTTCTTTCAGTTCTTCAGGGGGTTCCGTTCGAACCCTTACATTCCGTTGATATTAAGTTATTATCTTGGAAAGTTTTGTTTTTAGTTGCAATTTCTTCTGCTAGAAGAGTTTCAGAATTATCTGCTCTGCAGTGTTCCCCTCCTTATCTGGTGTTCCATGCAGATAAGGTGGTTTTACGTACTAAACCTGGTTTTCTTCCAAAAGTTGTTTCTAACAAAAACATTAACCAGGAGATTATCGTGCCTTCTCTGTGTCCGAAACCAGTTTCAAAGAAGGAACGTTTGTTGCACAATTTGGATGTTGTTCGCGCTCTAAAATTCTATTTAGATGCTACAAAGGATTTTAGACAAACATCTTCCTTGTTTGTTGTTTATTCAGGTAAAAGGAGAGGTCAAAAAGCAACTTCTACCTCTCTCTCTTTTTGGATTAAAAGCATCATCAGATTGGCTTACGAGACTGCCGGACGGCAGCCTCCCGAAAGAATCACAGCTCATTCCACTAGGGCTGTGGCTTCCACATGGGCCTTCAAGAACGAGGCTTCTGTTGATCAGATATGTAGGGCAGCGACTTGGTCTTCACTGCACACTTTTACCAAATTTTACAAGTTTGATACTTTTGCTTCTTCTGAGGCTATTTTTGGGAGAAAGGTTTTGCAAGCCGTGGTGCCTTCCATTTAGGTGACCTGATTTGCTCCCTCCCTTCATCCGTGTCCTAAAGCTTTGGTATTGGTTCCCACAAGTAAGGATGACGCCGTGGACCGGACACACCTATGTTGGAGAAAACAGAATTTATGTTTACCTGATAAATTTCTTTCTCCAACGGTGTGTCCGGTCCACGGCCCGCCCTGGTTTTTTTAATCAGGTCTGATAATTTATTTTCTTTAACTACAGTCACCACGGTACCATATGGTTTCTCCTATGCTAATATTCCTCCTTAACGTCGGTCGAATGACTGGGGTAGGCGGAGCCTAGGAGGGATCATGTGACCAGCTTTGCTGGGCTCTTTGCCATTTCCTGTTGGGGAAGAGAATATCCCACAAGTAAGGATGACGCCGTGGACCGGACACACCGTTGGAGAAAGAAATTTATCAGGTAAACATAAATTCTGTTTTTACAGGTAACTTTGTATTTATTTTAACCAGGTACAATAGCTATTAAATAGTTAAGAACTATTTAATAGTTACCTAGTTAAAATAATTACAAATTTACCTGTAAAATAAATCCTAACCTAAGATATAATTAAACCTAACACTACCCTATCAATAAAATAATTAAATAAACTACCTACAATTACCTACAATTAACCTAACACTACACTATCAATAAATTAATTAAACACAATTGCTACAAATAAATACAATTAAATAAACTATCTAAAGTACAAAAAATAAAAAAGAACTAAGTTACAGAAAATAAAAAAATATTTACAAACATAAGAAAAATCTTACAACAATTTTAAACTAATTACACCTACTCTAAGCCCCCTAATAAAATAACAAAGACCCCCAAAATAAAAAATTCCCTACCCTATTCTAAAATACAAAAATTACAAGCTCTTTTACCTTACCAGCCCTGAACAGGGCCCTTTGCGGGGCATGCCCCAAGAATTTCAGCTCTTTTGCCTGTAAAAAAAAACATACAATACCCCCCCCCCCCAACATTACAACCCACCACCCACATACCCCTAATCTAACCCAAACCCCCTTAAATAAACCTAACACTAATCCCCTGAAGATCTTCCTACCTTGTCTTCACCATCCAGGTATCACCGATCCGTCCTGGCTCCAAGATCTTCATCCAACCCAAGCGGGGGTTGGCGATCCATAATCCGGTGCTCCAAAGTCTTCCTCCTATCCGGCAAGAAGAGGACATCCGGACCGGCAAACATCTTCTCCAAGCGGCATCTTCTATGTTCTTCCATCCGATGACGACCGGCTCCATCTTGAAGACCTCCAGCGCGGATCCATCCTCTTCTTCCGACGACTAGACGACGAATGACGGTTCCTTTAAGGGACGTCATCCAAGATGGCGTCCCTCGAATTCCGATTGGCTGATAGGATTCTATCAGCCAATCGGAATTAAGGTAGGAATTTTCTGATTGGCTGATGGAATCAGCCAATCAGAATCAAGTTCAATCCGATTGGCTGATCCAATCAGCCAATCAGATTGAGCTCGCATTCTATTGGCTGATCGGAACAGCCAATAGAATGCGAGCTCAATCTGATTGGCTGATTGGATCAGCCAATCGGATTGAACTTGATTCTGATTGGCTGATTCCATCAGCCAATCAGAAAATTCCTACCTTAATTCCGATTGGCTGATAGAATCCTATCAGCCAATCGGAATTCGAGGGACGCCATCTTGGATGACGTCCCTTAAAGGAACCGTCATTCGTCGTCTAGTCGTCGGAAGAAGAGGATGGATCCGCGCTGGAGGTCTTCAAGATGGAGCCGGTCGTCATCGGATGGAAGAACATAGAAGATGCCGCTTGGAGAAGATGTTTGCCGGTCCGGATGTCCTCTTCTTGCCGGATAGGAGGAAGACTTTGGAGCACCGGATTATGGATCGCCAACCCCCGCTTGGGTTGGATGAAGATCTTGGAGCCAGGACGGATCGGTGATACCTGGATGGTGAAGACAAGGTAGGAAGATCTTCAGGGGATTAGTGTTAGGTTTATTTAAGGGGGTTTGGGTTAGATTAGGGGTATGTGGGTGGTGGGTTGTAATGTTGGGGGGGGGTATTGTATGTTTTTTTTTACAGGCAAAAGAGCTGAAATTCTTGGGGCATGCCCCGCAAAGGGCCCTGTTCAGGGCTGGTAAGGTAAAAGAGCTTGTAATTTTTGTATTTTAGAATAGGGTAGGGAATTTTTTATTTTGGGGGTCTTTGTTATTTTATTAGGGGGCTTAGAGTAGGTGTAATTAGTTTAAAATTGTTGTAAGATTTTTCTTATGTTTGTAAATATTTTTTTATTTTCTGTAACTTAGTTCTTTTTTATTTTTTGTACTTTAGATAGTTTATTTAATTGTATTTATTTGTAGCAATTGTGTTTAATTAATTTATTGATAGTGTAGTGTTAGGTTAATTGTAGGTAATTGTAGGTAGTTTATTTAATTATTTTATTGATAGGGTAGTGTTAGGTTTAATTATATCTTAGGTTAGGATTTATTTTACAGGTAAATTTGTAATTATTTTAACTAGGTAACTATTAAATAGTTCTTAACTATTTAATAGCTATTGTACCTGGTTAAAATAAATACAAAGTTACCTGTAAAATAAATATTAATCCTAAAATAGCTATAATATAAATGTAATTTATATTGTAGCTATATTAGGATTTATTTTACAGGTAAGTATTTAGCTTTAAATAGGAATCATTTATTTAATAAGAGTTAATTTATTTCGTTAGATAAAAATTATATTTAACTTAGGGGGGTGTTAGTGTTAGGGTTAGACTTAGCTTTAGGGGTTAATACATTTATTAGAATAGCGGTGAGCTCCGGTCGTCAGATTAGGGGTTAATAATTGAAGGTAGGTGTCGGCGACGTTGTGGGGGGCAGATTAGGGGTTAATAAATATAACATAGGGGTCGGCGATGTTAGGGGCAGAAGATTAGGGGTACATAGGGATAACGTAGGTGGCGGCGCTTTGCGGTCGGAAGATTAGGGGTTAATTATTTTAAGTAGCTTGCGGCGACGTTGTGGGGGGCAAGTTAGGGGTTAATAAATATAATATAGGGGTCGGCGGGGTTAGGGGCAGCAGATTAGGGGTACATAAGTATAACGTAGGTGGCGGTCGGCAGATTAGGGGTTAAAAATTTTAATCGAGTGGCGGCGATGTGGGGGGACCTCGGTTTAGGGGTACATAGGTAGTTTATGGGTGTTAGTGTACTTTAGGGTACAGTAGTTAAGAGCTTTATAAACCGGCGTTAGCCAGAAAGCTCTTAACTCCTGCTTTTTTCAGGCGGCTGGAATCTTGTCGTTAGAGCTCTAACGCTCACTGCAGAAACGACTCTAAATACCAGCGTTAGAAAGATCCCATTGAAAAGATAGGCTACGCAAATGGCGTAGGGGGATCTGCGGTATGGAAAAGTCGCGGCTGTAAAGTGAGCGTTAGACCCTTTAATCACTGACTCCAAATACCAGCGGGCGGCCAAAACCAGCGTTAGGAGCCTCTAACGCTGGTTTTGACGGCTACCGCCGAACTCTAAATCTAGGCCTATTTGTGGATATTTATATTTATTCTTTTCACATATTTTTTCACATTTTTTCACATTTTTACACATTTTTATCCACACCATTGTGTAACCTTTAGCGTCATATCACAGACACGTTGCATCACCTGTCTATATCCAATTTTACCTATGTGATCAGCGCCCATCCAACGAAAGTTGATGGGTTTGTGACCCAACTGGCTTTTTTCGGCATTGTGATTATTTATTATTTTATGCTGTTCTGAACGCACATTGTATTTTAGGTTTGTTTTTATATGCCCCCCATGGATCCATGTAATATGTTTAAATTGTTTTAACTGAATCACTGTATTAGTTATATAGTTATATTGTTTTATTGCTTGTATTAAATTGTTTTATACCAACACTTAGCCTTTTAAGCTGTAAGCGCTCACTCACTCAGTTTAGAAGATAGCTTACCATATGTTATGGCCGGAGAAAGTGTAGACCATGCACCTCCCAAGACCGATCCCGAGCTAGATATGGAGAAGTCATCGAGGCAGCGCGAAACAATTATCGGCCCCAGAGGTCCAATACTCCCATGTGCTCAACCCAGGCCTGAATTTGCCACTGAGACTGCAGACCTACACGATAAGCCTTACACAGCCACGGCCCGTTCTGGAGGAGCTAGTTATGGAACTCGGGCTATGCCTTTTCGCGGAAAAGAGAGGTTTGCGGTACAGGCTTCTGGCGTAAGTGGGGACAGAAATTATACTCAGTGTTTCCCAGTGAAAATGGAGACCCACATGCCCACAATATATGGGTCCAATGGCGGCTTACAATCCCTTATGCTTTACTCCAAAGAAACTTTCTTTACTATGATGGTTCCACATAATCTGATGGTTCCACATAATCGTCTCGGCCCCCTCATTTGCTGTGCTTTTTACTTTATCCCATTACGGAAGAGAGGAGTCGACTGACTGTAAAACAGATATTATCTGGCCGTTACTGGGCACTTGGTTATCCCTACGTGAATGTCACTCCATGTTAATATACCCTGCTCTAAGTTTTGGTTTACAATAGAACTATGGACTCTTCAGTTACATCTCATTTTTTCTATATTGCTGGGTATTTCTGTGTTATATTACGATGTGTCCTGGCCACTTAAGCAAATGACAAAATTCTTATATCCAGTCATTAATAGCTGCTAAAACAAAAAGAAACATACATAGGCTAGTGTAGGCAAACTATATACAATTTGCATTTGACATGAGGTAGTAGAACCTTGACCACTATGTTCTGTTTAATGTTAAGAAGCGGCTAAGTTTTCTTTTTTTTTTTTTGCTACTTCTATACACTCCGGTATGCCTGATATTGGATGCACATGTATACACTATTGGACATTGCAGCTTTGCCTGCACATGATGCGTAGTTCACTTGAGGTTGACTGTCCGGGATCTCAAGTAGTTGCAAACATGTTATAAACAGGTGCAACCTCCTCGCCATACATATACTTCTTAGCGCTTATACAATCTCAGTGGCTTTTGCTATTGTTTTTACAATCTCTCACGTATGTCCTAATGTGCTACTACTATGCTTACCCTGCCATGGTATAGACTCTACACAGTGCAGGTAATCCCGAAACCAACTCATGATCTGATGCTTTGTATTAGGTTTTAACGGAACCCCTTTATATAATCACATAACGTGGTTACCTTGTATCTAAGCCTCTGCAGACTGCCCCCTTATCTCAGTGCTTTTGACAGACATGCAGGTTAGACAATCAGTGCAGACTCCTAAATAACTACACGGGAATGAGCACAATGTTATCTATATGAAACAAATGAACTAGTTCTGTCTAACTGTGAAAAACTTTCAAAATGCTCTGAGCTAAGCGGTGGTTTTCAACGGTTTAGAAATCAGTTTGAGCCTACCTAGGTTTAGCTTTTGAAAAATACCACCAAGGGAATAAAGCAAATTTAATGATAAAAGTCAATTGGAAAGTTGTTTAAAATTGCATGCCCTGTCTGAATCATGAAAGACTAGACTGTCCCTTTAATATAACAATGTTGGTTGGGCCCTTAATTCCCCCTGTATTTGTCTGTAAAATGTTGTCTTTTATTTTATTGTTTCTCCATTATACTTTTTTAATAAAATATATTTTAATTTATTGAATAAGTCTTCATAGAGAAGGGTTACAAAATGAGGTACAAATTTGACACGATCAGTTTCAGACCCAGTCAGTGGTCTATACAATTTTAGGAATTTAATGTGTCCCAGTAGAATCAAATATTGTGAAACATATTGTCAGGGTTACTGCTTGCTAATGATCTGTCCCTTTAAGAGCCTCCTATATCAAGCACTTTCCCCCAGCATTCATTGCTGGTTAATTGAGAATTGATTCACAGCACAAGCGTTACACTGAGAGTTTTCCTCACGCTCCAACAGCCTCATAATTTCCTATTGGAAGAGTTCTGATAACATCTCTTATTTTTCATTCCTACTTCTAGCAGCTCTTTTACTCAATTCAACTCCGGAAGATATTGCATACTACAAAGGAATCAAACTAACTCGACATCAAACTCTGAAGCATTCACAAGGTAACAGGATTCAAGCAGCTTCATACACAGCACAGCAAGTAGCGGTGACGTCATCAGCTGCAGCCGCTACCGCTCTCCCTCTGAGTACCACGCTGCTGTTCATAACAAACGGACAAGTAACAATTCATGTGTTCTCAGGTCAGACCCAATTATTTTACTATTAATCGTTATCCTTATTTATTTTGATGAACTTTACCTGCCTAATTAAGGAATACTATATTTTATGTTACTGCTTTATTTGAACTGTTTGCATTATCAAATGCCCTGAAAGTAATACAGTTTATGAAGTTAATAAACTGTCACTTATTTGGGCAAATAGTAATACATTATATGAAGCACTGACAACGAATTCATCAAGCTTCTTTTATGTTACAAACCTACCTTTGAGGAAATTGTTGGTTCTTATTTATAGAACAAAATTAAATGCTTGTTCAAATTGCTACAAATACAGACTATTACAGAATTAACCAGCCATAAGGAAGAAAGGATTTAGTGTTTGTGTACACAGAATTATCCTATACTAAACATATACTTTCAACAGCAATTATGGAACAAGATCTTTTAAGTGATAAAGTTCAAGTCCTGTCAGACAGATTAGAAGCTTTATCAGGTTCTTTCCATGAATTACAAGTGGAAAATCAGGCTTTGAAGGCCTGCTTAAGAGAGACTCTGGCACCTAAACCTGCAAGTGCAGATTCTATCCCTGAACCTATGGTCTCCCCCCCAGAAAAATTCTCTGGTGACCGTTCAAAATTTAGAGAGTTTAAAAATTCCTGTTTGTTGCTTTTTCAATTAAAGCCACGTACTTATCCCACAGAAAGATCAAGAGTGCTCACTGTGATATCATATCTGAGGGGGGAACCTAGGGCTTGGGCTGACTCTTTTTTTGAAAATGATGATGCAATACTGGGATCTCTAGATGAATTCTTTGATCAAATGTCAGCATTATATGATGACCCTTTCAAACAGGTCACAGCTGAAAACTTACTTAGATCTTTAAAACAAAGAAAGAACCCAGTGGAGTCTTACATCACACAATTTAAAATTTCTGCCCGTGATTCAGGATGGAATGAGGTTTCCCTTAAAACTCAATATCGTTTAGGATTATCTGAGGATATAAAGGATGAGCTTTCACGCACAGGGATTCCAGATTCATTGGAAGATTTTTTTTCTCTCACTATTAACATAGATAGACAGCTTAGGGAACGCCGCTCTGAAAAGGCTAGTGGTACAAAAAGCTTTCTCTCCACACCTGTTTATCAAACTAAAGAATTACCACAACCTATGGACATAGGTTTCATAAAGGGTCCTCTCTCCTCTCAGGAAAAGAATAGGAGGAAGTTGCATAGTTTGTGCATGTATTGTGCCTGCCCTACTCATGAAGTAAAGGACTGCCCTGTTCTGGCTAGGAATAAGAAGGGTAGGTTGCCTAACATCACTGAATCCCTGTTAATGAAAACCATTAAACCATCATATTTAACTATCCCTATTATTTTACAGTGGGATCAAACCAGGATAACAACTGAAGCTATCCTGGACACCGGCTCATGTAGAAATTTTGTTGATTTTTCTTTTGTGAAACAGAATAAAATACCTCTGGTCTCTAAGAAAACTCCAGTCTCTGTGAAGGTCATTGATGGCTCTTTTTTAAAATCAGGTCCTGTCACACACCAAACTACACCATTACAGGTAATATCCTGCACACACATCACAGAAACACTCACTTTTGATGTCATATCTTCACCAATGTTTAATGTAATCCTTGGTATAAATTGGTTTTGTAAACACAAACCAACTATAAACTGGAATGACCTCAGTTTATCTTTTCCTCATCTCACTCAAAATAGTGAGATATCATCAGATTTAATTATGCTACAGGTTGAGGATAATATTTTACCCAAACAATATGCAGACTTCTCAGATGTTTTTAATAAAAAAGAAGCTGAATGTTTGCCTCCTCATAGGGAATACGATTGTCCTATTGATTTACTCCCAGGAGTTTCAATTCCCTATGGACATATCTACCCCCTTTCCAAACCAGAACTAGAACACCTTAAAAACTATATAGATGAGAACCTCCGAAAAGGTTTTATAAGACCTAGTACATCCCCTGCAGGTGCAGGCATATTTTTTGTTACCAACAAAGATGGCACATTAAGACCAATCATTGATTACAGGGAATTGAACAGGCGTACCAGAAAAAATAGGTACCCCCTACCTTTAATCCCTGAATTAATTGAAAGATTAAGGGGGGCCTCAATTTTCACTAAATTGGATCTTCGAGGTGCCTATAATCTTATACGAATGAGAGCTGGCGACGAATGGCTCACTGCTTTTCGGACTAGATATGGGCTATTCGAATATACAGTGATGCCATTCGGTCTGTGCAATGCCCCAGCAACATTCCAATGCTTAATCAATGATCTTTTCAGAGATATTTTGGATGTATATGTTGTTGTCTATTTGGACGATATTCTAGTTTACTCACAAAATTTAGATCAACATAGAATGCATGTTAGAGAGGTTCTCACTAGGTTACGAAAAAATAACCTATACGCTAAACTAGAAAAATGTATATTTGAGTCAAATAATATCTCTTTTCTGGGGTATAACATCTCTCCTGAAGGAATCAAGATGCAAGATGACAAGGTTCAGGCCATTCATAATTGGCCGACTCCCCAATGTAAGAAAGATGTTCAACGTTTCCTTGGCTTCTCAAATTATTATAGGAAATTCATTCCTGGATTCGCTGCTATTACCAAACCTCTTACTGAACTCACCAAATTGAATCATCCTTTCAGGTGGACAAGCCATACTCAACAGGTTTTTGACCTTTTAAAAAATAAATTCACTACAGCACCCATTCTCCAATACCCGGATTTAGAAAAGCAATTTATCCTGGAAGTTGACGCTTCTGAGTTCGCAATAGGGGCAATCCTCTCTCAAAGGAAATCATTCAAAGAACCCTTACATCCGGTCGCATTCTTCTCAAGATTGATGCAACCAGCAGAGTTAAATTATCCAGTTGGCGAGAAAGAATTACTTGCAATAAAGTGTTCCTTCGATCACTGGAGGCACTTGCTTGAGGGTGCAACACAACCAACTGTCATATATACTGACCATAAAAATCTGCAATATCTTCAGTCTAATCGAACTCTATCCTCCAGACAATTACGCTGGAGTCTTTATTTCTCTCGTTTCCATTACATCATTACCTACAGGCCTGGTACAAAAAATGGCAAGGCTGACGCCCTCTCTAGACAAGGTCCTAAACCTATAATACCATGCATTCCTACTACTATTGTTCCTAAGGACTCTATCATTGGAGTTATAACAAGTCTAACTACAGTGATAAAAGATGCTACTGCTATTGATCCATCAGTACCTCATACAGATCTTACTTACAATTCTGATGGCTTACTCTATAAGGACGGGAAGCTATATATACCTCCAAATCTTAGATCTTCAATCTTGAAAACAGTTCATGAATCTCCCCTTGCTGGACACATGGGAAGGGATAAAACCTTGGATTTACTTAAGAGATCTTTTTGGTGGCCTACTCTTAACCTCGATCTCAAAGAATATATTTCTAAATGTGTTATATGCGCAACCTCCAAACCTTCTAAACAACTCCCTGTGGGTCTTTTACAGCCTTTACCTGTACCTCAAGTACCCTGGGAGGCGGTATCCTTAGACTTTATTGTGGACTTACCTCTCTCTAACAAATATACCACTATAATGGTTGTCACCGATCTATTCTCAAAGATGGCACATTTCATACCGGTTATTTCCCTACCCACTTCCAAGTTCACCAGTGAATTATTCATTCAAAACATTGTAAGACTGCATGGAATACCTAAAACCATCCTTAGTGACCGTGGAACCCAATTCACATCTAAGTTCTGGAGAAATTTGTGTGCTGCTCTGCATATAGAACAAAAACTCACCACTGCTTACCATCCTCAGACGAATGGGCAGACAGAGAGGGTGAACCAGTGGCTAGAGCAATACCTACGTTGTTTCTGCTCTCACCAACAAGATTCTTGGGCCACCTACTTGCCCTTAGCAGAATTTGCCTATAATAATAATAAGAGTTCTACAACTGGCACATCACCATTTTTTATAAATTATGGTTTACATCCAAATTTCACACTACTTCCGAAGATTGACACCCCATGTCCTCAGGTGAATGATCTGGTTAATGACATTTCAGCTAACTTTTCTTCAATTCGTGAACATATTCTTCAGGCACAGGCATCACAACGCAGGTACTACGATCTTCGCCACAGACCTAGTCCTCAATATTCCGTAGGACAACAAGTATGGCTCTCCACTAAGAACCTCAAGATACCTTATCCTTGTAGGAAACTAGGTAAACTCTTTTTGGGTCCTTACCCTATCGTCAGGGTAAATGGTCCAACAACAGTTACACTCCAACTACCTTCAACTTTTAAGATACATCCAACTTTCCATGTGTCTCTTATCAAACCTTGCAACCTACCCATAACAAATATTACATCAGAAGACCCAATACCTTCTGCTAATCTTGATTGCCAGTATGAGGTTCATAGCATTCTGGATTCTAGACTACGTCGTGGGAATCTTTTCTATTTGGTTCATTGGAAAGGTTTTGGCCATGAGGATGATTCCTGGGAGCCTGCTTCAAACATATCTGCTCCACGTCTGATTTCCCTCTTCCATAGACGTAACCCTGATCGTCCTAGGCCTTGAACCTCGCTGTGGTTCTTTTTGTGGGGGGCTCTGTCAGGGTTACTGCTTGCTAATGATCTGTCCCTTTAAGAGCCTCCTATATCAAGCACTTTCCCCCAGCATTCATTGCTGGTTAATTGAGAATTGATTCACAGCACAAGCGTTACACTGAGAGTTTTCCTCACGCTCCAACAGCCTCATAATTTCCTATTGGAAGAGTTCTGATAACATCTCTTATTTTTCATTCCTACTTCTAGCAGCTCTTTTACTCAATTCAACTCCGGAAGATATTGCATACTACAAAGGAATCAAACTAACTCAACATCAAACTCTGAAGCATTCACAAGGTAACAGGATTCAAGCAGCTTCATACACAGCACAGCAAGTAGCGGTGACGTCATCAGCTGCAGCCGCTACCGCTCTCCCTCTGAGTACCACGCTGCTGTTCATAACAAACGGACAAGTAACAATTCATGTGTTCTCAGGTCAGACCCAATTATTTTACTATTAATCGTTATCCTTATTTATTTTGATGAACTTTACCTGCCTAATTAAGGAATACTATATTTTATGTTACTGCTTTATTTGAACTGTTTGCATTATCAAATGCCCTGAAAGTAATACAGTTTATGAAGTTAATAAACTGTCACTTATTTGGGCAAATAGTAATACATTATATGAAGCACTGACAACGAATTCATCAAGCTTCTTTTATGTTACAAACCTACCTTTGAGGAAATTGTTGGTTCTTATTTATAGAACAAAATTAAATGCTTGTTCAAATTGCTACAAATACAGACTATTACACATATCTAATCTATTTGTTTTATAATAAAAGTATTCCTCTAAATCTAGTAGTTCTTGTGTCCTTTTCTTCCATTCTGGGTATGTGGGTTTGGTACTAGCTTTCCAATGCCTATCTAGTAATGATTTTGCCCCATTCATACAAATTTGTAGGAGCTGTGAGCGTAGCCTACAAGTGCGTTTTGGTCTGTCATTAAACAGAACCATTTGAGGTGTGATTTTAAATGAAGAATTAAAGAGCGGGATTACAGTCTGCTCTATGGTAGCCCAAAAAGTAGACTGCTTCGGGCAGGACCACCTGATATGGGTCATATTTCCCCGCATCCCCTCCAGCACTAGGGGGAAGCATTACGAAATAGTTTTATTCTGTATGGGGTCAAATACCACCTAGACAACATTTTGTAATTCATTTCAAGTATTTGGGCTGTCAAGGAGGATTTGTGTGTGAGTTCGAAAAATCTAGTCCAGTCTTTCTGGGGTATGTCTGTCATGAGTTCTTCCTGCCAACTGCGAGTGAATATAGGTACCTGTTTGTATATACAGTCATCTAAGATTCTTCTAGAGGTAGCAAGCGTGCCTTTCAGGGCAGTAGCCTTTCTACAAGTCTCTTCAAATTTGGTAAGTGGTCTTGAGAAGGAAGAGGTGTGAGGAGAGTGTCAGGAGATGATGTAGTTGAGAGTACTTCAGCCAATTCGTGAACATACCGCCTAGAATGTCTGAGAGCTCCTGTCTATTTTTTAGTCTCCCCCTTTGCAGAAAATTAGCTATAGGGGCTGAATATCCTAAATCCTTATATTGGGTATTGCCCTTCATGCCTAATATGCTCGATAAAAGTTCTGTTAGCTCTATAGAGTGTGTTTCTAGCTATTCTGGGTTTGTTGACCCCCCCAAATATAGCTACTAATAACTTTTTGTATTTGAGTGAGATATGATTTGGGAAACACAATTGGTACTGTTTTGAGTATGTATAAGTAAGATTCGTGGGAGTATAGACATTGTAACTATTTTTACTCTCCTCCACCAAGATATAGGTTTTGGCTGCCAATTTTGGCAGTCCTTTTTGATGCTCTGTACAAGCTGTAGGAAGTTCGCTGAGTATAGTGAGGATAATTTGGGTGTTAGTATTACGCCCAAATATTTTATGTTATCCTTCTGTATTTGGTAGGGGCATAATTTAGAGAGTTCCCTTAGTCGTAAAAGAGACAAATTGATATTTAATACATTCGATTTTTGGCAGTTTATGTGAAAATGTGAGATTTCTCCAAACCTACGGAACTCATCAAGAAGTGATGGAAACGATTATATTGGGTCGGTAAGAGTGAGCAGAATATCATCTGCATATAGGCTGATCTTGTAGTTATTTGGCCTACTGGGATACCTGTTATCTTATGGTTCGCTCTGATATGAATGGCTAATGGTTCCGTGGGAAGGGCAAACTGGAGTGGGGAAAGCGGGCATCCCTGACGTGTACCGTAATTAATTGGGAAGCAATCAGAGAGGGTACTATTAACTTTAATTTTTGCAGTGGGGTTACAATATAAACTAATTATTCTGTTAATCATTTGGGAACCAAGCCTGAAGCCCCCAGTGCAATTTTCTTCGTAAATGGAAAGAGTCCACAGCTGCATTTATTACTTTTGGGAATTAAGAACCTGGTCACCAGGAGGAGGCAAAGACACCCCAGCCAAAGGCTTAAATACTCCTCCCACTTCCCTCATCCCCCAGTCATTCTTTGCCTTTCTTCCCAGGAGTTGGCAGAGAAGTGTCAGAAGTTTGTTTTTGTCTCTTATGGAGGGTAGTACTCTTCGACATGGGACGGGAGTTTTAAGTAATCCTGTCAGTCTCTCAGTGAGGGCTTGGATGAAAGTTAGAGTCCAGAGATGCAGGAAGAGTCTTTCTGCGAAACCATCCCGACTCATTTTAAGAACTCCACAAGCAATCAGCATTGTCGAACTTCGCTTCGCTGCCTGCTTTCTTCTCTCAAGTTCATAGCGGAGCCGAGGCTACTATACGTCACGGTAAGATCGTTTCATTTTACTTCTTCATGAATGTACTGTAACTCATTTGTTCCTGCAAACTCACATGAAAAATACAGGGTCTCAGTGAGACTCCTTTAAGTGTCTTAGAATCAAGGGTTAATATCTCCTGAGGGGGACTGTTGAACAGGGTTTTTTTAAATCATGTTTGTTATGTGATTCAATCTGCTTATGTGTAGTGTTCACTGGGCTCATGGCTTAGAACATAACGGCCTGTTGAAGTGATGCGACCTTACGGTCTGGTACATAGGAGGTGGTGAGTGCCCCAGCCATTGTGGGTGTCAGGTTCCGTTTAAATTGTTTTATATATAGTCCATTTTTGGGTATCCTTGATCCAGTTATGGAGGATGCTGATGTTGAGATTGGTCAACTTTCTGATTCAGATTCTTTGTCCTGTGAAGAATGCAAATTTGCCCCATTGACTCAGGTCAGTCAGTTATGTTCTTTAGGCCGTCCTAGAGCACCTCATTGTTCCCCTAGAGGTTGTGGCACGTTTTCGCTTTTACATACTTTTGGTGCTTACACGTCTGCAAAGTCCAGATGTTTATTCGCGATTGTGCTCATGCCTGAATGCCCCAGGTCTTTCGGCTTCTAGAGGGCATGTACAGTTCCCTGCGGGTGTAACTGTTCCTGAGTGTTGTGCCTTTCGTTGCAGGCGGGCTCGCCTTAGTGTTTTACTCAGACACGTTTTTGAAATGTTTGGGGACCCTATCCTTCTTGGGTATGGGACTTATCAGTCTCCTCCGAATGGCTCACCTCGTTTGACATGGGGAGATGAAGTAATCTCCTTTAAGTCTTGTTATCGAGATCTTTCCCAGTTTTGTTGGAAGAACAGGGTTTCTGTTAGGCTGGTCCTGCGGACCTTCTGTTTTTATTGGGCGTAAACCCTCGGGTTCCCTGTTATTTTATTTAATTCGGTTAGGATGTATTTTCTTTTCTTTTTCATACTAGGTTTCCTGCGGGAACTTTAAAAATATCTGGGATCGATACTCTCTGTTTTGCTTCTATGGAGTTTCAGCAAAGCATTCTCAAGAGGCCTTGCGGATTTGTGCGACTCTGGATTGTTTCAGTCCTAAATAGCCGTTGCTCTGGTGACTGGGTCAGTTAATTTTGCTGCGTCACTCTCTGTTGCTTCCGATACCCTCGGAACCTAGGGTATTCCTTTCCACGTGGTGTGAAGATTAGAGGGTTTAGTGCCTCTTTTTCCGCTGGTCAGGGTGGTGTTGCTTTAGGAAATTGTCTTTTTGGACTTGTTCCTTTAGTGGTTCTTCCTCATTGAGACCTCTTGGATTTTATCCGTTTCTCCTTGTGAATGAGTCGTCTTCCCTGGGAGGCTTACATTCCCTTTGGGAATTGGTTGTTCCTTTTTCGGAACATTAAAAGGTGAGGCCTTTTTTTGGGCTCCGGTTAGGTTTCCTTTTCCTGGTGTTGGGAATGCGCTGCATTTCTTTCTTGGGATAGAGGAGGCCCTAGTAGTTTTTCCACTCTTTTGGGTATTTCCATCCAAGTGGCATCAAAACCCATGTTTTTTTGTCCTCTGACTTCATATCTGAGGTGTTGTGGAGGCTTGATGTTGCTCTGTTTGGGTGACTTGTTCTCTCTGTTCCCCTTGTATCTGGAGCTCGTTGGACAGCTAGTTCAGTATAATAATCCTCTGTGGTTCTGTACTGTAGCAAACCAAGGGTTGCTAGTCTGATCCTCGGCGAGATCTCAGCCTTTCCCCCTTCCAAGGTGGATAATATGTGCAGTGCCTGGTGTCCCTTAAGGGGGATTAGCCGCACTTCTCAAGCACAATCATGTTAATGTTGCTTGGACGCCTGTTAGCTCTAGTGTCCTGTTTATGGCCCTGACTCTTTGGAGTGTTGACCTCCTGCAAGGGGTGGTCTCTTCCCTTTTGGGTTGAGACTTACAAGGGCTTCTTGCTCTGGTTATCCAGGTTATTCTGGATTTTTTACTTGGGAGGTCTATTTGTTTATCTCAGGCAAGGGAATTCGTTTTCTGGAAGAATGTTTATCCCAAACATTTGTGGGACCCGTGCTTTTTGTCCTGATCTTCCGGTAGTCAAGGGTTTTACTCAACGCTTTCTTTGTGGAATCCTGCTGTAGGATGTTACCTGACCTTTTGATCCTAGGATTGGCCTGGGGGTTCCAGTTTCTGGGATACTTGGGCTTTGTGTCACGGTGCCAGGAATCAGACTGAGACGAGAAGCGCAAAAATAATCACACCTTTATTAATAGCAAATAATAATAAAAAGTCCACAAGTCAAATAACAAGCCAGGAGTCAAAACCAGAGCTGGTAGTCAGAGGAGCCGAGTCAGGAGCCAAAGTAAATAGTCAGACGAGCCGGAATCAGGAACAAGAAAAACAGCAGAGTCAGGAACAAGCCAGGGATCAGGAACCAGTAAGGACGTCAGGCAGCCAGGTAATACACAGGAACTCTCACAAACAGATCTGAAACAACGCAAAGGCAAAGCATACTAATCAGAGGCCCTTTAAATAATAAGTGATGACATCACAATTCTGAGACTGCATCCTGTCTCACACGGATGATGCACACCAGTCTGGCCATAAAAGGAAGTGCAGGAAATGAGCAGCATCCCTCACAATGCACCATAGTCAGCAAGAGAGGTGAGTAAAATGGCTGCCAGCAGCACATGGCAAACAAACAGGGAAAAAACCCTGACAGTACCCTCCCCTCAACGACCCCTCCCCGCGGGAGGACAAAAGGGCATGGAAGGCATGGAGGAGGGTGGGAGCATGAACATCAGAGGAGGGAACCCAAGATTGCTCCTCCGGACCGTAGCCCCACCAGTGAACCAAATACTGTACACGGCCCCTGGACATACAAGAGTCAATAATGCTGCTGACCTCATACTCCTCATGGTTGTCAACAAAGATAGGACGGGGACGAGGCATCACAGTGGTAAACCGATTACAAACCAATGGTTTCAAGAGGGAGACATGAAAAACATTGGATTAACCCGTCGGAGTATTCGAAAAGGACCAACATAACGGGGAGCCAATTTATTGGAAGGCACACGAAGGTTCAAGTTGCGGGAGGACAGCCAAACTCTCTCACCAACCTGGTAGGAAGGTGCGGGCAGACGCCTACGATCAACCTGGAACTTTTGGCGCTGCATAGAACGATGAAGGCAATCCTGAATCTGCACTCACGTGGAACGGAGTTGCCGGAGATGCTCCTCCAAAGCCGAAATACCCTGAGACATGAATGAATCGGGCAACAAGGATGGTTGAAACCCATAATTCGCCATGAACGGGGATAACTTGGAGGAAGCATTAATAGCACTATTACGAGCAAACTCTGCCCAAGGTAACAGTTCAGACCAATTATTGTGGTGATCTGAGACATAGCAATGGAGGAACTGTTCCAGAGCTTGATTAGACCGTTCCGCAGCCCCATTGGATTGAGGGTGATATGCCGAGGAGAAGGAAAGCTGGATCCCCATTTGAGCACAAAAGGAACACCAAAATCTGGAGACAAACGGGCTACCCTGGTCTGAGACAATCTCCTTGGGTAACCCATGTAAAATGGAAGACCTCCCGGGCAAAAATTGAAGCAAGCTCCTGAGCGGTTGGCAGCTTCATCAATGGAATGCAATGTGACATTTTAGAAAAACAGTCAATCACCATAAGGAGAACAGCATTGCCATTGGAAACAGGGAGCTCGACAATGAAGTCCATGGAAAGATGTGTCCAAGGACGCTCATCATTAGCAATAGGTGGAAGAAGACCCACAGAAAGACGTCGAGGAGTCTTATTCTGTGCACAAACTGAGCAGGTGGCAACATACGCAGCAACATCAAAATGAAGACCTGGCCACCAGAATTGTCGAGTGACAGACCAAATCATTTGGTTCTTGCCTGGGTGACCTGCGGCTTTAGGATAGTGATAAGTGTGCAAAAGTTTAGTTCGAAGATTCTCAGGAACAAAACACTTACCACTAGGTTTCTCAGGAGGTGCATAGGTTTGTGCAGCCAGGATCTCCTCCCCCAAGGGAGAAGTCAAATTAGTACGTATGGTAGCCAAAATATGGTCAGGAGGTATAACAGGAGTAGGTACAGACTCCTCCTTGGACAGAGGTGAAAATTGTCGAGAGAGGGCATCAGCCCTAACATTCTTACTGCCAGGCAGTCTGGGCAACAAACGTTTTGCTTCAGATAGATAAGTTAAATTCTTGTGGTCAGTAAGAATGAGCACTGGCACACTAGTACCCTCGAGAAGATGCCTCCATTCCTTGAGTGCCAAAATTATGGCCAGTAATTCCCTGTCACCAATTTCATAATTGCACTCCGCTGGAGACAATTTCTAAGAGAACAAACCACACGGCTGCAAGGAACCGTCAGGCGTAGGACGTTGAGACAAGAGGGCACCTACTCCAGTCTCCATCGACCTCAAGAACGAAAGGCAGGACAGGGTTAGGATGAGCCAGAACTGGAGCAGCAGCAAAGGCAGTCTTAAGACTATCAAAGGCCTTAATGGCAGTAGGTGACCAATGGAGTGGATCATTCTCTTTACGGGTCATGTCTGTGATAGGTTTGACCAAGGAAGAAAAGTTTTTAATAAACTTCCTATAGTAATTGGTGAACCCCAAGAAACGTTGAATAGACCGAAGACCAACTGTGGGAGGCCACTGCAGAACTGCAGATAACTTGTCAGGATCCATGGAGAACCCTGCAACGGAGATAACATAACCTAGGAAGGTTACTTGAGTCTGATGGAACTCACATTTTTCAAGTTTACAAAACAGGCCGTTCTCACTTAGTCTCTGAAGAACCTGTGTAACATCAGAATGATGAGCCTCAAGTGTGGGTGAGTGTATGAGGATGTCGTCTAAGAACACCACAACACACTGTTGCAACATATCTCATAGGAATAAGCAACAGTTTCCCAGTAAGTCTATTCCATGTCGAAAATTATCTTATAGCACCTTGTATCCACTTTGTACAAGAGGTTACCCAGAAATATTGATAGTCAATAAACAGCAACTTCTAAATTGAATAGAAGATCTAATAGCACCTTGTATCCACTTTTGGCACAAGAGGTTACCCAATAATAATGATAGCCAATGCACAGCAATTTCTAGGTTCAATATCCAGCACACATAGGCCCCAATAAGAGTTCAAAACCGGCATCCACTGATGCGGAATAGAGGATATAGTTTCACTCACCCTTCTGCCGATGTAATCTGCTGACCGCCGTTGTCATTAGTCCTGAGTAGGTGCATATTTGGATGTAGGCGTGTAGGTTTTACCTGTATTTTCACTTACTGGACGTAAGCCACCATTGCCTCTCCAGCTCCTCCGCCCGGGAACCAGGACCTGACGTCAGCATGGGTGTGTGTGCGGATATGCAGGCTTCGATTGGTTGGGTCATCTGCTTAGTAATCCAGCGGTGCTGTGTATAAAAGAATCAAAGGTATGGGTACATCTCTGTGGTAGCCAAGTGCGGGGACTGAAAGGTGGAGACTGCCAAAAAGGATTCCTTGTAATCCAGTGAAAAATGGGCAAAGAAAAAAGAGAGTGCAGACCTCCTCCAATATAAAAATCCAAATATTTATTCAATTCAGGTTAAAAATTCCAACAGCATAGGAAATAAGAAAAAAGGTAAAGGGTTTAACTACTTTCGGCTTGTGGCCTTAATCATAAACCTAACTTACAATAGAATTAAGGTAGTTTAAAAAGGGTAGTACTCTCAATTATTGGTAGAAGGGAAATGAGGATTAAATCTCCCCTTTAACCCTTTATACATTGAAAAAATTCTAGAAAATGACTATGACATAAATCCAGGTGTAACTATGAATCCAATCAGAGAACATATATACATCTCATAAGTGCATATGTATTAATACATGGTGAAATAGGTACATCATATTAATAAAAATATGTATATAGCAACTTTCTATGGACATTAAACAATCTCAATGTTAATGACATATCAAAGACAAGGATCATAGCATACACACTATATATTATTCCCTGAACTATAAAAGGTGACTCAAAACACCATATAGAGGGATAAATACTTGTCTTAACAATATCAAACAAAATGAGAATAATATCCATAAGAGAAACAATATAAATATAATATGTGCATTTTCTTTCTTATAAGATATATATATATATATATATATATATATATATATATATATATATATATATATATATATATATATATATATATATGAACCAGAAAAAAGATGTCCATAGATGTAAAACATAAGTTTGTGCACCTGTATATTCCTCTATGTCCCATACAAGGAATAGACAAAGCACACTTAATAAACACGTTTGGGCTATTTGTACGGAGATATACTCACATAGTAGTTAAATACAAAGAGAGACTAGGATATAATGCTAGTTTGTATAATATAAGAGAATTGCCTTTGAAAGCAGTGTACAAGCTGATAATACATCTATCTGAGATGTACTTAGGGATATATATGAGGGGGTATATGCCGCAGACGGTTAAAACTGGACATGTAAAGGGTACAAAGTAAGTCTAGATAGTGCTGACACTTCATGGAGGTACACTCAGGGAATGTAACTTCATTCAAATGGAGGGCTATTGAAGCCATTACAAGACCCCTTAGGGGAGGTGATAAAAACAGGCCAAACAAGAAACATCTGGATTTTTAAACTCAGGACTCAAATGCCTGAGAGTTTTAATTCAGAATTTGACCTGATCAACCATTGGCAATAATATTCTGATCTAAAGGTCACAGTTTGAGTTTTTTGATCCTATATTTCCAAGGGGTCTCAATGCATGACTGTTCTTCTGATTCCAGACAAATTCAGGGTAATTTGAAATCACAGGTTTATTAGTCTCCCACAAGGAATTAGCCCAGACAAGAGCTGTGTCAGCGAATAACGAGATGAGAAATCCCACCTTAGCTCTGTCAGAGGGAAACGCCTGAGGTAACATCTCAAAGTAAATTCCCACCTGGTTCAAAAACCCTCTGCACTGAATAGGATCACCTCCATATCGCTGAGGTAGAGGTGCAGAACCGGACATGCTCCTGGTAGGCATAGGTGCAGCAGCGAAAACAGGAGCAGCCATAACTTGCGGGACACTTTGGTCCAAATGTGCAGTGCGAGTCAGCAGGGTTTGCAGGGGCTAGTGCAAATTGATCCAAGCGGTGATCCTGTACATCCATCCTGGAAATGATGGCAGGTAAAGGTGGATTATTAGCACCATCAGGATTCATGGCCTTTGCGTAATGTCAGGGTGCCAGGAATCAGACTGAAACGAGAAGTGCAAAAATAATCACACCTTTATTAATAGGAAAAAAATAATAAAAAGTCCACAAGTCAAATAACAAGCCAGGAGTCAAAGCCAGAGCTGGTAGTCAGATGAGCCGAGTCAGGAGCCAAAGCGAATAGTCAGACGAGCCGGAATCGGGAGCAAAGAAAACAGCAGAGTCAGGAACAAGCCAGGGATCAGGAACCAGGAAGGACGTCAGGCAGCCAGGTAATACACAGGAACTCTCACAAACAGGTCTGAGACAACGCAAAGGCAAAGCATACTGAACAGAGGCCCTTTAAATAATAAGTGATGAGATTACAATTCTGAGACTGCATCCTGTCTCACACGGATGATGCACACCACTCTGGCCATAAAAGGAAGTGCGGGAAATGAGCAGCATCCCCCACAATGCACCATAGTCAGCAAGAGAGGTGAGTAAAATGGCTGCCAGCAGCACATGGAGTTTGACTTATGCCGGACGATACGGTTCCCTTTGGACAGCCAACTAAGGTGACCTGATGGTGGGCTTTCCTACCTAGCGAATGGAAGGTTTGCGGTTGCTCAGCTGTCACTCTTGTGCTTGGTATGTGTGCTAGCGTGATGATGTTTTAAGAGGTTCTTCCATGTTAGTCAGTGGCGTGGCCTGTGTCGTCTCAGTTCTAACTTCAAATTCCTGTCTTATGGGCAGGTGTTTATCAACGATCTCCTCTTCAGGGTGCTCAGTGTCCTTCTTACGGAGCTGTGGTTCCTCTTTTAGGGGACCTCCCCTGTGTTCGGGATGTTGGTGCAGATGTTTTATCTGGTTCGGGGACTGATCTGCTCTTTGAGTTGTTCCTTTCCATCTGGGGAGCTGCTGGCTCCACATTGAGATTTAGTCAGGTGGCTTTGCTAGATCCCTTGGGTCTATCGCCTGCTCGATCGTCTTTAAGTTGACGTGGCTGTGTCCATTTTTCCGACTTTTTGAGGGCCGGTTTTGGGGTTCCTTTTGGTTCCCTTGCTTTCAGATCTGCCGCTGCTTGGGCTGGTCTGGCTAGGTGTAGGATCTGTTGTTTTTCCTTAGCTCTGAAGGTGACAGTGGACCTTGTTTTTTGAGGTTCTGTGCCTATCCCTCTTTGTGATCTGTGAGTAG
The DNA here is from genome assembly GCF_027579735.1 of Bombina bombina. Lineage (NCBI taxonomy): Eukaryota > Metazoa > Chordata > Amphibia > Anura > Bombinatoridae > Bombina > Bombina bombina. The sequence goes on from NC_069504.1 coordinate 350,818,502, forward strand.
GCTTGGCGGACTGGATTGCCTAGAAAGTGTCCTCTGTCTTGGAGGTTGGGCAATCTGATGTTTGAAAGGCCGTTTCTTCCTTACAGATAGTGTTTTTTTCCGTTTCTACAATGGATGGCAGCGTGCTATTGTTTATTTCTGAGTTTGCTACTTACTTTGCTGTTTGCTCAGTCTCTGAGCTTTGACGTTTTGAGGACTTTGTCTTCAGCTGTTTTTTCAATGCTATTGCATGATGTTTGGGAGATGTTTCTTCTCCTTGATGAGTATTTAAGCCTTTGGCTGGGGTGTCTTTGCCTCCTCCTGGTGGCCAGGTTCTTAATTCCAAAAAGTAATGAATGCAGCTGTGGACCCTTTCCATCTGAAGAAAAGAAAATTATCAGGTAAGCATAATAGATACCACCAGTTAAGTCTGTCGAATGCTTTCTCCACGTCGGTGGAGACCAGAATCATCTCAGTATCTTGTGCTGTGGTATAGTCGATCAGGTGTTATGTCCTGATTATGTTGTCCCTGGCCTCCCGATGCGGAACAAAGCCAACCTGGTCCACATGAACCAATTGTGATAGATATTTATCCTATTGGCCAGGATTTTAGCATATATTTTTGTCATCTGAGTTTATTAGGGAGATAGGTTGATAGTTCCCAGGTTCTTGAGGGGGCTTGTCTACCTTATGGATAAGGGTTATGTGCGCTAAAAGCATGTCCTGTGAGAAAGATCCATTATGATCAATGGCTTGGAAAACTTTGGTCAGTTGGGGGGCCAGGACTGTTTTGAAAATTTTATAATAGGCATTAGAAAAGCCATCTGGTCCTGGACTTTTCTGATTTGGAAGGGAATAGATTACTCGTATCACTTCTGTAGCTTCAATTAGCCCCACCAGTGAACCAAATACTGTACACGGCCCCTGGACATACAAGAGTCAATAATGCTGCTGACCTCATACTCCTCATGGTTGTCAACAAAGATAGGACGGGGACGAGGCATCACAGTGGTAAACCGATTACAAACCAATGGTTTCAAGAGGGAGACATGAAAAACATTGGATTAACCCGTCGGAGTATTCGAAAAGGACCAACATAACGGGGAGCCAATTTATTGGAAGGCACACGAAGGTTCAAGTTGCGGGAGGACAGCCAAACTCTCTCACCAACCTGGTAGGAAGGTGCGGGCAGACGCCTACGATCAACCTGGAACTTTTGGCGCTGCATAGAACGATGAAGGCAATCCTGAATCTGCACTCACGTGGAACGGAGTTGCCGGAGATGCTCCTCCAAAGCCGAAATACCCTGAGACATGAATGAATCGGGCAACAAGGATGGTTGAAACCCATAATTCGCCATGAACGGGGATAACTTGGAGGAAGCATTAATAGCACTATTACGAGCAAACTCTGCCCAAGGTAACAGTTCAGACCAATTATTGTGGTGATCTGAGACATAGCAATGGAGGAACTGTTCCAGAGCTTGATTAGACCGTTCCGCAGCCCCATTGGATTGAGGGTGATATGCCGAGGAGAAGGAAAGCTGGATCCCCATTTGAGCACAAAAGGAACACCAAAATCTGGAGACAAACGGGCTACCCTGGTCTGAGACAATCTCCTTGGGTAACCCATGTAAAATGGAAGACCTCCCGGGCAAAAATTGAAGCAAGCTCCTGAGCGGTTGGCAGCTTCATCAATGGAATGCAATGTGACATTTTAGAAAAACAGTCAATCACCATAAGGAGAACAGCATTGCCATTGGAAACAGGGAGCTCGACAATGAAGTCCATGGAAAGATGTGTCCAAGGACGCTCATCATTAGCAATAGGTGGAAGAAGACCCACAGAAAGACGTCGAGGAGTCTTATTCTGTGCACAAACTGAGCAGGTGGCAACATACGCAGCAACATCAAAATGAAGACCTGGCCACCAGAATTGTCGAGTGACAGACCAAATCATTTGGTTCTTGCCTGGGTGACCTGCGGCTTTAGGATAGTGATAAGTGTGCAAAAGTTTAGTTCGAAGATTCTCAGGAACAAAACACTTACCACTAGGTTTCTCAGGAGGTGCATAGGTTTGTGCAGCCAGGATCTCCTCCCCCAAGGGAGAAGTCAAATTAGTACGTATGGTAGCCAAAATATGGTCAGGAGGTATAACAGGAGTAGGTACAGACTCCTCCTTGGACAGAGGTGAAAATTGTCGAGAGAGGGCATCAGCCCTAACATTCTTACTGCCAGGCAGTCTGGGCAACAAACGTTTTGCTTCAGATAGATAAGTTAAATTCTTGTGGTCAGTAAGAATGAGCACTGGCACACTAGTACCCTCGAGAAGATGCCTCCATTCCTTGAGTGCCAAAATTATGGCCAGTAATTCCCTGTCACCAATTTCATAATTGCACTCCGCTGGAGACAATTTCTAAGAGAACAAACCACACGGCTGCAAGGAACCGTCAGGCGTAGGACGTTGAGACAAGAGGGCACCTACTCCAGTCTCCATCGACCTCAAGAACGAAAGGCAGGACAGGGTTAGGATGAGCCAGAACTGGAGCAGCAGCAAAGGCAGTCTTAAGACTATCAAAGGCCTTAATGGCAGTAGGTGACCAATGGAGTGGATCATTCTCTTTACGGGTCATGTCTGTGATAGGTTTGACCAAGGAAGAAAAGTTTTTAATAAACTTCCTATAGTAATTGGTGAACCCCAAGAAACGTTGAATAGACCGAAGACCAACTGTGGGAGGCCACTGCAGAACTGCAGATAACTTGTCAGGATCCATGGAGAACCCTGCAAACGGAGATAACATAACCTAGGAAGGTTACTTGAGTCTGATGGAACTCACATTTTTCAAGTTTACAAAACAGGCCGTTCTCACTTAGTCTCTGAAGAACCTGTGTAACATCAGAATGATGAGCCTCAAGTGTGGGTGAGTGTATGAGGATGTCGTCTAAGAACACCACAACACACTGTTGCAACATATCTCATAGGAATAAGCAACAGTTTCCCAGTAAGTCTATTCCATGTCGAAAATTATCTTATAGCACCTTGTATCCACTTTGTACAAGAGGTTACCCAGAAATATTGATAGTCAATAAACAGCAACTTCTAAATTGAATAGAAGATCTAATAGCACCTTGTATCCACTTTTGGCACAAGAGGTTACCCAATAATAATGATAGCCAATGCACAGCAATTTCTAGGTTCAATATCCAGCACACATAGGCCCCAATAAGAGTTCAAAACCGGCATCCACTGATGCGGAATAGAGGATATAGTTTCACTCACCCTTCTGCCGATGTAATCTGCTGACCGCCGTTGTCATTAGTCCTGAGTAGGTGCATATTTGGATGTAGGCGTGTAGGTTTTACCTGTATTTTCACTTACTGGACGTAAGCCACCATTGCCTCTCCAGCTCCCTCCGCCCGGGAACCAGGACCTGACGTCAGCATGGGTGTGTGTGCGGATATGCAGGCTTCGATTGGTTGGGTCATCTGCTTAGTAATCAGCGGTGCTGTGTATAAAAGAATCAAAGGTATGGGGTACATCTCTGTGGTAGCCAAGTGCGGGGACTGAAAGGTGGAGACTGCCAAAAAGGATTCCTTGTAATCCAGTGAAAAATGGGCAAAGAAAAAAGAGAGTGCAGACCTCCTCCAATATAAAAATCCAAATATTTATTCAATTCAGGTTAAAAATTCCAACAGCATAGGAAATAAGAAAAAAGGTAAAGGGTTTAACTACTTTCGGCTTGTGGCCTTAATCATAAACCTAACTTACAATAGAATTAAGGTAGTTTAAAAAGGGTAGTACTCTCAATTATTGGTAGAAGGGAAATGAGGATTAAATCTCCCCTTTAACCCTTTATACATTGAAAAAATTCTAGAAAATGACTATGACATAAATCCAGGTGTAACTATGAATCCAATCAGAGAACATATATACATCTCATAAGTGCATATGTATTAATACATGGTGAAATAGGTACATCATATTAATAAAAATATGTATATAGCAACTTTCTATGGACATTAAACAATCTCAATGTTAATGACATATCAAAGACAAGGATCATAGCATACACACTATATATTATTCCCTGAACTATAAAAGGTGACTCAAAACACCATATAGAGGGATAAATACTTGTCTTAACAATATCAAACAAAATGAGAATAATATCCATAAGAGAAACAATATAAATATAATATGTGCATTTTCTTTCTTATAAGATATATATATATATATATATATATATATATATATATGAACCAGAAAAAAGATGTCCATAGATGTAAAACATAAGTTTGTGCACCTGTATATTCCTCTATGTCCCATACAAGGAATAGACAAAGCACACTTAATAAACACGTTTGGGCTATTTGTACGGAGATATACTCACATAGTAGTTAAATACAAAGAGAGACTAGGATATAATGCTAGTTTGTATAATATAAGAGAATTGCCTTTGAAAGCAGTGTACAAGCTGATAATACATCTATCTGAGATGTACTTAGGGATATATATGAGGGGGTATATGCCGCAGACGGTTAAAACCGGACATGTAAAGGGTACAAAGTAAGTCTAGATAGTGCTGACACTTCATGGAGGTACACTCAGGGAATGTAACTTCATTCAAATGGAGGGCTATTGAAGCCATTACAAGACCCCTTAGGGGAGGTGATAAAAACAGGCCAAACAAGAAACATTCTGGATTTTTAAACTCAGGACTCAAATGCCTGAGAGTTTTAATTCAGAATTTGACCTGATCAACCATTGGCAATAATATTCTGATCTAAAGGTCACAGTTTGAGTTTTTTGATCCTATATTTCCAAGGGGTCTCAATGCATGACTGTTCTTCTGATTCCAGACAAATTCAGGGTAATTTGAAATCACAGGTTTATTAGTCTCCCACAAGGAATTAGCCCAGACAAGAGCTGTGTCAGCGAATAACGAGATGAGAAATCCCACCTTAGCTCTGTCAGAGGGAAACGCCTGAGGTAACATCTCAAAGTAAATTCCCACCTGGTTCAAAAACCCTCTGCACTGAATAGGATCACCTCCATATCGCTGAGGTAGAGGTGCAGAACCGGACATGCTCCTGGTAGGCATAGGTGCAGCAGCGAAAACAGGAGCAGCCATAACTTGCGGGACACTTTGGTCCAAATGTGCAGTGCGAGTCAGCAGGGTTTGCAGGGCTAGTGCAAATTGATCCAAGCGGTGATCCTGTACATCCATCCTGGAAATGATGGCAGGTAAAGGTGGATTATTAGCACCATCAGGATTCATGGCCTTTGCGTAATGTCAGGGTGCCAGGAATCAGACTGAAACGAGAAGTGCAAAAATAATCACACCTTTATTAATAGGAAAAAAATAATAAAAAGTCCACAAGTCAAATAACAAGCCAGGAGTCAAAGCCAGAGCTGGTAGTCAGATGAGCCGAGTCAGGAGCCAAAGCGAATAGTCAGACGAGCCGGAATCGGGAGCAAAGAAAACAGCAGAGTCAGGAACAAGCCAGGGATCAGGAACCAGGAAGGACGTCAGGCAGCCAGGTAATACACAGGAACTCTCACAAACAGGTCTGAGACAACGCAAAGGCAAAGCATACTGAACAGAGGCCCCTTTAAATAATAAGTGATGAGATTACAATTCTGAGACTGCATCCTGTCTCACACGGATGATGCACACCACTCTGGCCATAAAAGGAAGTGCGGGAAATGAGCAGCATCCCCCACAATGCACCATAGTCAGCAAGAGAGGTGAGTAAAATGGCTGCCAGCAGCACATGGAGTTTGACTTATGCCGGACGATACGGTTCCCTTTGGACAGCCAACTAAGGTGACCTGATGGTGGGCTTTCCTACCTAGCGAATGGAAGGTTTGCGGTTGCTCAGCTGTCACTCTTGTGCTTGGTATGTGTGCTAGCGTGATGATGTTTTAAGAGGTTCTTCCATGTTAGTCAGTGGCGTGGCCTGTGTCGTCTCAGTTCTAACTTCAAATTCCTGTCTTATGGGCAGGTGTTTATCAACGATCTCCTCTTCAGGGTGCTCAGTGTCCTTCTTACGGAGCTGTGGTTCCTCTTTTAGGGGACCTCCCCTGTGTTCGGGATGTTGGTGCAGATGTTTTATCTGGTTCGGGGACTGATCTGCTCTTTGAGTTGTTCCTTTCCATCTGGGGAGCTGCTGGCTCCACATTGAGATTTAGTCAGGTGGCTTTGCTAGATCCCTTGGGTCTATCGCCTGCTCGATCGTCTTTAAGTTGACGTGGCTGTGTCCATTTTTCCGACTTTTTGAGGGCCGGTTTTGGGGTTCCTTTTGGTTCCCTTGCTTTCAGATCTGCCGCTGCTTGGGCTGGTCTGGCTAGGTGTAGGATCTGTTGTTTTTCCTTAGCTCTGAAGGTGACAGTGGACCTTGTTTTTTGAGGTTCTGTGCCTATCCCTCTTTGTGATCTGTGAGTAGGCTTGGCGGACTGGATTGCCTAGAAAGTGTCCTCTGTCTTGGAGGTTGGGCAATCTGATGTTTGAAAGGCCGTTTCTTCCTTACAGATAGTGTTTTTTTCCGTTTCTACAATGGATGGCAGCGTGCTATTGTTTATTTCTGAGTTTGCTACTTACTTTGCTGTTTGCTCAGTCTCTGAGCTTTGACGTTTTGAGGACTTTGTCTTCAGCTGTTTTTTCAATGCTATTGCATGATGTTTGGGAGATGTTTCTTCTCCTTGATGAGTATTTAAGCCTTTGGCTGGGGTGTCTTTGCCTCCTCCTGGTGGCCAGGTTCTTAATTCCAAAAAGTAATGAATGCAGCTGTGGACCCTTTCCATCTGAAGAAAAGAAAATTATCAGGTAAGCATAATAGATACCACCAGTTAAGTCTGTCGAATGCTTTCTCCACGTCGGTGGAGACCAGAATCATCTCAGTATCTTGTGCTGTGGTATAGTCGATCAGGTGTTATGTCCTGATTATGTTGTCCCTGGCCTCCCGATGCGGAACAAAGCCAACCTGGTCCACATGAACCAATTGTGATAGATATTTATCCTATTGGCCATGAATTTTAGCATATATTTTTGTCATCTGAGTTTATTAGGGAGATAGGTTGATAGTTCCCAGGTTCTTGAGGGGGCTTGTCTACCTTATGGATAAGGGTTATGTGCGCTAAAAGCATGTCCTGTGAGAAAGATCCATTATGATCAATGGCTTGGAAAACTTTGGTCAGTTGGGGGGCCAGGACTGTTTTGAAAATTTTATAATAGGCATTAGAAAAGCCATCTGGTCCTGGACTTTTCTGATTTGGAAGGGAATAGATTACTCGTATCACTTCTGTAGCATCAATTGGTGCTTCAAGAAGCTCAACTTCTTCCTGCGACAAAGTGGGTAACTCCGCTTCTGATACATATGATTCAATTTTTTGGATTTCGTGGGGCTTTTCTACAAGGGGGAGGTTGTACAGTTTTTGATAATAATTCTTAAATATCAAGGCTATCCCCTTTCTATCTTGTATGTGGGGTGTTCAGGGGTGGAAAGGCTATGAACATTAGAGTTAAGTGTTTTTTGTCGGAGAGATCTTGCTAAAAGTGACCTGCCTTGTTGCCATCGCTAAAATAAAGCTTTTTAAGAAAGAAGGCACGTCTTTGCGCTTCTTTATATAGAAATGTGTTGAAGGCAGATCTAGCTTTAGTCAAGTCTCTAAGTAGACCAGGGTTCGAGGGAGTCGAAGCATGCTTAGCCTCCAAATTCTGTAGAGTTTTAAATAAGGTGTTATATTCCGATCACTTAGATTTTACTAATCACACTTTATGTTTAAGGAATTCCCCATGTATTACCGCCTTATGTGCGTCCCACAAAATGTTAGGGGAGATAGAGTCGTTCTGGTTAAGTGTAAAATATTCAGATAGAGATTTTGTGATTTGCTCTATGAGGAGGGGGTCTCTGAGGAGAGACTCATCTAATCTCCATTGGTATTGACATATCGGGCAGAGGGCCACATCAACTCTAGTGTGACCATGGAGTGGTCATTCTCTTTGCCGCTGAACAAGCAGCATCTCCACGGAGATGGTGAAGAGTATGTGGTGTTTAGTTGTAGTTTTTTATTCTACTATCAAGAGTTTGTTATTTTAAAATAGTGCTGGTATGTACTATTTACTCTGAAACAGAAAAATATGAAGAGTTCTGTTTGTGAGAGGAATTTGATTTTAGCAGCAGTAACTAAAATCGTTTGCTGTTTCCACATAGGACTGTTGAGATGAGATAACTTCAGTTGGGGGAAACAGTTGGCAGACTTTTCTGCTTAAGGTATGACTAGCCATATTTCTAACAAGACTGAGTAATGCTGGAAGGCTGTCATTTTCCCCATCATGGGGACCGGTAAGCCATTTTCTTAGTCTCAAACAGAATAAAGGGCTTAATATGGGCTATAAAACTGGTAGACACTTTTATGGGCTAGATCGATTGCTTTATTTGGGCAATTTTATACAGCTTGAAGTTGAAATTCACACTTTATCACTTTGGGGAACGTTTTTTTACGTCAGGCACTGGTTTAGACACTTTCCCAGTCAGGAAGGGCCTTCTATGTAGTAGGCAGAGCCTTATTTTCGCGCCATTACTGCGCAGTTACTTTTGAGAGCAGGACATGCAGCTGCATGTGTGTGGGTCTGGAAGTGGTTGAAAAGGTTCCTAGAAGGCTTCATTTGGTATCGTATACCCCCCTGGGTTTGGTAAAGTCGCAGCAAAGGCTGTAGCTGGGACTGTAGAGGGGGTTAAAACTGTAAACGGCTCCGGTTTCGTCATTTTAAGGGTTAAAGGTCTGAAATTTGGGGTGCAATGCTCCCAGGGAATGAGCTTCCGCAGACCAGAGTGGGTCATCGTCACGACCGACGCCAGTCTAGTGGGCTGGGGCGCGGTCTGGGACTCCCTGAAGGCTCAGGGTCTATGGTCTCGGGAGAGTCTCTTCTCCCGATAAACATTCTGGAACTGAGAGCGATATTCAATACTCTCAGGGCTTGGCCTCAACTAGCAAAGGCCAGATTCATAAGATTCCAATCAGACAACATGACGACTGTTGCTTACATCAACCATCAGGGGGGAACAAGGAGTTCCCTGGGGATGAGAGAAGTGACCAAAATCATAAAATGGGCGGAGGATCACTCCTGCCACCTATCTGCGATCCACATCCCAGGAGTGGAAAACTGGGAGGCGGATTATCTGAGTCGTCAGACATTCCATCCGGGGGTGTGGGAACTCCACCCGGAGATATTTGCCCAGTTGACTCAATTATGGGGCATTCCAGACATGGATCTGATGGCGTCTCGTCAGAACTTCAAGGTTCCTTGCTACGGTCCAGATCCAGGGATCCCCAAGGCGACTCTAGTGGATGCATTAGTAGCGCCTTGGGCCTTCAACCTAGCTTATGTGTTTCCACCGTTTCCTCTCATTCCCAGGCTGGTAGCCAGGATCAACAGGAGAGGGCCTCGGTGATCCTGATAGCTCCTGCGTGGCCACGCAGGACTTGGTATGCAGACCTGGTGAATATGTCATCGGCTCCACCATGGAAGCTACCTTTGAGACAGGATCTTCTAGTACAGGGTCCATTCGAACATCCAAATCTAGTTTCCCTCCAGCTGACGGCTTGGAAATTGAACGCTTGATTTTATCTAAGGCGTGGGTTTTCGGATTCTGTGATAGATACTCTGGTACACAGCCAGAAAACCTGTAACTAGAAAAATTTACCATAAATATGGAAAATATATATCTGTTGGTGTGATCCAAGGGATTCTCATGGAGTAAGATCAAAATTCCTAGGATCCTTTCTTTTCTTCAGAAGGTTTGGATAAGGATTATCAGCGAGTTCTCTGAAGGTGACAGATTTCTGCTTTATCTGTCTTGTTACACAAACGACTGGCAGCTGTGCCAGATGTTCAAGCTTTTGTTCAGGCTTTGGTCAGGATCAAGCCTGTTTACAGACCTTTTGACTCCTCCCTGGAGTCTGAATTTAGGTTCTTTCAGTTCTTCCAAGGGGTTCCGTTTGAAACCTCTACATTCCATAGATATCAAGATGTTATCTTGGAAAGTTTCTGTTTTTGGTTGCTATTTCTTCTGCTAGAGAGTTTCTGAGTTATCTGCTCTGCAGTGTAATCCGCCCTATCTGGTGTTCCATTCAGATAAGGTTGTTTGTGGTACTAAACCTGGTTTCCTTTCCAAAGGTTGTTTCCAACAAGAATATTAACCAGGAAATAGTTGTGCCTTCTTTGTGTCCAAATCTAGTTTCAAAGAAGGAACGTTTGGTTACACAATTTAGATGTAGTTCATGGGCTTTAAAGTTCTATTTAGAAGCAACAAAGGATTTCAGACAAACGTCTTCTCTGTTTGTCGTTTATTCTGGCAAGAGGAGAGGTCAAAAAGCTACTGCTACCTCTCTTTCCTTTTGGCTGAAAAGCATCATCCGATTGGCTTATGAGACTACCGGACGGCAGCCTCCCGAACGCATCACAGCTCACTCTACTAGGGCTGTGGTTTCCACATGGGCCTTCAAGAACGAGGCTTCTGTTGATCAGATATGTAAGGCAGCGACTTGGTCTTCTCTGCACACTTTTACCAAATTCTACAAATTTGATACTTTTGCTTCTTCGGAGGCTATTTTTGGGAGAAAGGTTTTGCAAGCCGTGGTGCCTTCCGTTTAGGTAACCTGATTGGCTCCCTCCCTTCATCCGTGTCCTAAAGCTTTGGTATTGGTTCCCACAAGTTATGGATGACGCCGTGGACCGGACACACCAATGTTGGAGAAAACAGAATCTATGCTTACCTGATAAATTACTTTCTCCAACGGTGTGTCCGGTCCACGGCCCGCCCTGGTTTTTTAATCAGGTTTGATGAATTTCTTTCTTTAACTACAGTCACCACGGCACCTTATGGTTTCTCCTGTTTTTCTCCTGTCCGTCGGTCGAATGACTGGGGTGGGCGGAGCCTAGGAGGGACTATATGGACAGCTTTTGCTGTGCTCTTTGCCATTTCCTGTTGGGGAAGAGAATATTCCCACAAGTTATGGATGACGCCGTGGACCAGACACACCTTTGGAGAAAGTAATTTATCAGGTAAGCATAAATTCTGTTTTTGTGGTTGGATCAGTTCAGGTATACCCCTGATGCGAAGATTCTGCCTCCTACCTCGATTATCTAAATCTACATGAGATTGTAGATTTTCAATGGTGGTATACTGTTGTTGGATTTGTCTCAACATGGTGTCAAATTTAGTGTTTAAGTACTCTGTTCCCTCTTCAAGATATTCAACTCTGTCTCCCAGCTCATTTAGATCTTTTTTAACTTCCTTTAGCCCCTCTTTAATCAATTGGCTTACTTGTGATAACAGATTAGTCCTCTTTTTTGGGCAAAGAGCTGAGGTCGTCCTTGGTTAATGGACTGGGAGATTTAGCAGGAATGGATGAGGAATTCGAGTCTTCCGACTTACTATTGTTACCTAAATTATCTGCGTGGGCGTGGATTCAAGCGGCTTGAAAAATTCCTTTAGTGCAGTAGTGTTGCTGTGTGTTCCTTTAGTGGGTTTTGGGCCTTTAACGGACCTAGTATTTTTTTTAGCTGACATTGCAGGTAGATGTGTCTGTGTGTCCTCAGCGTTAATAGGGTATAAAACATTGACAACATTTATCTTAACTGCATGTATTAAGTGGTTAATATCTGCAATGTTTTTTTTTATTCAAATGTAAAAATGAAGGAACAGAAAAGTAGTAGCATCACACATCATTAAAACAAGTAAAATACGCACCCAATCTAGACTGGACTACATTTTTCTAAGCCAAATCCTGCTACCACTTTTGTCCACAGCTAAGATCCTGAATTGTCCCTGGTCTGACCACTCTATAGTGGAAGTCACCATATCGGGGGTACTAAACATAAACAGAACCAAATCCTGGTCCCTAAACACTAAGCTATTACAAGATGCTTTAACTTCACAAAAAATTAGAGATCAAGTGAGCGAATTCATAAGACTTAACTCAGGCAGCATTTCTAATCCTACATTTGTCTGGGGAGCATTGAAAGCCTACATTAGAGGCAGCTTAATTGCAGAAGCTAGCAAACAAAACAAACAAAATAAAGCTAAACTCGTACAACTACAATCAGAAGCTAATATACTGCGAACACAATTCACGGCTAATACCAGCAAAAAAATAAAAAATAAACTTAAAGCTATAAATGATGAGCTCGATAAGCTCTTAAATAAAGAAGCAGTCAGATCAATTAGACAGCTAAACACCCACTACTACATACACGGGAATAAACCCGATAAAATGCTAGCTAATAGACTTAAAGAAATTACCAGAAACACTACAGTACCACAACTTCAACTACCTGACAACAAAAACACTAATGACCCACTTAAGATTGCCAATGCTTTTGCTGACTACTACAGCGCCTTCTATAACCTTCCCGCAGGTAAGAAAGACATTGATAGTTCCAAAGACTTAAGCTCATTCCTAGGCCCCAGCAAGCTTCCGACAATCACTGAGGAGGAACGCAACAACTTAAACGCACCCATATCTGAGTTAGAGATTAAAAACACCATAAAAACTCTAAAAAGCTCCAAGACACCTGGTCCGGATGGATACCCAGGAATTTTTTATAAGATATTTCAAGAGGAAATCACACCCCTCCTCTCTCAAATGTTTAATTCTATAATGCAAAAGAAAGAAATTCCTAAAGAAATGCTTATGGCAAGAATAGCAGTTATCCCAAAACCAGGAAAGAATAAGCAACACTGTCAGAACTATAGACCCATCTCATTGATAAATCAAGATGTCAAAATTTTCACTAAAATCTTAGCAAATAGATTTAACCCCATACTCGAAAGGCTAATTCACCCGGACCAGGTGGGCTTTATCAGGAATAGGGAAGCCCCAGATAACACACGTAAAATAATAGACCTGATCAATTTGGCCTCAGTAGAAAAAACGCCTTCTCTGCTCCTCTCTTTGGATGCAGAGAAGGCGTTCGATAGGATTAACTGGAAATATATGTTCGCGGTGCTAGAAAAAACAGGGATCTCGGGGGCATTCTATGATGCTCTCACGATGCTATATTCCCACCCCTCAGCCTTTGTTAAACTGTCAGGATATCAATCTAAATTTGTACAGATTAGGAATGGGACTAGACAGGGGTGCCCCCTGTCCCCACTTCTGTTTGCTCTTTGTATCGAGCCATTGGCCATCCAGATCAGAAATAATCCTGACATCTCGGGTATACGACTGGGAGACAAGGAATATAAAATCTCGCTATTCGCGGATGATATCATATTATTTTTGACTAAACCCCTACTCTCCCTCCCCCCGTTATATGCAATGTTGCACCAATATGGAACCCTATCGGGGTACAAAATAAATGGAGATAAATGTGAAGCGCTTAGTATTAACCTACCCCAACACACCAAAAAACTCCTAGAAATTAATTTCTCATTTACATGGGCGAAGAAAAAACTTAAATACCTAGGAATATATCTCACAGCAGACATTCATTCCTTATATCAAGCAAATTACCCCCCAATGTATACACACATTAGGAACCTGATCACGAAATGGTTGAAGCTTAAAATTTCTTTTTATGGTAGGATAATATCCACAAAGATGACCTTACTCCCGAAGCTTTTATATTTATTTCGATCCCTACCAATTACTGTCCCTATAGCGGAACTTAATGCCCTACAGAAGGATATCTTGCGTTTTATGTGGCAGGGGAAACGGGCCAGAATAAATAAAAGAATCATGTGCACACATAGAAGGGAGGGAGGCGTAGGTCTCCCTGACCTGATCTCCTACTATTACTCGGCCCGCATGGCCCAAACAACACATTGGTTTAAACAGAAGTCACAACCTTTATGGATAGAGATTGAATCACAGATTGCTAACACAAATCAACTCTCTAGGTTACTTTGGACCCCAAAAAAACTCAGTACCGCTCCACTACTTAAATTTGTAGCAATATCCCACACAATCTTCTTATGGAATAAACTGATTACCAAATTCCCCATAGTTCAGAACAACTCTAGGTTGACTCCCTTAGTATTACCACAGACCACAATAGACTCAAATATACAAAACAAATGGGCTAATAAGGGACTTTATAGGATTGCTGATGTATACATAGATGGAGGCTTCCTCACATACGAACAATATAGAGACATAGACCCACACAATAGAAATATATGGTATCACTACTTGCAGCTAAAATCCAGAACAAGAGAAATAACAGGGCTCTTGAGACTGTCAGTGAGTACAGCTTTTGAGTCAATATGCCTGTCCGGGGAGATGACGCATGGGACAATCTCCCTACTATACCCTACATTCAATAACCAATTTAGAGAAACAAAATCCCCAAATATAGTGAAGTGGGAACAAGACTTAAATAAGACCTGGCCTCTTGAAACTTGGAAGACTAACCTAGCAAAAGGTCTCTCGTTTACACACAATGCCATCTTGAAGGAGAACTACCTTAAGGTAGCGTTCAAATGGTACATTTACCCAACTAGATATGGAGACTCGAATAAACCTTCCATAAACTCCTGTTACAGAGGTTGTAATGATAGGGGCACGTATATTCATATGTGGTGGGAGTGTGGTGGGGCTAGAGAGATATGGGGAAAAACCTCAGAATACCTCAGTTTAATATTCCATAAGAACATCACATTATCCCCCGAACAGGCATTATTACACTTCCCGATTCCTAACATTCTAAAACAACACCAAAAAATAGTGATGACCATCTGCACAGTAATCAGAATCTGTATTGCTCAATACTGGAAAACAACACCTCCGAGCTTCACATTTATCAAGAATAAAATCATTTACCACTATGAAATGGCTAGTTTAGCAGCAGATACCTTAAATACGAAGGAGGAATTTATTGCCCAATGGGAACCTTTCATTATGTACCATGAAGCTAACAGGCAAAGAATTACAGAGACATGTGGGGTTAGTCCCACAGACACAAGAGAGATGGGGAGAGAGCCGGGATCAACTGTCAACGGATAACCATTGTATATGTATATCACTTGTATTATTCTGAAAGCATAGACTGTTGACTACTTAACCCTTATGTTCTAGATTTCGTAAATTAGGATATGTTATGTTCTGAGTTGTGGCTAACTGTACTAAGAATCTAAGACACCTACGGACTTTAGAGTAAGAACACCTGAACTTTTGAACCTTAAAACTGTTAAAGAGAGATATGAACCTGACAACATTTGAAATGCATTTATTGTACTTATATGCTGATTGTACATGTCTGAATTTATGTTTTTTTTTTTAACTAAAATTAATAAAACTTTTTTCAAAATAAAACAAGTAAAATACTTACTTGTTCACAGAACCTTTATTATACTGAGAGAGAACGAGAAAAAAAAGAACGAGAAAAAAAAGAGAAAATGAGAAAAAACAGAAAGAAAAAACAGAGAAAGAGAAAAAAGAAACAGAGAAAAATGGAAAAAGAGCGAAAGAAAGGGAAAAAAGGGGAAAAATCTGCGAGAGAGCAGATTATTATTATTATTATTAACGTTTATTTGTATAGCGCCACAAATTTCTGTAGCGCTGGGTACAAAGATAGGGGGATACAATGAAAAAGATTTGTGATAAAATATAAAACATAAACTAAACAAATCTAGTACAGGAGGAAGAGGGCTCTGCTCCGGAGAGCTGACAGTCTACAGGTTGAGGGTGCAGAGACATGAGGTTTGGGGTAGCTTGTCACATGGATTGTAGTTGCAGCAGGGAGTCAGGTAGTTTAAGAATTATTTTGGTTAGTATGAGAGATGGAGGAGAGATGGTAAGCCTCTCTGAATAGGTGGGTTTTCAAGGAGCTTCTGAAGCTATACAAGGTTGGAGACAGTCTTATGGAGTGGGGTAGAGAGTTTCAGAGGACAGGAGCAGCACGTGAGAAATCTTGGAGGCGGGAGTGGGATGTAGAGATAACAGGAGTAGAGAGTCGTAGGTCAGAGGTTTATCAAAGAGGTCGGGATGGGAATATTTAGAGATGAGAGAGGAAATGTAGTTGGGAGTTAGACTGTTGAGTGCTTTGTAAGTTAGGGCTAATACCTTAAATTGTATTCTGGAGTGTATGGGGAGCCAGTGAAGCAGCTGATGTAGATCGGCGACTTAGGTGGATGAGTCTAGCTGAAGCATTCATAATAGATTGGAGGGAGGAGAGGTGGTGTTTTGGAAGGCCATTTAGAAGTAGATTGCAGTAATCAATGCGTGACAGAATGAGGGAATTAATTTGTATTTTTGTAGTTTTTTGAGTAAGGAAGGGACGAATTCTGGAAATGTTTCGTAGGTGTGCACTGCAGGATTTGGTAAGCACTTGTATATGTGGGTTGAATGTGAGTTCTGAGTCAAGTGTGACCCCAAGACAGTGGATCTGGGGTGAGGTGTTTAGAATAGAGTTTCCAACCATCAGATAAATGTCAGGTGTTGGATGTCTTGAAGAGGGGGGAATAAGAAGCAGCTCAGTTTTGGACAGATTGAGTTGGAGGTAGTGGGAAGACATCCAAGTGTAAATTGCAGAGAGGCAGTTGGAAATCTGGTTGAGTAAAGAGGGAGAGATATCAGGAGAGGAAAAATAGATTTGTGTATCATCAGCATATAAATGGTACTGAAAGCTAAAGGAGGCGATACATTTTACAATTTAGTATGTATAGAGAGAGAAAAGCAAGGGACCCAAGACAGAGCCTTGCGGTACTCCAACTGAGGGAGGCATAGGATCACAAGATATGTTGTTAAAGGAAACTGAAAATGAGCGGTTTAAGAGATATGAGGCAAACCAGGAGAGGGCTGTGTCTTGGATGCCAAATGAATGTACGATTTTAAGAAGGAGAGGATGGTCAACTATGTCAAAAGCAGCGGACAGGTCAAGAAGAATTAGTAAGGAGTAGCGGCTCTTTGCTTTAGCTGATAAAAGGACGTGTGTTACTTTAGTAAGAGTGGTTTCTGTTGAGTGTTTAGGGCGTTAGTTGTGAGAAATTTAGTTAGGCGATCATAACAAATGTTGCATTTCTGTATAAATGAGCATTCAATTAGAAAAAAATACACATTTAAACCTGTTGAAATTAACATTGATATGAGAATTTTTATATTTTTTAATGAAATATGTCTAAGTAAAATATTACATTTAATATATAAATATTACATTTGGTGATACTAAAATGGTACATTTGCCTTAAAAAAAAAGTGATACCTAAAACACACTTGTTCAGAGATGCATGTGACCTACATAAACCTGATTTTCTGATTTTTCACCAGAGATCTCTTACTTTTCCTCTTTATGTTCCTTAGACTGTAAGCTCAAGAGATCACCAATTAAGAAGTTGATCACAGTGAATAAAAGGTGGTATATATCTAATCTTAACTCAATATAAGGGTCCTCTACTTACTTTAGGTTTGTGTAATTATCTTTTTTGTGTGTAAATATTACTCTGTAATCATTGACTTATTGTCACAGGTCTGTAGAATATGCTGAATTTTTCTAAATTAAAGTGAAATGAAGGTCAAAAATAATCTTGGTTCAGATTAAGCATGTCATTTTAAGAGAATTTACTTCTAATATCAAACTTACTTTGTTCTCTTGGTATAATTTGTTGAAAAACATAGCTTGATCAGGAGCAGAAATGCACAACTGGGAGATAGCTTTTGATTGGAGGCTACACATATATGCCAATATGTAATTTGCTCACCAGGTGGGTTCAGCTAGATCCCTGTAGTGCAATTTATAAACTGATTTTAACTATGTATGTATGCAAGAAGTAGTGCAATTACAAACTGTTCCTGAGCCTACCTGGGTATGCTTTATTAAGAGAATGAAGCCAATAAGTAAATTAGAAGATTGTTTGAAATCACATGCTTTATCTGAATCATGAAAGAAAAAAAATGTGCTTCATGTCCCTTTAAAACTGAGCAGGCTGGGTTTTCATGCAATTGCATCACTTTATTAACAGTTTCTCCAATGTGATTGTGTCTATATTTTGCTTTCGCTTCAGGATATTTTCCTATGCTTTAATGATTTAAAAGAACATGAGGAAGTCTTCATGTATCATTTATGAAGCAGACAATTCACAAACAATGAGTAAATTATTGAAATAAACTTTCAGGTGACAGATTATTCTTTTGACACAAAAACATAAAACCATGTAATCTTATATAATATTAATCTTTAAAGTATCTGACAGTTTTAACTATATACAGTATATATATATATATATATATATATATATATATATATATATATATGTATATATATATATATATGTTGCTTTAGCAGGGTGACTTTTTTTTAATTATATTGCTTTGACTAAAATCCAGAAATGTTTCAAAGAAAATTTACATTTAAGATAAATGTATCAATTTTATTACAATAAACTGTAAACTAGATATTCAGATTCAGACAAAAATGCAAACAATTAGTAATTTTACTGTATTTTTTTTTTAAAGCATAAAAAAACTGACCCCTTTAACTGAAACAGAAAAATGTAATTGGTTTGTTCATTCAGTTAAAAAAATGTTACTGCGGGAAAAGACTTTTCTGCTAGTGGGAAATTATTAATTTTACAGTTCTACATTATCCATTAGCAATCGATCAATGTCATTGCCAGCTGATTGGTTCCTGTGTCAGCCAATAAGTGTGCAGCTTCACTTTACTTGAAAACCCTGACCCTATTAAAAATAAATACATTTAAAAAGCCATGATCTTCTGCAACTACTCTAACTTTTATTTCTTCAGTTATAAGTTTAAAGTGGTGATAACCAAAGTGGTTTTACTCACCACACCATGATAGAATGAGCAAGGTAATGCATACCTACCATATTTGCACTGGTAAATTTACTCACGTACTGCTTAGTTTCAAACCCCCCCCTCCCGCAACACTTTTTTTCTAATGGTGACATTTCGCTTTGTCATCCAATCAGAAATGAAGCTGCAGGAATTGCTATTTTCCATGCAGACATTTTTTATTTGTTATATGCGTGAGCAATCGCTTGCTGTCTAACCGTAGAATGAGTCCCAATGACGTAGTAGTAAGCAGTGAATTTGACCTCTCATTACTATTCACTGATTACTTATATTGCAGCAATTTGTTACACACTAAAGCCCTGGGCCTCGATCCGATATACAGCGTCGCCCGCAGAAGCTGGTGACGACAAAATTTGCGCGGGTTTGGTATCCTATATACGGCGTAACCTAGAAGTTACGCTCGTATATTTCTGCCTTCGCCCGTAGTTTTTTGGGCCATAGGCAGGTATACCAAACCCGCGCAGTTTGGTATCCAATATACAGCGTAAGGACTTACGTGGCGAAAATTGAGAAATCTTACTCCATTTTCACCTCACCACAAAATGCAGCTGTAGTAAGCCTTACGCTGTCTATTGGAGCCCCGTAACTCCCTAAACTAGCTGCTAAATAAAACCTAACACATGCGCAATGTCTATCTACCTGTCAACCGCGAACTGCTAAATAAAACCTAACACCTAACGCATGCGCAATGTCTATCTACCTGTCAACCGCGATCCCAGGCCGCAATCCCTAATAAAGTATTTAACCCCTAAACCACCGCTCCCGGACACCGCCGACACCTACTTTAAAAGTATAACCCACTAATGTGATCCCCCTACACCGTCGCCAGGTACATTACATACCCCCTAATGTGAGCTCCTACCCCGCCGCCAGCTATATTAAACTACCGCCGAATGTGAGCCCCTTACACCGCCGCCAGCTACATTAAACTACCCCCTAATGTGAGCCCCTTACACCGCCGCCAGCTACATTAAACTACCCCCTAATGTGAGCTCCTACCCCGCCGCCAGCTATATTAAATGTATTAACCCCTAATCTAATCCCCCTACACTGCCGCCAGCTATAATAAATGTATTAACCCCTAATCTAATCCCCCTACACCGCCGCCACCTATATTAAATAGATTAACCCCCAATCTAATCCCCCTACACCGCCGCCAGCTATATTAACTATATTAACCCTAATTATATTAGGGTTAATATATTTAATATAGTTATTATATTATATATATTAACTATATTAACCCTAATATAATTAGGGTTAATATAGTTAATATCGTTATTATATTATATATATACATTAAGTATAATAACCCTATCTAACTCTAACATCCCTAACTAAATTCTTATTAAAATAAATCTAATTAATATTAAAATTATTAATTAAAATATTCCTATTTAAATCTAAATACTTACCTATAAAATAAACCCTAAGATAGCTACAATATAATTAATAATTACATTGTAGCTATTTTAGGGTTTATATTTATTTTACAGGTAACTTGGTATTTATTTTAACTAGGTACAATAGCTATTAAATAGTTAATAACTCTTTAATAGCTACCTAGTTAAAATAATTACCAATTTACCTGTAAAATAAATCCTAACCTAAATACACCTACACTATCAATAAATGAAATAAACTACAAATATCTAAACTAAAATACAATTAAATAAACTAAACTAAATTACAAAAACAAACACTAAATTACAAAAAATAAAAAAAGATTACAAGAATTTTAAGCTAATTACACCTATTCTAAGCCCCCTAATAAAATAACAAAGCCCCCCAAAATAAAAAAATTTCCCTACCCTAATCTAAATTAAAAAAGTTAACAGCTCTATTACCTTACCAGCCCTTAAAAGGGCTTTTTGCGGGGCATGCCCCAAAGAAATCAGCTCTTTTGCCTGTAAAAAAAACACAATACCACCCCCCAACATTACAACCCACCACTCACATACCCCTACTCTAACCCAAACCCCCCTTAAATAAACCTAACACTACCCCCCTAAAGATCTCCCTACCTTGTCTTCACCCAGCCGGGCAGAACTCTTCATCCGATCCGGGCGATGTCTTCAATCAAGCGGCAAAGAAGAAGTCTTCCATCTGGGCGATGTCTTCAATCAAGCGGCAAAGAAGAGGTCCTCCATCGGGGCGAAGTTTTCTTCCAAGCGGCATCTTCAATCTTCTTTCTTCGCTCCTCTGACGCGGAACATCCATCCGGCACGACGACTTCCCGACGAATGAGGTTCCTTTAAATGATGTCATCCAAGATGGCGTCCGTCGAATTCCGATTGGCTGATAGGATTCTATCAGCCAATCGGAATTAAGGTAAGGTTCAGCCAATCGGATTGAACTTGAATCTAATTGGCTGATTCAATCAGCCAATCAGATTTTTCTATCTTAATTCCGACTTACGGCACTTTAGCATCTGACGGCGCCGTATATTGGATAGCTTGAGTTGCGAGCTGAAACTATGGGTGGCGGGGGTTCCCTCGCTTGCGCCGCAGACTACGATCTTTATCGGATCGCGCCCCTGGAGTGCACATTCAGAACTACGTTTAGAGCGGGTGCACCTGCTCTATATGTCACTAAGCTAAAGAAAAGAGAATGCATAAGGGACGAGTAACAAAACACACAGAGAAATACATTTTGTGTAACTTTAAAACATATAAAGACGTATTTCAATTAAATAAACAAGAGGATTTTTTCTATGTTACGATTACTGTTCAATTTATATTCACTAACATAAATGGATAATAAACAGTGTTCCTTTCGTAAAAACAAATTTGTTCAATCAAAGTAAATATAAAAAGGAACAGATTGTGCAAAAAACAGCAAACAACTTACTTGATTTCTTGAAAAATAAGCACTTAGGAATTCTCAGTGTACCCCTGCTCCCAGCGTGATAAGAGCAGAGAATTTTAAAAAATGTAAGTTTTATTCTGTCAGTACTAGGCATGAGCTAATATGACTTCCTGTTATTTAGGCTTTTCACTAGCCTAGAAGTTATATGACATCAAGCTAAGATAAACCTTCCTGCTAAGGCCTCTTCTTCCTTGTAAGGCCCTGACAGGAAGTAAAAGACACTGCACAAATGTAGTGTAAAAATAAATAAAAGATAAATTCATTTAAATAGATGAATAATGCATATTACAATTATTTCTATTAAGTATAAGCAACTGCTTAGTTTAATAAAACAATGAAACTGACTGTTTAACTCCCTTTAAAAGGACATAAAACCCACATTTTTCCTTTAATGATTCAGACAGAGCATTAAATATTAAAACGCGTATTCATTTCTTTCTATTATGTTTTTTGTTTCGTTCCATTTGTATCTTTTGTTGAAAAGTATACCTCTGCAGGCTCAGAAGCTGCTGATTGGTGGCTACAAATATGTTTGTCATTGGCTTTCTGCTAACTCCCAGTAGTGCTAATCCTTCAACAAATGATACCAAGAGAAATCAGTAAATTGGAAAGTTGTTTAATATTGTATGCTCTATCTGAATGATGAAAGAAACATTTTGGGTTTAAGTCCCTTTATTTTATTTTAAAATACTTTTTATTAAAAAAATTTGCAATATACATACAAAGAAAAAAGTACTTTTATCATTACATTCTCATCCCTTCTGAGATACAGGTATTCGAGACATATCAATAATCAACCTTCCTGCCTGTATACCTTCCCATATATCAGAATACATATTACAGAGTGGAGCTATCGCTCCTTGGCATGTTTTCCATTTAATCTTAACCATTCTCGTGCATCCAGAAAAATGGACTACATAATTGTGGGATGAGTAGTAATCATATCAAACATAATAAAATGAATTATCGGAATAACAACTGTAAATAAACCAACTTCTCCCCCCATTCTCATATAGAACAGTGACTCTTTTTGAGAATAGTACAATACCTGAAAAGTAGAGACACTTCTTCCCACGGTGCACCCCCGCCAACCCCGTATCGGCTCATATAAATTTCAGACTTTAGATGTTTGTTATTGTCTGCCTATCCAGTAAAACCATACCCTTTGCACTGTCTCCTTATTATTTAGGATTCCTGCTGCTTCCTCATACATGGTGTAGGTAAATTGTATTTCTTCTGTTATGTGTGATCAGTCCACGGGTCATCATTACTTCTGGGATATAACTCCTCCCCAACAGGAAATGCAAGAGGATTCACCCAGCAGAGCTGCATATAGCTCCTCCCCTCTACGTCAGTCCCAGTCATTCTCTTGCACCCAACGACTAGATAGGATGTGTGAGAGGACTATGGTGATTATACTTAGTTTTTATGACTTCAATCAAAAGTTTGTTATTTTACAATAGCACCGGAGCGTGTTATTACTTCTCTGGCAGACTTTGAGGAAGAATCTACCAGAGTTTTTTACTATGATTTTAACCGGAGTAGTTAAGATCATATAGCTGTTCTCGGCCATCTGAGGGAGGTAAAAGCTTCAGATCAGGGGACAGCGGGCAGATGAATCTGCATTGAGGTATGTAGCAGTTTTTATTTTCTGAATGGAATTGATGAGAAAATCCTGCTATACCGTTATAATGACATGTATGTATACACTTCAGTATTCTGGGAATGGTATTTCACCGGAACTACTCTGTTAAAGGTCACTAATCCTTTTAATAAGTATTTATCATGTTAAACGTTTTTGCTGGAATGTAGAATCGTTTACATTGCTGAGGTACTGAGTGAATAAATGGTTTGGGCTTTATTTTCCACTTGGCAGTTGTTTGCTTTTATGGTGACAGTTTCGTTTCTCTTTCACTGCTGTGGTGTGAGAGGGAGGGGCCGTTTTTGGCGCTCTTTGCTACGCATCAAAAATTTCCAGTCAGCTACTATTATATTTCCTGCATGATCCTGTTTCATCTCTGACAGATCTCAGGGGTCTTCAAACTTCTTTGAAGGGGAGGTACATTGTACTCTCAGCTGAGCTGTGAGAATTTCATATTGACTGTGAATAAAAACGTTACTCTATAATTTTTATGTAAAATTTAGTTATTGTTATTTTACTAATGGGAACAAACCTTTGCTAAAAGTTGTGGTTGTTTTAAAGTTGATGCTAATAACTGTTTTTCAGTTTCTTTATCTCAACTGTCCATTTAATCGTTTAAGTACCTCTTTGAGGCACAGTACGTTTTGCTAAAAAAGATTATAACCAGGTTGCAAGTTATTGCTAGTGTGTTTAAACATGTCTGACTCAGAGGAAGATATCTGTGTCATTTGTTCCAATGCCAAGGTGGAGCCCAATAGAAAATTTATGTACTAACTGTATTGATGCTACTTTAAATAAAAGTCAATCTGTACAATGTGAACAAATTTCACCAATCTGCGAGGGGAGAGTTATGCCGACTAACTCGCCTCACGCGGCAGTACTGCATCTCCCGCCCGGGAGGTGCGTGATATTATGGCGCCTAGTACATCTGGGCGGCCATTACAGATAACATTACATAGATATGGCTACTGTTATGACTGAAGTTTTGTCTAAATTACCAGAACTAAGTGGCAAGCGTGATCACTCTGGGGTGAGAACAGAGTGCGCTGACAATACTAGGTCCATGTCTGATACTGCGTCACAGCTTGCAGAGCATGAGGACGGAGAGCTCTTCATTCTGTGGGTGACGGTTCTGATCCAAACAGATTGGGATTCAGATATTTCAAATTTAAATTTAAATTGGAGAACCTCCGTGTATTACTAGGGGGAGGTCTTAGCAGCTCTCAATGATTGTAACACCGTTGCAATACCAGAGAAACTGTGTAGGTTGGATAAATACTTTGCGGTACCGGCGAGTACTGACGTTTTTCCTATACCTAAGAGATTAACTGAAATTGTTACTAAGGAGTGGGATAGACCCGGTGTGCCGTTCTCACCCCCTCCAATATTTAGAAAGATGTTTCTAAATATGACGCCACCACTCGGGACTTATGGCAAACGTTCCCCTAAGGTGGAGGAGCAGTTTCTACTCTAGCTAAGCGTACCACTATCCCGGTGGAGGATAGGCTGTGCTTTTTCAGATCCTATGGATAAAAAATTAGAGGGTTACCTTAAGAAAATGTTTTGTTCAACAAGGTTTTATTTTGCAACCCCTTGCATGTATCGCGCCGATTACGGCTGCGGCGGACAGCATTTTGGATTGAGTCCTCTGGAAGAGAACCTTAGTTCATCTACGCTAGGACGACATTATGGACAGGCTTAGAGTCCTTAAAACTAGCTAATTCATCATTTCGGAGGGCCGTAGTACATTTAACCAAACTTACGGCTAAGAACTCAGGATTCGCCATACAGGCACGTAGGGCACTGTGGCTAAAAATCCTGGGTCAGCTGATGTTACTTCTAAGTCCAAATTACTTAATATACCTTTCAAGGGGCAGTTCTTTATTTGGGCCCGGTTTTGAAAGAAATTATCGCTGACATTACAGGAGGGTATAGGGGCCACGCCCTACCGCAAGACAAAGCCAAAGCTAAGGCTAGACAGTCTAATTTTCGTCCCTTTCCGGAATTTCAAAACAGGAGCAGCATCAACCTCCACTGCACCAAAACAGGAAGGAGCTGTTGCTCGTTACAGGCAAGGCTGGAAGCCTAACCAGTCCTGGGAACAAGGGGCAAACAGGCCAAGGAAACCTGCTGCTGCCCCAAAGACCAGCATGAACCGAGAGCCCCCGATCCGGGACCGGATCTAGTGGGGGGCAGGACTTTCTCTCTTCGCCCAGGCCTGGGCAAGAGATGTTTCCAGGATCCCTGGGGCGCTAGAGATCATATCTCAGGGATACCTTCTAGACTTCAAATTCTCTCCCCCAAGAGGGAGATTTCATCTGTCAAGGTTGTCAACAAACCAGATAAAGAAAGAAGCGTTTCTACGCTGTGTACAAGATCTGTTATTAATGGGAGTGATCCATCCGGTTCCGCGGTCGGAACAAGGACAAGGGTTCTACTCAAACCTGTTTGTGGTTCCCAAAAAAGAGGGAACTTTCAGGCCAATCTTAGATTTAAAGATTCTAAACAAATTCCTAAGAGTTCCATCGTTCAAAATGGAAACTATTCGGACAATCTTGCCCATGATCCAAAAGGGTCAGTACATGACCACAGTGGATTTAAAAGATGCTTACCTTCACATACCGATCCACAAAGATCATCACCGGTATCTACGGTTTGCCTTCCTAGACAGGCACTACCAGTTTGTAGCTCTTCCATTCGGATTGGCTACGGCCCCAAGAATCTTCACAAAGATTCTAGGTGCCCTTCTGGCGGTACTAAGACCGCGAGGGATTTCGGTAGCTCCGTACCTAGACGACATTCTAATACAAGCTTCAAGCTTTCAAACTGCCAAGTCTCATACAGAGTTAGTTCTGGCATTTCTAAGGTCGCATGGATGGAAAGTGAACGAAGAGAAGAGTTCTCTTTTTCCTCTCACAAGAGTTCCATTCTTGGGGACTCTTATAGATTCTGTAGAAATGAAGATTTACCTGACAGAAGACAGGTTAACAAAGCTTCAAGATGCATGCCGTGTCCTTCATTCCATTCAACACCCGTCAGTAGCTCAATGCATGGAGGTGATCGGCTTAATGGTAGCGGCAATGGACATAGTACCTTTTGCACGCCTACACCTCAGACCGCTGCAATTATGCATGCTAAGTCAGTGGAATGGGGATTACTCAGATTTGTCCCCTACTCTGAATCTGAATCAAGAGACCAGAAATTCTCTTCTATGGTGGCTTCATCGGCCACACCTGTCCAGGGGGATGCCATTCAGCAGGCCAGACTGGACAATTGTAACAACAGACGCCAGCCTACTAGGTTGGGGCGCTGTCTGGAATTCTCTGAAGGCTCAGGATTATGGAATCAGGAGGAGAGCCTCCTTCCAATAAACATTCTGGAATTGAGAGCAGTTCTCAATGCCCTTCTGGCTTGGCGCCCAAATAACAACTCGGGGGTTCATCAGGTTTCAGTCGGAAATATCACGGACGTAGCTTACATCAACCATCAGGGAGGGACAAGAAGCTCCCTAGCAATGATGGAAGTATCGAAGATAATTCGCTGGCAGAGTCTCACTCTTGCCACCTGTCAGCTATCCACATCCCGGGAGTGGAGAACTGGGAGGCGGATTTCTTGAGTCGCCAGACTTTTCATCCGGGGGAGGGGAACTTCATCCGGAGGTCTTTGCCCAAATACTTCGACGTTGGGGCAAACCAGAGATAGATTCTCATGGCGTCTCGCCAGAACGCCAAACTTCCTCACTACGGGTCCAGATCCAGGGATCCGGGAGCGGTTCTGATAGATGCTTTGCCACAGCTTACCTTGGAACTTCGGATGGCTTATGTGTTTCCACCCTTCCCGCTGCTTCCTCGATTGATTGCCAAAATCAAACAGGAGAGAGCATCAGTGATTCTAATAGCACCTGCATGGCCACGCAGGACTTGGTATGCAGATCTAGTGGACATGTCATCCTGTCCGCCTTTGGTCTCTACCTCTAAGACAGGACCTTCTGATACAGGGTCCGTTCAAACATCAAAATCTAACTTCTCTGAAGCTGACTGCTTGGAAATTGAACGCTTGATTTTATCAAAAACGTGGTGGGTTTTTCTGAGTCGGTTTATTGATACCCTGATACAGGCTAGGGAAGCCTGTACTAGAAAGATTTACCATAAAATATGGCGTAATACTATACTGGTGCGAATCCAAACGTTACTCCATGGAGTAAGGTTAGGATCCCTAGGATATTGTCCTTTCTACAAGAAGGGCTTAGAAAAAGGGTTATCGGCTAGTTCATTAAAGGGGACAGATTTCAGCTCTGTCCATCTTGTTACACAGGCGCCTGGTCAGAAAATCCAGACGTCCAGGCCTTTTGTCAGGCTTTTAGCTAGGATCAAGCCTGATGTTTAAAGCTGTTGCTCCACCCATGGAGTTTAAACTTAAGTTCTTAACGTTTTACAGGGGTGTTCCGTTTTGAACCCCTTCATTCCATTGATATAAAATTGTTATCTTGGAAAGTTCTGTTTTTAATGGCTATTTCCTCGGGCTCGAAGAGTCTCTGAGTTATCAGCATTACATTGTGATTCTCCTTATATGATTTTTCACTCAGACAAGGTAGTTCTGCGTACTAAACCTGGGTTCTTACCTAAGGTAGTCACTAACAGGAATATCAATCAAAGAGATTGTTGTTCCATCCTTGTGTCCAAATCCTTCTTCAAAGAAGGAACGTCTTCTACACAATCTGGATGTAGTTCGTGCCTCAAGTTCTACTTGCAGGCAACTAAAGATTTTCGTCAAAACTCTTCCCTGTTTGTCGTTTATCTGGACAGAGGAGAGAGGTCCAAAAAGCTTCTGCTATCCTCTCTCTCTTTTTGCTTCGGTAGCATAATACGTTTAGCCTATGAGACTGCCTGGACAGCAGCCTCCCTGAAAGAATTACAGCTCACTCCACTAGAGCTGTGGCTTCCACTTGGGCCTTTAAGAATGAGGCCTCTGTTGAACAGATTTGCAAGGCTGCAACTTGGTCTTCGCTTCATACTTTTTCCAAATTTTTACAAAATTTGACACTTTTGCTTCTTCGGAGGCTATTTTTGGGAGAAAGGTTCTTCAGGCAGTGGTTCCTTCTGTATAATGAGCCTGCCTATCCCTCCCGTCATCCGTGTACTTTTGCTTTGGTATTGGTATCCCAGAAGTAATGATGGACCCGTGGACTGATCACACATAACAGAAGAAAACATAATTATGCTTACCTGATAAATTCCTTTCTTCTGTTGTGTGATCAGTCCACGGCCCGCCCTGTTTTTAAGGCAGGAAAATATTTTTTAAATTATACTCAAGTCACCACATTCACCCTTGGTTACACTCCTTTCTCGTTGATTCTTGGTCGAATGACTGGGACCTGACGTAGAGGGGAGGAGATATATGCAGCTCTGCTGGGTGAATCCTCTTGCATTTCCTTTTGGGGAGGAGTTATATCCCAGAAGTAATGATGACCCGTGGACTGATCACACAACAGAAGAAAGGAATTTATCAGGTAAGCATAAATTATGTTTTTATTATATATCTCCGTCCATGTTGGTGCTCCTATCTTCCAGTATCTTGCGATACATATTCTTGTGACTGTACATAGAATTCTAATGGTGTTCAAGTGCCTATGGTAGATTTCTAATGGGTTCATGCAGTAGTGAGTAGCTGCCTTGTATGGTAAGGGTAACCTCCTCATCTATCAACTGACCTATAAATGAAGATAGCTTTCTCCACAGTTCCTGCACAGCCGCGCAATCCCACCACATATGCTTGTATGTGCCTCTCTGTCCACACCCTCTATAGCACAGGTTACTTCCCTGAGGCTTAATGTGTGCAGATCTAATTGGGGTTAAATACCACCTAAAGGCTGTTTTCAGTGTTCTCTTTTAAATCAACGCTTAATAAGCCCTTATCTCCCGATTGAATATTAATTCCCACTCCTGTTTATCTTTTACTATTTCCAATTCCCTTTCCCATGCTAGCATTATTTGTGTTTTCGGCGCTGTTGGAGGGGATTGGATTGTTACATATAGCCTGGATATTGTGTGTTTGGGTCTATGTGGGCTAAGACTAGAGGTTTCTAATGTCGTGGGTCATTCTACTAGGCGCGTTTTTTGAGGAATTCTCGGAGAGAAGATTGCAGCTGTAAATATATGAACCAGTGTAACTTGAGGGGTGCCATCCTCTCTTGTAGGTGAGAGAAAGGTAAACATTGCACCCTTCTTACTATGTCTGCTACTCTATAGAGGCCTTTATTCTCCCATTTCTTCAGATATTTATGTGTATCCCCCTGTAAGAGATATCTAATTGTCATCAGCAAGGAATTTTAGGGATGCTGTCTTCTCTCTTCCTAATTTTTGACCATACTTAACTGTAAGATCTCTTGTGTGTGTTTCTGAATGACGGCTCGTCAACCTTAATCTGCTTGTGTGAGTCCACAAAATGGAGTCTGGGTAAGTCCTCCCCTCTAATTCTGCCTCTAAGGTAATCCAGACAGCTTCTCCCTCTCTCCTCAGTATCATTGCATCTTGTGCTGTTCTGGCTGCTCTATAATAGTCTATTAAGTTAGGCCCCCCGACCCTCCTAGCGATCTATGTCTATGTACTAAGTGTTTAGAAATCCTCGCATTTTTGTACCTATTATGAAAGCTGATAGATCTGTCTGTAACCTTTCAATATCTGCAGTGACAATCTTTATTGGCAGTGTTCTAAATAGATAGGGCAATCGAGGAAGAACGGTCATTTTGACTGCAGCCCAATCTGCCCATCCAAGAGAAGTTATATTTGCGCCATTTTGCGATATCTCGTTTGATTTTTGAAATAGAGGTGGGTAGTTGTATTTATATAGGTGTTGTATCTGGTGTGAGAGATTAATCCCTAAGTATTTAAGTGTGTGCTTGACCCACCTAAAATCAAAGTTTAGCTTCAATAATTTCTTAGTCTGGTGGAGGAATAGCAATAGGGAGAACCTCACATTTATCCGAGTTAATTTTGTAGCCTGATATGGTCGAGAAGGATGCTAACACTGGCATATAAAATTTGGGTAAGGAGATGAGAGGTTTTGTAATGGTCAATAGGATATCATCTGCGAATAGGCCAGTTTGTATTCTGAGTGTTGCTATCTTAACTCCCTCTATGTCTGGGTTGCGTTCTTACTCTAGCTGCCAAAGGTTCAATGCAGAGCGCGAATAGTAAGGGCGACAGGGGAACAATCCCTGTCTCGTGCCGTTAAGTAGGGGAAGATGGTAGATCTATAGCCTCCCCACACTCACCTGAGCCTGGGGCTTCGAGTAGATTGCTCAAATAGCTGTCATGAAGGTACCCTCAAAGCCCATTCTCAATAAAACCTTGGATCATGTATTTCCAGTCAAATTTGTTGAACGCTTTCTCCGCGTCTAGCGATAATAAGCAGAGAAGGCGTCCTCTGTCTTTCGAAATGGTAAATAATGTTAGTGATTCTACCGTATGTTATCTGGGGCTTCCTTATCCTTAATGAATCCTACCTGATCTGGGTGAACTAAACTAGGGAGAATTTCTTAAGTCGGTTTAAGTCCCTTTAAAGGGACAGTTTACTCAAAAAAATATGTATCCCCTTTAATTTGTTCCTATTGATCCACTTTACCTACTAGAGTGTATTAAAATTGTTTACAAGTATTTCCATTACATTTATATTGGCATTTGAAATAGTTTATTTAGCCTGTGGTATCCCCACCCACCCTGAAAGTTTTTGGCCTCAAGGCCAAGCTGTGTTAACACAGCCAGCAGAAGAAATAACACTTCCACTGGGTTATAGAAGAGATAAGGTAATAAAATGTTTAATTTTTCCATTGTTCTCTCCAAGTATTGTGTTTTTTTTTATTGACATTGTATATTTTACCACAATGTGATAAAGTAATGAGATCTGATGAATAACTACAAGCTCAACCCATTTTATTAGGTTGTGGCTTCAAAACACAAATCAGCTAATTCATATACACAAATAAGCCTGAAAAAGCAAATGTCATACATTTATATACTTTGCAGCTGGTAAAAAAAGTAATTGGAAACACATTAAGGGAAAAACAATTTTATAGTATACAGTTCCCCTTTAAGTTGCTGTTTTAGCCGTTCCTCTGCTGTCCTGATACAGTGGGCAAAGATAGCTTACAAATGGATTTTCTTTATCAGATTTTTATTATCAGACAAATTCTGACCCCAATGATGTTAAATACAGCAAAACAATTGTATATACTCTAGACAGCAAATTACTTTTGCCAGCCTTGGTCTCCTCCTTTGACCCTTTTTTTTTAATGCTTTGTTTCTTTTGTCAGTGCTGTTGTTCCTCAGGTAATCCCCCTGTAGGGGTTTGCTCTCTGCAGACCTTCTGGATATGAAAAATGTGCAACACTGTTTGGATATCAGGGACTGTACTAAGTGGAAATTAAAGAGGTAGATTGAAAACCTTCAACATTTAATTTCCGAGTCTGGATATTCATGTATTGAATACCAGTGTAAAAAAAAAAGTATTAAAAACAGCTCTATGCATATCAGTTATAAAGAAGCTCTTTGTGAAATAATTTATTTGCTCTTGAGAAAGATGGAATTAAACATGTAGAAGCTGTTTTTGTAAAGTTTTTTATTAAACATGCAGGACTCATCAATAATGCTCCTGATGATTTTCATCTACCTCTGGAAGTACATTCTGTGTGCGTTTGATATCAGTGTTGCACTATCAATGGTTTCTTTTTTCAGAAGTCATTACAGAGGGTTCCCTGAGGAAAAACAACTCTGCCGAACATGAAAAAATTCTGACCCATGACCAGATATATTACAAAACAGATATTTTTCTCTGATGACAAATGATTCATCCAAATTATTTTGGTGTCTGTGCACATGTTTACTGTAATCCCACAATGCAGTTTTGTATTAGGGAGCAAAGTTTACAGGACAAATGGAATAGATTATCAGATTTCAAAATATGTCCCAGCAGGCAAACCCAGTGATGACACCCATAGATAACTGCCTACTTAACTAATGATAAGTCTGTACATATATATGCTGTTTAAACAACTATTGCTTTGTATGAATTCCTACATTACATTACAGAATGTTCTGTATTTGTCACTGTGTAGGCTGTAATTCAGATTTACTGATGTTCCATGATATCAAAACACTGATGAGTCTATAACTCAGCACTTCAGAATAGTAAACAGTCAGGTTTTTTTATTCCATCTCTGCTGGTGACTTGAAGGACATTAACTTCATATGTGTTATATATGCACAGTTTATATTGGCACGTAAGTACTGAACTGCAAAAAGCATACATACAATATACGGTAAATGTTTTAAAATCATTTAAATTGAAACTTTATCAATGCTTTTTTTTTAAAAAGAATTTTAGGGACATTAACCCACTTTGAGATGGTAATATAAACTGATATATATATATATAATATATATATATATATATATATATTATATATACACACACACACACACACACACACATACACACAGCTTTTTTTGATGGGTGTACTCCACCGGTACTGAGTACCCTCACCTCTGCCAACTCATAAGAGGTAATATTTGTAATCATCATGTAAAATACTCTGGTTTACCCAAGAGGGGCTGCAAAAATACATCAACATTTGTAAATATTGTTCCTTTGAGATTTTCACAATTAATGAGCAGAATATATCAATCATAAATCAATGAGTACCGGCACCTTTTTTTGGAGTACCGGCACCTTTTTTTTGGAGTACCGACACCTTTTTCTTTTACAAAAAAAGCACTGTATATACAGTATATATACTGTATATGTCTGCAATATACTGTTCATTATTTATTTTATCTCCTTTTCCTGTATTTCCATTTTGAAATTGTGAGCTTTTCAGTTCCTGTTAGAAATGGAAGCGCAGAACACTGTTCTATTCCACACAGCCATTGGCTGCATACTCTATTGACTTATCTATAACTGTCTCTAATTGGCCACAGCAGAGAAGGTAACTTAAGTTACAACATGGTAGCTCCCATTGTTTTATAGGAACTAAAGCCTTTACACGTATTTTGTCAATATTTAAACAGCTAATGAAACTTTAAAAAATACATCTACATGTTATTCTCAGACTAATCTTTTCTTTGACTGCATAATTCTATCTAGCATTTATTTAGTGTTTAATGTCCCTTTAAGGAAACTTAAAACAAAATGTTGGAGTGAAAACATGAGGATGTCAAATCAGCTGTGATTATTAAAGGGACATTAAACAGCTGGGTAAAACTACAGTAGCACGGTTACTACTTACCATGCTATTGTTTTCCTCCTGTACCTGCAGCTCTCTTTAAAACCATTTTAATCCATTACAGGATGCATCTTTATACCGGTTGCATCTTTATACTGGGCACAGGCATCTTGGAAACGCAAGTATTATTTCATCCTGTGCACTTTCACAAGTCAGTGGACTGCTGTTTTTTTTTTTGTACCTTTTCACTCTGGGGCCAGCAGAAGCTTTACATTTTTTTTGGGAGTTTATTTTTTTTTTTTACAGAGTTTAAAACGAGATAGCTTTGATGAGCGCAGTGTGGCACCAGAGGTAAAGTAATAACACAGCTGACTAGTAGACATGTTACTGTAATTGTACTCAGCAGTCTAATGTCCCTTTAATTTCTAATGGGCCAGGATTACAAGTGGAACGCTAAATATCACTTTCACAAAAGCAATATTATTGCACCGTCTGAGTGAATACCAGCGTAGCTGATGTGCGCTGGTTTACAAGCTGAGCAGCAATGTGAACGCAAAACTTGCGTTCGGCATAGCCTGGGGGAGCATTGTGCACTCACGAGGGCGCGCTTCCATAAGCTCCTATGGGAGCCTCGTTCTCATGCTGTGAGGACACGGCATGAGAACCTTGCGCAGCGAAAGGGGTAAATCATGCAGCGATGACAGCAAAGTGTATAAATATATATATATAATTATATAGATTTATATTTATGTGTTAATATGTGTATATGCTGAAAAGTGCCTTTACATTGAAGACTATGAGGCCCATTTATCAAGCTCCTTATGGAGCTTGAATGGCCGCGTTTCGCCAGAAACAGCAGTTATGAAGCAGCGGTCTAAAGACCGCTGCTCTATAACCCTGTCTGCCTGCTCTGTTGAGGCGGACAGGAATCGCCGCAATTCAACCCGATCGAATACGATCAGGTTGATGACACCTCCTTGCTGGCGGCCGATTGGCCGTGAGTCAACAGTGGGCGGCATTGCACCAGCAGCTCTTGTGAGCTGCTGATGCAATGCTGAATACAGAGAGCGTATTGCTCTCCGCATTCAGCGAGGTCTTATGGACCTGACCGCACTGTCGGATCAGGTCCGCAAGACCTTTCATAAATTGGCCTCAATGTGGACTGTGTTTCTGTAAATATATATGTATATGCCTTATATACATATATATTTATGTGTTAATATGTGTATATACACATAAATATAATATGTAAATAGACATTTACATATATATTTTTAAATATGCTGCCCAACGCTGTGCGACATACCCCCTTCGCTTTTCTAGGTTCTGTGCCGTGTCTATTGGCAATCAGAATGAGGCTTCCATTGGAGCCTATGGAAGCACGCTCTCATAAGTGCAAAGTTTCCATGCAATGCGAACCGCGAGGTTTCGTTCACATTGTGCTTTACCTTGTAATACCAGCACACATTTGTGTGCGCCTGTACTACTGAGTGGGAGTGCAAATATCAAGCTTATAAAAGCACAATTATGCGCCTCCACTTCTAATCTTGCCCTTAATGTTAATTACTATATCAGAAAATTCTTATTTCTCTTGTAAGGTGTATCCAAGTCCACGGATCATCCATTACTTGTGGGATATTCTCCTTCCCAACAGGAAGTTGCAAGAGGATCACCCACAGCAGAGCTGCTATATAGCTCCTCCCCTAACTGCCATATCCAGTCCATTCTCTTGCAAGCTCTCAACATAGCTGGGAGGGTAGTAAGAGGAAAGTGGTGTAATATAGTTAGTTTTTTCTTCAATCAAAAGTTTATTGTTCTTTTAAATGGTACCAGGAGTTGTCTATTTTATCTCAGGCAGCATTTAGAAGAAGAATCTGCCTGCGTTTTTTTTCTATGATCTTAGCAGAAGTAACTAAGATCCACTGCTGTTCTCACATATGTCTGAGGAGTGAGGTAACTTCAGAGGGAGAATGGCGTGCAGGTTATCTGCAATAAGGTATGTGCAGTTTAAATTTTTCTAGGGAAGGAATTTGCTAGAAAAAAGCTGCTGATACCGGATTAATGTAAGTTAAGCCTACAGTGATTTAATAGCGACTAGTATCAGGCTTGCTATCAGAGGTATATACTCTGATTTAATGTGCAATATAAACGTTTGCTGGCATGGTTTAATCATTTTATTTATGCTTTGGTGATAAAACTTATTGGGGCCTAGTTTTTTCCACATGGCTGGCTTGATTTTTGCCTAGAAACAGTTTCCTGAGGCTTCAAAAGGCTTCAAAAGTCATATATTGAAGAAGGTAAAGCCACAGTGAAACTGTGGCAGTTGTTGTGACTGTTTAAAAAACGTTTTTTTCAATTTGTTAATCCGTTTTTTGTATTAAGGGGTTAATCAACCATTTGCAAGTGGGTGCAATGCTCTGCTAACTTGTTACATACACTGTAAAAATTTTGTTAGTTTAACTGCCTTTTTTCACTGTTATTTAAAATTTTAGCAAAATTTGTTTCCCTTAAAGGCACAGTAACGTTTTTTATATTGCTTGTTTAACTTGATGTAAAGTGTTTTCCAAGCTTGCTAGTCTCATTGCTAGTCTGTATAAACATGTCTGACATAGAGGAAACTCCTTGTTCATTATGTTTAAAAGCCATGGTGGAACCCCATATGAGAATATGTACTAAATGTAATTGATTTTACTTTAAACAATAAAGATCAGCTTTTATCTTTAAAAAAAATTTATCACCAGAGGATTCTGGCGAAGGGGAAGTTATGCCGACTAACTCTACCCCACGTGTCAGACCCTTTGACTCCCCGCTCAAGGGACTCACGCTAAAATGGCGCCAAGTACATCAAAGATGCCCATAGAGATTACTTTGCAGGACATGGCGGCAATCATGGATAACTACCCTGTCAGCGGTATTAGCCAGGACTGCGGAATTCAGAGGATAAGCGCGATAGTACAGAGCACGCAGATGCCTTAAGGCCCATGTCTGATACTGCGTCACAATATGCAGAAGCTGAGGAAGGAGAGCTTCAGTCTGGTGGGTGACATTTCTGATTCGGGGAAACCTGATTCAGATATTTCTACTTTTAAATTTAAGCTTGAGAACCTCTGTGTATTGCTTGGGTGAGGTGTTAAGCTGCTCTGAATGACTGTGACACAATTGCAGGTACCAGAGAAATTGTGTAGACTGGATAAATTACTATGCAGTGCCGGTGTGTACTGATGTTTTTTCTCCAATACCTAAAAGGTTTACAGAAATCATTAATAAGGAGTGGGATAGACCCGGTGTGCCGTTTTCCCACCCCTCCTATTTTTAGAAAAATGTTTCCAATAGATGTCACCACACGGGACTCTATGGCAGACGGTCCCCTAAGTTGGAGGGAGCAGTTTCTACTTTAGCAAAGCGTTACCACTATCCCTGTCGAGGACAGTTGTGCTTTTTCAGATCCAAAGGATAAAAAAATTAGAAGGTTACCTTAAGAAAATGTTTATTCAAACAAGGTTTTATCCTGCAGCCCCTTGCATGCATTGCGCCTGTCACTGCTGCTGCAGCGTTCTGGTTTGAGTCTCTGGAAGAGGCCTTTCGGACAGCTACCCCATTGACTGAAATACTTGACAAAGGCTTAGAACACCTTAAGGTTAGCTAATTCTTTTGTTTCTGACGCCATTGTTCATTTGACTAAACTAACGGCTAAGAAATTCTGGATTCTCCATCCCAGGCGCGTAAGGGCGATATGGCTTAAATCTTGGTCAGCTGGACGTGACTTCAAAGTCTAATTACTTAACATTCCCTTCAAGGGCAGCAAGGCTGGTTTGAAGGAAAATTATAGTTGACATTACTGGAGGTAAGGGGTCATACCCTTCCTCAAGACAGGGCCAAATCAAAGGCCAAACAGTCTAATTTTCGTGCCTTTCGAAACTTCAAGGCAGGTGCAGGCATCAACTTTCTCTGCTACAAGACAAGAGGGAACTTTTGCTCAATCCAAGCCGGGCTGGAAACCTAACCAGTCCTGGAACAAAGGCAAGCAGGCCAGAAAGCCTGCTGCTGCCTCTAAGACAGCATGGAGGAACGCCCCCCTATCCGGTAATGGATCTAGTAGGGGGCAGACTTTCTCTCTTCGCCCAGGCGTGGGCAAGAGATGTTCAGGATCCCTTGGCGTTGGAGATCATATCTCAGGGATATCTTCTGGACTTCAAAGCTTCCCCTCCTCAATGGAGATTTCACCTTTCGAGATTATCTGTAAACCAGATAAAGAAAGAGGCATTCTTACGCTGTGTGCAAGACCTCCTAGTTATGGGAGTGATCTGTCCAGTTCCACAGTCGGAACAGAGACAGGGTTTTTATTCAAATCTGTTTGTGGTTCCCAAAACAGAGGGAACCTTCAGACCCATTTTGGATCTAAAGATCTTAAACAAATTCCTCAGAGTTCCATCGTTCAAAATGGAAACTATTCGGACCGTCCTACCTATGATCCAGGAGGGTCAGTACATGACCACAGTGGATTTGAAGGATGCTTACCTTCACATACCGATTCACAAAGATCATCATCGGTTCCTAAGGTTTGCCTTTCTGGACAGGCATTTCCAATTTGTGGCTCTTCCCTTCGGGTTAGCTACAGCTCCAAGAATCTTTACAAAGGTTCTGGGATCGCTTCTGGCGGTCCTAAGACCGCGAGGTATATCAGTGGCCCCTTATCTGGACGACATCCTGATACAGGCATCAAGCTTTAAGATTGCCAAGTCACATACGGACATAGTTCTGGCATTTCTCAGGTCACATTGGTGGAAGGTGAACGAGGAAAAGAGTTATCTATCCCCACTCACAAGAGTCTCCTTCCTAGGGACTTCTGATAGCTTCTGTAAAAATGAAGATTTACCTGACAGAATCCAGGTTATCAAAGCCTTCTAAAATCTTGCTGTGTTCTTCATTCTATTCCGCGCCCTTCGGTGGCTCAGTGTATGGAAGTAATCGGCTTGATGGTTAGCGGCGATGGACATAGTGCCATTTGTGCGACTACATCTCAGACCCGCTGCAACATATGCATGCTCAGTCAGTGAATGGGGAATTACACAGATTTGTCCCCTCTGCTAAAATCTGGATCAAGAGGACCAGAGATTCCTCTTCTCTGGTGGCTATCTCGGGTCCATCTGTCCAAAGGTATGACCTTTTCGCAGGCCAGATTGGACAATTGTAACAACAGATGCCAGCCTTCTAGGTTGGGGTGCAGTCTGGAATTCCCCGAAGGCTCAGGGATCGTGGACTCAGGAGGATAAACTCCTCCCAATAAATATTCTGGAGTTAAGAGCAATATTCAATGCTCTTCTAGCTTGGCCTCAGTTAGCAACCCTGAGGTTCATCAGCTTTTCAGTCGGACAACCATTCACGACTGTTGGCTTACATCAACCATCAAGGGGGAACCAGGGAGTTCCCTAGCGATGTTAGAAGTCTCCAAGATAATTCGCTGGGCAGAGACTCACTCTTGCACCCCTATCAGCAATCCATATCCCAGGTGTAGAGAACTGGGAGGCGATTTTCTAAGTCGTCAGACTTTTCATCCGGAGGGAGTGGGAAACTCCATCCTGAGGTGTTTGCTCATTGGTTCATCGTTGGGGCAAACCCAGAACTGGATTCTCATGGCGTCTCGCCAGAACGCCAAGCTTCCTTGTTACGGATCCAGGTCCAGGGACCCAGAAGCGGCACTTATAGATGCTCTAGCAGCGCCTTGGTTCTTCAACCTGGCTTATGTGTTTCCACCGTTTTCTCTGCTCCCTCGACTGATTGCCAACATCAAACAGGAGAGAGCATCGGTGATCTTGGATAGCGCCTGCGTGGCCACGCAAGGACCTGGTATGCAGACCTGGTGGAACATGTCATCCTTTCCCACCATGGACCCTGCCTCTGAGACAAGACCTTCTACTACAAGGTCCTTTCAATCATCCAAATCTAATTTCTCTGAGACTGACTGCATGGAGATTGAACGCTTGATTTTATCAAAGCGTGGCTTCTCCGAGTCAGTCATGATACCCTTATACAGGCACGAAAGCCTGTCACCAGGAAAATCTACCATAAGATATGGCGTAAATACCCTTTATTGGTGTGAATCCAAGAATTACTCATGGAGTAAGGTTAGGATTCCTAGGATATTTGTCCTTTCTCCAAGTGGGTTTGGAAAAAGGATTATTCAGCTAGTTCTTTAAAGGGACAGATTTTGCTCTGTCTATTCTTTTGCACAAGTGTCTGGCAGAAGTTTCCAGACGTTCAATCTTTTATGTCAGGCTTTGGTTAGAATTAAGCCTGTGTTTAAACCTGTTGCTCCCCCCATGGAGCTTAAACTTGGTTCTTAAAGTTTTCAAGGGGATCGTTTGAACCCCTTCATTCCATTGATATCAAACTTTTATCTTGGAAAGTTTGGAGCTATTTCCTCGGCTCGGAGAGTCTCTGAGTTATCTGGCCTTACAATGTGATTCTCCTTATCTGATTTTCCATTCAGATAAAAGTAGTTCTGCATACAAAACCTGGGTTTTTTACCTAAGGTAGTTTCTAACAAGAATATCAATCAAGAGACTTGTTGTTCCATCATTGTGTTCCTAATCCTTCTTCAAGATGGAACGCCTTTTTACATAATCTGGACGTGGTCCGTGCTTTTAAGTTTTACTTACAAGCTACTAAAGTTTTTCGCCCAAACATCTACACTGTTTGTTGTTTTACTCTGGACAGAGGAGGAGGTTCAAAAAGCTTCGGCTACCTTCTCTTTCTTTATTGGCTTCGGAGCGTTAATACGCTTAGCCTATGAGACTGCTGGACAGCAGCCCCCTGAAGGATTACAGCTCATTCTACTAGAGCTGTGGCTTCCACCTTTAAAAAATGAGGCTTCTGTTGAACAGATTTTGCAAGGCGGCGGACTTGGTCTTCGCTTCTTACCTTTTCAAAATTTTACAAATTTGATACTTTTGCTTCTTCGGAGGCTATTTTTTGGGGAGAAAGGTATCTACAGGCAGTGGTTCCTTCTGTTTAATGTTCCTGCCTTGTCCATCACCTTCATCCGTGTACTTTAGCTTTGGTATTGGTATTCCATAAGTAATGGATTACCACGTGGACTGAATACACTTAACAAGAGAAAACATAATTTATGCTTACCTGATAAATTTATTACTCTTGTAGTGTAGTCAGTCCACGGCCCCGCCTTGTCTTTAAGGCAGACCTCAAATTTTAATTAAACTCAGTCACCACTGCACCCTATGGTTTCTCCTTTCTCGTCTGCTTTGGTCGAATGACTGAATATGACATGTGAGGGGAGGAGCTATGTAGCAGCTCTGTGGGTGATCCTCTTGCAGCTTCCTGTTAGGAAGAGATATAATCCATAAGTAATGGATGACCCGTGACTGACTACACTACAACAGAAATAAATTTATCAGGTAAGCATAAATTATGTTTTTTGTTCATTTGCTTGCTCAAATATTAACTGTATACAAAGTAGAAGTAATAAGGCAGCTGTACTTGTCAGCAGATAATTGAGAATGTTGTTCTTTGTATTTTCTAGGAAACTATAAACTATATGTAAAATTTTGCCATGTAGCATTTCTGTAGGTAGAAATTTCACATTTGTTTGTTATGATCTGTTGCAACTTTTTCCTATGTTCCCTTCCACTTAAACAGAGTTTGGTGGCACACTGCAAATAGAGTTAATAATAATGAAAACAAATATGTGTGGGTTTTCCCCATAATTTTAACCATTCCAACATGGCAAGAACTGCAGGACATATCTAAACTGATAATGTATCACTTATACTATTCATATCAAATGAAAAAGCAAAAAAAAGGTCTGAAGGAAAACCAATCATTTAAGTAAACAGGAGATTCCAGAGTTATCTATTCTGGTGCTGTATGGGAAATAATGTAATTATAAGGTTTACCACCACTTATTCCTTACTATTTGTTATGGAGGAATGTCCCTTTCTAGCAATAGTTGTACACAAACATTAGTTTGCGGTTAGTATCAATAGCAATAAGAAAGAGAAAAAATCGCCGGCACAGCTCCAGATAAAAAACAAGACTTTATTGTCACAATTAAAACAAAAACGGTAAGATCACGCCTTACATGTTTCGGCTGATAGCCTTAATCACAGACATTACCTATAATAAAAATACACACCATTTTATAAAACACAACGCTTTGTTATTGGTCCACAAATAATCATGTGACATATTCAAAATGTTGTCTAAAGGTGGACTATTCACATGCTATATAACACTGATACCCAAATTCAAATATGATTGTAAAATCTACATATATTCAATTAAAATACTTATAATAGAAACTGGAAGTCTATATCAAATACAATCAACTCATTAAATATCCTATATAACTTAAAGAAAAAATATATATGCAGTAGTCGGATCAAACATAATAAGCCATAAAACTATGTGATGAAAAAGGTTAAATGGATAATGGCAGGATAGTTAAGTAATTTTGGAAATGTAATGTTTAGCTTTAAAGATATTTACTTCTTAGCGCAGTTTAATTATTCCGAAAAGTTGATATTGTCAAATTTTGAATACAGCAAATAAAGAGAGGAAATTCCCAAAGATAAAATCCCTTGATTATGTATCCCCATACTTGATGGAATTAAAGGGATTTAAATATTTTGGGAATTTCCTCTCTTTTTTATTCGCTGTATTCTTGGATTGGAGCTTGGCAGTAGCTCTTGAGGATTCCCTGTATGTACAGGTGTATGTGCTGGTCTGACTTTTCATTGAATGTCAAATTTTGAGTCAGTGTTTTGAATTCTACTCCATGGTCTCAATAGGTAGTGAAGAAAAATGTAATTACAGAAAAATCAGGCAAAATAAACAATTAAATCTCGGTTGCATTTTTTTCACTATGTCTAATTAAACATTTTATAGAAATAAAATACATTTTAAAGGGCTATAATAGTCAAACAATAAAATGAATAAAACTTAAGCGCCCAAAAGGACCTCTAAGGGTAAAAGTTTTAATGAACAAATAAAATAGCGCAAAGCTAAAAATGCACGTACAAAATTTAAAATCAAAAGTGCAGTTAGTGATTATATCACCGTATGTAGCTCCTCAGCCAGTTAGAGTTTGTGTTTAACCTTGAAGTGACCTTGTAGTCTGACTGGCGTTGGTACGGTGACACATATCCTCAACGCGTTTCATCTGGTAGCACCCAGACTTTTTCAAGAGGTATGTTACAGAACTCTAAAGTCCAGGTCTTAAATTGTCTATTTTAAAATGTCCCCCGGTTTTCACACCGGTTAGTGATAGGTTATGCGCGCTCAAACAAATTGCAGATCTTATAGGGCTGTATGCATGTTAATCTATGCTTCATGTGTTTATCTTACACGCCCCTGTAATTTGTTAAATGTGAGAAAATACAATATAGCCATATATCAATATATTGAAACATGTGTTTAAAGCCAATTACACATTAACCATTCACATTCAACAAATAGCACTAATATTAAAAACCAGAATACCATTAGTATGTCAGTCTGCTATGATATTGTAACGACAGAGAGACCACTCATCATTATAAAATATAATGAATGGGGAAATAAATAATTTTATTATTATTTTTATTATACCTTACCCTATCTGACAGATATTGTACCTTACCCTATCCAACTTTTACTCTAAAATAGTAATAGTATCGGTACGGAATATGTATTGGAATACTATAAGTGGTACTTGAGAACATATTTAAGAGATGTAGGCTGGTATGTAACTATTTAGATGGATAGTGTGGTATGACATTAATCTTTTCTTTCTACTAGTTATCAGTTACATAGAAGCTTATTTGTACAAATTATGCCCTACACTACATAGTGCCGTGACCTAACCGTATGTTGATATCAATTCTATGATACTGGACCTGGAATTTATATTTATCTAATAGAACGCTGACCATTATGGATAAACCTAAAAA
Source organism: Bombina bombina (assembly GCF_027579735.1). NCBI lineage: Eukaryota > Metazoa > Chordata > Amphibia > Anura > Bombinatoridae > Bombina > Bombina bombina. The sequence goes on from NC_069504.1 coordinate 350,861,973, forward strand.
AGGTTTTAAACAATTGATCTTACGATTTCTTTGTAGTATAGAATTATGGAACCTTATATGATGTACCTGTTTTAAAATACTAATAGAAAATAGAAGATATTAAATTATCTTAATGATCTCTATAGTGTAGGGTACCCTATAGGTGTTGAGAGAAATTCTTAGATGAATCTATATTTTTGTTTTAGTATAAGCTTACATAAAATTTACATAAAATTTACATACTTACATAAAAGCCTGTAGATCTAGATCTATGATTAGTCCATGATCATTCACTGTATTTAAGGTATTAAGTTCATGGATCCCATAAGTTTCTTTTTGTCTAAATGTTTTTAATCAGATATTCGAAATATTAGCTGCCACCCAATCTAGAACCATGATTTTTAGGCTACTAGGATCAGAGTTGTTCTGGTACACTGTGTGTGTCTACTTTATTCTTAACGTTATTCCAGTGTTCACAGAACCTGGTCTTGATCATCCTCTTCGTTCTTCCTACATAGAAACATTTACAATCACATGACTTTAGAGTTCTGTAACATACCTCTTGAAAAAGTCTGGGTGCTACCAGATGAAAAACGTTGAGGATACGTGTCACCATACCAACGCCAGTCAGACTATAAACCAAAATTAGACCTGTAACTGACCTACCCCGCCGGACTGGTGAGCACAGTAGGAGATCAGCAGGGGCACTTCAAAGTTTAACACAAACTCTACCTGGCTGAGGAGCTACATACGGTGATATAATCACTATCTGCACTTTTGATTTGAAATTTTGTACGTGCATTTTTAGCTTTGCGCTATTTTATTTGTTCATTAAAACTTTTACCCTTAGAGGTCCTTTTGGGGGCTTGTGTTTTTTTCTTTTTATTGTTTCAGCAAAGTTTTCGGAGGCGTACAACAGGAAACCTCCTCACACACAAGCTTCAGCCCTATAGGAAAAGGAGCCATCGTATTGTCGGATCTGAGAGATACACCGTATATCATTTGATATATATTTCAACAGACAGATATCCACCTATTCCAAGGTCGGTACATTTTGGAATATATACTCTTTCTTCCTGGACAACAAGTCTCAGACATAAGACTATGGACATTGCAGATAGGGGATTTTAAGATTAAGATCATTATTATTTTCTCCTGTTAAGTGTGGTCAGTCCACGGGTCATCATTACTTCTGGGATATTATCTCCTCCCCTACAGGAAGTGCAAGAGGATTCACCCAGCAGAGCTGCTATATAGCTCCTCCCCTCTACGTCACCTCCAGTCATTCTCTTGCACCCCAACGAATAGATAGGATGTGTGAGAGGACTGTGGTGATTTAATTAGTTTATTACCTTCAATCAAAAGTTTGTTATTTTATAATAGCACCGGAGTGTGTTATTCATTCTCTGGTAGAATTTGAAGAAGAATCTACCTGAGTTTTTTCTATGATTTTAGCCGGAGTAGTTAAGATCATATTGCTGTTTCTCGGCCATCTGAGGAGAGGTAAACTTCAGATCAGGGGACAGCGGGCAGATGAATCTGCAAAGAGGTATGTAGCAGTTTGTTATTTTCTGACATGGAATTGATGAGAAAATCCTGCCATACCGTTATAATGTAAACTCAGCCTTAAATGCAGTAGATGTAGCTGGTATCAGGCTGTCATGTATGTATATTTTACACTTCAGTATTCTGGGGAATGGTACTTCACTGGTTTTATACTGTATGCATAGATTTTACCTAATTTGCAGGGACTTGCAATAGGTTTTAAATAACAATTGATTTATTGAGGTTAAACGTTTTTTTGCTGGCATGTAAAAACGTTTATTTCTCTGAGGTACTGGGTGAAAAAATGTTGTGGGCACTATTTTTTCCACTTGGCAATAGTTTTGTTTAATTTAAAGCAGTTCACTGATCTCTCTCACTGTTATGTGTGAGGGGGAGGGGCCATTTTTGGCGCTTTTACTACGCATCAAAAAATTCAGTCAGAGGTTCATTTTCTTCCTGCATGATCCGGTTCATCTCTTCAGAACTCAGGGATCTTCAAATCCTTTTTTGAGGGAGGTAATCATCACAGCAGAGCTGTGAAGAGTGTAGCTGACTGTGATAAAAAAACGTTTATTTGTGTATTTTTTCTGCTGACAGGGTTAGTTATCCTTTGCTAATGGGAACAATCCTTTGCTAAAATTGTATATTTCTTACAAAGATTTGATGCTATAACTTAATTATTTTCAACTGTCATAATTTTTTCTGTGCTTCTTATAGGCACAGTTCGTTTTCATATAATTGTAAATTAATTGAAAAAGCATTTCCAAGTTGCTAGTTAATTGCTAGTGTGTTAAACATGTCTGATTCAGAGGAAGATACATGTGTTATATGTACTAATGCCAAAGTGGAGCCCAATAGAAATTTATGTACTAACTGTATTGATGCTACTTTAAATAAAAGTCAATCTGTACAAATTGAACATATTTCACCAGATAACGAGGGGAGAGTTATGCCGACTAACTCGCCTCACGTGTCAGTACCTGCATCTCCCGCTCGGGAGGTGCGTGATATTGTAGCGCCGAGTACATCTGGGCGGCCATTTCAAATCACATTACAGGATATGGCTACTGTCATGACTGAAGTTTTGGCTAAATTACCAGAACTTAGAGGCAAGCGTGATCACTCTGGGGTGGAGAACAGAGTGCGCTGATAATATTAGGGCCATGTCAGACACTGCGTCACAGGCGGCAGAACATGAGGACGGAGAACTTCATTCTGTGGGTGACGGTTCTGATCCAAACAGATTGGATTCAGATATTTCAAATTTTAAATTTAAGCTGGAAAACCTCCGTGTATTACTAGGGGAGGTGTTAGCGGCTCTGAATGATTGTAACACAGTTGCAAATACCAGAGAAAATGTGTAGGTTGGATAAATATTTTGCGGGTACCGGCGAGTACTGATGTTTTTCCTATACCTAAGAGACTTACTGAAATTGTTACTAAGGAGTGGGATAGGCCCGGTGTGCCGTTCTCACCTCCTCCGATATTTAGAAAAATGTTTCCAATAGACGCCACCACACGGGACTTATGGCAAACGGTCCCTAAGGTGGAGGGAGCAGTTTCTACTTTGGCTAAGCGTACCACTATCCCGGTGGAGGATAGCTGTGCCTTTTCAGATCCAATGGATATAAAATTAGAGGGTTTCCTTAAGAAAATGTTTGGTTCAACAAGTTTTTTTTATATTGCAACCTCTTGCATGTATTGCGCCTGTCACGGCTGCAGCAGCATTTTGGTTTGAGTCTCTGGAAGAGACACTTGAATCATCTACACTAGATGAGATTACACTCAAACTTAGAACTCTTAAGTTAGCTAACTCATTTATTTCAGATGCCGTAGTACATTTAACTAAACTTACGGCTAAGAATTCCGGATTTGCCATTCAGGCACGCAGAGCGCTGTGGCTAAAATCCTGGTCAGCTGATGTTACTTCTAAATCTAAATTGCTTAATATACCTTTCAAAGGGCAGACCTTATTCGGGCCCGGGTTGAAGGAGATTATCGCTGACATTACAGGAGGTAAAGGCCATGCCCTGCCTCAGGACAAAGCCAAAACCTAGGGCTAGACAGTCTAATTTTCGTTCCTTTCGTAATTTTAAAACAGGAACAGCATCAACTTCCTCTGCACCAAAACAGGAAGGAGCTGTTGCTCGCTACAGACAAGGCTGGAAACCTAACCAGTCCTGGAACAAGGGCAAGCAGGCCAGGAAAACCTGCTGCTGCCCCTAAGACAGCATGAATCGAGGGCCCCCGATCCGGGACCGGATCTAGTAGGGGGCAGACTTTCTCTCTTCGCCCAGGCTTGGGCAAGAGATGTTCAGGATCCCTGGGCGTTAGAGATCATATCTCAGGGATACCTTCTGGACTTCAAATCCTCTCCCCCAAGAGGGAGATTTCATCTGTCAAGGTTGTCAACAAACCAAATAAAGAAAGAAGCGTTCCTACGCTGCGTACAAGATCTTTTATTAATGGGAGTGATCCATCCAGTTCCGCGGTCGGAACAAGGACAAGGGTTTTACTCAAATCTGTTTGTAGTTCCCAAAAAAGAGGGAACTTTCAGGCCAATCTTGGATTTAAAGATCCTAAACAAATTCCTAAGAGTTCCATCGTTCAAGATGGAAACGATTCGAACAATTTTGCCCATGATCCAAGAGGGTCAGTACATGACCACAGTGGATTTAAAGGATGCTTACCTTCACATACCGATTCACAGAAATCATTACCGGTATCTAAGGTTTGCCTTTCTAGACAGGCATTACCAGTTTGTAGCTCTTCCATTCGGATTGGCTACAGCTCCAAGAATCTTCACAAAGGTTCTGGGTACTCTTCTGGCGGTACTAAGACCGCGAGGAATTTCGGTAGCTCCGTACCTAGACGACATTCTGATACAAGCTTCAAGCTTTCAAACTGCCAAGTCTCATACAGAGTTAGTACTGGCATTTCTAAGGTCGCATGGATGGAAGGTGAACGAAAAGAAGAGTTCTCTCTTTCCACTCACAAGAGTTCCCTTCTTGGGGACTCTGATAGATTCTGTAGAAATGAAGATTTACCTGACAGAAGACAGGTTAACAAAGCTTCAAAATGCATGCCGGGTCCTTCATTCCATTCAACACCCGTCAGTAGCTCAATGCATGGAGGTGATCGGCTTAATGGTAGCGGCAATGGACATAGTACCTTTTGCACGCCTACATCTCAGACCGCTGCAATTGTGCATGCTAAGTCAGTGGAATGGGGATTACTCAGATTTGTCCCCCACTCTGAATCTGAATCAAGAGACCAGAAATTCTCTTCTATGGTGGCTTTATCGGCCACACCTGTCCAGGGGAATGCCATTCAGCAGGCCAGACTGGACAATTGTAACAACAGACGCCTTCTAGGTTGGGGTGCTGTCTGGAATTCTCTGAAGGCTCAGGGACTATGGAATCAGGAGGAGAGTCTCCTTCCAATAAACATTCTGGAATTGAGAGCAGTTCTCAATGCCCTTCTGGCTTGGCCCCAGTTAACAACTCGGGGGTTCATCAGGTTTCAGTCGGACAACATCACGACTGTAGCTTACATCAACCATCAGGGAGGGACAAGAAGCTCCCTAGCAATGATGGAAGTATCAAAGATAATTCGCTGGGCAGAGTCTCACTCTTGCCACCTGTCTGCAATCCACATCCCGGGAGTGGAGAACTGGGAGGCGGATTTCTTAAGTCGTCAGACTTTTCATCCGGGGGGAGTGGGAACTTCATCCGGAGGTCTTTGCCCAAATACTTCGACGTTGGGGCAAACCAGAGATAGATCTCATGGCGTCTCGTCAGAACGCCAAGCTTCCTCGCTACGGGTCCAGATCAAGGGATCCGGGAGCGGTTCTGATAGATGCTTTGACAGCACCTTGGACCTTCGGGATGGCTTATGTGTTTCCACCCTTCCCGATGCTTCCTCGATTGATTGCCAGAATCAAACAGGAGAGAGCATCAGTGATTCTAATAGCACCTGCATGGCCACGCAGGACTTGGTATGCAGATCTAGTGGACATGTCATCCTGTCCGCCTTGGTCTCTACCTCTGAAACAGGACCTTCTGATCCAGGGTCCATTCAAACATCAAAATCTAACTTCTCTGAAGCTGACTGCTTGGAAATTGAACGCTTGATTTTATCAAAACGTGGTTTTTCTGAGCCAGTTATTGATACCTTAATACAGGCTAGGAAGCCTGTTACCAGAAGGATTTACCATAAAATATGGCGTAAATACTTATATTGGTGCGAATCCAAGAGTTACTCATGGGAGTAAGGTTAGAATTCCAAGGATATTGTCTTTTCTACAAGAAGGTTTAGAAAAGGGGTTATCTGCTAGTTCTTTAAAGGGACAGATTTCAGCTCTGTCCATTCTTTTACACAAACGTCTGTCAGAAGTTCCGGACGTTCAAGCTTTTTGTCAGGCTTTAGCTAGGATCAAGCCTGTGTTTAAAACTGTTGCTCCGCCATGGAGTTTGAACTTAGTTCTTAATGTTTTACAGGGTGTTCCGTTTGAACCCCTTCATTCCATTGATATCAAGTTGTTATCTTGGAAAGTTCTGTTTTTAATGGCTATTTCCTCGGCTCGAAGAGTTTCTGAGTTATCTGCCTTACATTGTGATTCTCCTTATCTGATTTTTCATTCAGACAAGGTAGTTCTGCGTACTAAACCTGGGTTCCTACCTAAGGTGGTCACCAACAGGAATATCAATCAGGAGATTGTTGTTCCATCTTTGTGTCCTAATCCTTCCTCGAAGAAGGAACGTCTGCTACACAATCTAGATGTAGTCCGTGCCCTGAAATTTTATCTACAGGCAACTAAGGATTTTCGTCAAACGTCTTCCCTGTTTGTCGTTTATTCTGGTCAGAAGAGAGGTCAAAAAGCTTCGGCTACCTCTCTCTCCTTTTGGCTTCGTAGCATAATACGATTAGCCTATGAGACTGCTGGACAGCAGCCTTCTGAAAGAATTACAGCTCATTCTACTAGAGCAGTGGCTTCCACTTGGGCCTTTAAGAATGAGGCTTCTGTTGAACAGATTTGCAAGGCTGCAACTTGGTCTTCTCTTCATACTTTTTCCAAATTTTACAAATTTGACACTTTTGCTTCTTCGGAGGCTGTTTTTGGGAGAAAGGTTCTTCAGGCAGTGGTTCCCTCCGTATAAAGAGCCTGCCTGTCCCTCCCGTCATCCGTGTACTTTTGCTTTGGTATTGGTATCCCAGAAGTAATGATGACCCGTGGACTGACCACACTTAACAGGAGAAAACAAAATTTATGCTTACCTGATAAATTCATTTCTCCTGTAGTGTGGTCAGTCCACGGCCCGCCCTGTTTTTTTATGGCAGGCTTAAAATTTTTTGGATTATACTCCAGTCACCACTACACCCTTGGGCTTCTCCTTTCTCGTTGGTCCTTTGGTCGAATGACTGGAGGTGACGTAGAGGGGAGGAGCTATATAGCAGCTCTGCTGGGTGAATCCTCTTGCACTTCCTGTAGGGGAGGAGATAATATCCCAGAAGTAATGATGACCCGTGGACTGACCACACTACAGGAGAAATGAATTTATCAGGTAAGCATAAATTTTGTTTTTTGAGAGTCCACAAAACATTTTTAGGATATGTTAGATAAAACTATCACTAATAATATAGTATTGATGCATATTGATATGCCCATTGCATTAATGTTATGTACATGTTGATAAAAAAATGTTTTATATGTTGATTACATTTTTTTATATGATTTTATTCAGAAAAGGGTAGCGCAACAGTATATATCGTTACTAACTATAATAGTCAAAAAAGTTAATTGTTTTTATTGATACTGCTCTTCTGTGTATTTAACCCATACAACAAAGGGGTTAAACACACAGTAAAGTAACCAATCAGGACTCACAGAGCGCTGCTAATCCTGAGAGGAAACAGTCACTGATCCCATCAGCGCTAGTTACACATTTGAGCCGTGCATCTCAGGACCAGAAGTGCTCTGCAGGTCCTGAGCGGCACTTCTCTAGTGTGTGTTTAACCCCTTTGCGGGGGATTAAACACACAGTAGTACAGGGTTTAATTAATTAGACAATGTCATTTCGGGACTATTATGACCCTTTAAGTTTAATGTCTTTTTACATAAATGACTCTTGAATCCATCAATTTATAAGTCATGTGATACATTTTTAAAAACACATTTTGACTACTATCCCATCAAAAAGCAGATTTCTATGTCTTCCTTTCATCTCAAATCTCTTACCTCTTCAATCACTACTTGAAATGTTTGTATTGAAATAGAAGACAATTTAATCAATGTGCATTTACAATTTTCAGTGTTGTATGACGTATTCGCTCTTTAGAAATAAAATGCAATAACTAATAACGATGATTACTATAAAGCAGGCAATCAAATCACTGCAGCACATATATATATATATATATATATATATATATATATATATATATATACTTACACATACACATACACTCTGCCCTTTAGACAAGTACCAGGGAGAAAAGGAAGTCAAGTTATTTATTTCCTGCAGTGGAAAAAAAATATTAATATGAACAAATAACTTCTTAAAAGCATAGAATCATCATTCTCTAAAATTGTGTGATCTTTGCTCATATAACATATAATTTCTTTATCTTCTTTGGACGCACATATACTTTAAAAGCAATACCCAAATCTGTATTTAAAAAAATAAAATAATAAAATTATGATCAGCTTTAAATTTTTATCCCCTATAATGAAACTAATTTTTAAGTTCCCCTGTTAGAAAATAAATTAATATAAATGCTTTGCTGGGTCGTAAGTGACTAATGGTTGTATTGTTTTCCCCTCCTCAATAGAACATGTGTAAGTATTTCATAATCTTTTTTTTAGTGTTAAATGTTTCCATGGCAACTAAGTGCTTTGCTAGGTTTTATTTTTTATTATTAACTTTACCTAATCTCAGTATGGTTAACCCCCTTTATCCACAGGAAATTTGTTAATCTGCAGTACCTTGTTTTTTGCTCTCATTAGGTAAATGCTGACAAATTGAAAGAACATTTACATCCAAAGAATGGATAATAAACATACTTGAGCTTTTCTGCCATTTGTATGTGTTCTCAATAGAATAAAAGCCAATAAAAGGCATAAATTAAATGCGTAGTATATGACAGTTGAAAAGACAGAAACTTGCAAAAAAGATAATGCACTATTATAATATTGCACTACTAGTTGCACAAAAAAGGGTTGATCTTAATTGTTTATCATTTGATAATTGTTGGCATGTAAACGTCTACAGATATGAGTTGAAGGGATGACAGTCAGTCATTTATATGGTATATCGATAGCAGTTTTTACATTATTGGTTTGGTGAAAAATTACGATATACCTATCTTGTGTCAGTCCTGGTTTACTGGTTGCAATCCAAAGTTTTCAAGACTTAAAGTGAATGTAAATTTTGATGATAAAGTGCCCGGTTTTTAAAATTCGATTGAAAACAGGGGCACTTTAATTCATCAAAATTTACATTTCACTCGTGTTATGAAAATACTTACCTTTTAATTCGGAAGACTGCTACTTTTAGCTCCCAGGACCGCTGCAACCATAACACCTGTCGTATCATATTGAATATATGGAGGGACTTTGGGGGAATAGCGGTAGGAGCAAAGAAGAATTTTTTGAACTAACTCAGGAAGTGCGCGCACTCACGAACATCCAGCTGGTCCCTATTGGTCCATAAAGCTCATGTGACCAAAGCTCGGAATTTGGAAACAGAATTTCAACAGCTAGAGACGCCACAACAAACAAAAAGGACAAAAAACCTTTCCGATACACAATAAGGTACAGTGTCACACAGGATGTTATACAAGGTGAAGCAAAATCACTGACACCTCTAAATGACCATAGAAGTGAAAGGAACTGTATAAATTTGCAACAAATGTGGCGTTTGTATTTGATCTACTGACTACATAATTACTGTTTGCCACAAAACTATTTGTCTTAAAACAGAAACTGAGCAATAATATATATATGTAAAGTGATGTTTGCATAAATGGCTATATAATGTTAACTTGTTCTAATATTCATGGTCAAAGCTAAGGGAAGTTTCAGCATTAGTATTATAATCAGGTATAGATTACTAATATTTATATATTTTTTTCTATTTTTCATATATCATATTATATTTTATCTGTTTTTTTTTTATCTTTTTTAATGATTTTTGACACCGGTGTCATTTTATAAGGGACTTATATTCAAGTCCAAGTGTTTACACACTATTGTATCTTCCTCTAAGGAATACACTGCATCGAATAGGTTGAAGAAACTGAACCATTTAAATTGTCTTTTAATAAATGTTGAATATATATCTATAATCTGTACATATTGTCTAATTGTGAGTATATATCCAAAGTTATTTAAAGGGCTTTTAGTTTAACCTATAACAATAAGGGAACACAATGGGCCCCATTACATATGCATACATATGTACATACATATAGGTTTTTCCACGGGTTTGGTATCCTATATACAGCACCGCATATAAATGCGGCACGTATATTTCACCCATCACCCGCAATTTTTACTCCCATAGGCTAACATGGGACCGCGTCCCAAATCGGTATCCAATATTCAGCGCAAGGACTTACGTGGCAAAAATGGAGAAATCTTACTCCATTTTTACCTCGCCATAAAAGGCAGCCGTAGCATGCCTTGCACTGAGTATGGGAGAACCGTAACTCCCGAAAATGCCTGCAAAATAAACTAACACCTAATGCATGCACAATGTCTATCTACTTGTCAACCGCAATCCCCCACCGCAATAACTAATAAAGTGTGTTAACCCCTATATCCACCATCAAACCCACACCGCAAATAATAACTAAATTATTAACCCCTAAATCTGCCAACCCCAACATCGCAAACTACCTATTAAAACTATTAACCCATAATCCGCCATTAACCTACAACGCAATAAACCCATTAAAATTATTAACCCCTAAACCGCCAAAGCCCACAACACAATAAATCTCACCCCTAACCTAACCCCCCCTAACCTAACACCCTCTAAATGAACCCAAATTACCTAATTTACAAAATACTAAAGTTACTAATAAATTTAAAAAAACCTAACACGACTTTAAAAATACAAATAAACTAAGTATAAATTAAAGGGACAGTCTAATCAAAATTCTGGAGTAGACTGTCCCTTTAAGCTGAAGACCGCGGAGCTGAAGACCGGTGACTGGGGAGCCATGGAGTGTGGAGGATCCTCTTCGTACGATCTTCGCCGCACACTGGATAGAGAATTCAAGGGACGCGATTAAAAATGGCGTCCCTTGAATTCCTATTGCCTGATTTGATTCTTCAAATTCAAATCAGCCAATAGGATGAAAGCTACTCAAATCCTATTGGCTGTTCAAATCAGCCAATAGGATAAGAGATACTGAAATTCTATTGGCTATTCAAATCAGGATTTAAAGGGACATGCCACCCACATTTTTTCTTTTATGATTTAGAAAGAGAATGCAATTTTAAACATCTTTCTAATTTACTTATATTATCTAATTTGTTTTATTCTCTTGATATTCTTTGATGAAAAGCATATCTAGATATGCTCACTAGCTGCTGATTGGTTGCTGCACATAGAAGCCTTGTGTGATTGGCTCACCATGTGCATTGCTTTTTCTTCAACTAAGGATATTTAAAAAATGAAGCAAAATAAATAATGGAAGTAAATTGTAATGTTGTTTAAATTTCTATTCTCTATCTGAATCATGAAAGAAAGATTTTGGGTTTAGTGGCCCTTTAAGTAGCTTTCATCCTATTGGTTGATTTGAATTTGAAAAATTAAATCAGCCAATAGGAATCAAGGGACATTTTTAATCGCTTCCCTTGAATTCTCTATCCAGTTTGCGGTGAAGATCGTACAAGAGGATCCTCCACGCTCCATAGCTCCCCGGTCGCCGGTCTTCAGCTCCGTGGTCTTCAGTCTTCAGCTCCGCTCCACAAAGGATGTTCCAGGAAGAAGAAAGAAGAGGTTGCCGCTTGGAAGAAGACTTCACCGCCTGGAACAGGACCTTCTCCGCCGGACTTCAGGAACAGTGAGTAGCAACCTGGGGCTTAGACTTAAGGTTTTTTAAGGGTTTTTAATTTTTTTTTATTTTATTTAGATAGGGTGGGCAGTAAAAGAGCTAAATGCCCTTTTAAGGGCAATGCCCAACAAATGCCCTTTTCAGGGCAATGGGTAGTTTAGGGTTTTTAGTGCTAGGTTATTTTATTTTCGGGGGTTTGGTGGGTGGAGGTTTTACTGTTAGGGGGGGTTGTGTATTTTGATGTAAAAGAGCTGATTATCTTGGGGAAATGCCCTGCAAAATGCCCTTTTAAGGGTTACTGGTAGTTTATTAGAGTAGGAGGTGTTTTTATTTTGGGGGGGGCTTTTTTATTTTCATAGGGATTAGGTATAATTTTGTAAAATTTGATAATTTTCTTTTTTATTTTATGTAATCTTAGATTTTTTTATTTTCTGTAATTGTAGCTTAAAGGGACAGTCTACTCCAGAATTTTGATTAGACTGTGCCTTTAATTTATACTTAGTTTATTTGTATTTTTAAAGTAGTGTTAGTTTTTTTTAATTTAATAGTAACTTTAGTATTTTGTAAATTAGGTAATTTGGGTTCATTTAGGGGGTGTTAGGTTAGGGGGGTTAGGTTTATTGCGTTGTGGGCTTTGGCGGTTTAGGGGTTAATACTTTAATAGGTTTATTGCGTTGTGGGCTTTGACGGATTCGGGGTTAATAGTTTTAATGGGTTTATTGCGTTGTGGGTTAATGGCGGATTAGGGATTAATAGTTTTAACAGGTAGTTTGCGATGTTGGGGTTGGCGGATTTAGGGGTTAATAATTTAGTTATTACTTGCGGTGTGGGTTTGATGGCGGATATAAGGGTTAATAGTTTAATTAGACTTATTGCATTGTGGGGGTTGTTGGTCTAGGGGTTAATACATTTATGATTAGTAGTGAGAGGGGGGATTGCGGATATAGGGGTATTTACGTGTCGGGCTTATTTTTGGGAGGCATGTTAGACTGTTACGGGAGATTTGATATTTTCTTTACTTTTCTTAGGCGCCGGCAGTTTCTAAAGTGTCGTAAGTCACTGGCGACTCCAGAAATTTGTATTTACGCTCATTTCTGGACATTGCTAGTTTATCAGACTTACGGCACTTTATGAACTGCCGGCGCCCTATATATAATAGCCTGATGTGCGAGTTGAAATTACGGGTGGCGCGGGTTGCAACAATTGCGCTGAAGCCTGCGCCGTATATGTAATAGTGCCCAATAAGTGCAGAATTATTATTTGAACTTTTTTCTTTTTATTCATCACAATTATTGCACAATACATTTGCACTATCGTTAGATAAAGAGATTTGACACCAGACAATTCATTTTAATACTAAAACCATAGAGTTTTCCTCTCTCTTTTATTCATCACTCTTTTTTATTCATCACAATTTTTTCACAATTATTGCGTAATATATTTACACCATCACTTAAAAGGAGATTCGACACTACACAATTAAATTTAATATTAAAAACACAGAGCCAGCCATACCTAATGTCTGACTATTAACTATTAAAGATTTTCTAATGTACAATTATTAATTATAGAAAGAAAAAGTGTAACCCACTGAATTATACTTAACCAGCGGATTTAGAATTTTAGAAAATCCAGATTGCCTGTGGCGCCCACTACATAACCTTCTTTTCTTTTGTATTATCCATATGTGGAGTCAATTGTGAGAGACTCCATTAGTAAGGGAGGCTTGATCTGGTATAGAGTTGACACAGTTCAATTAACCTTTATTTTTACGTAAAAATTAACTAGAGGTCTGACCTCTGGTTAATGTTTTGATCACTAATTACTACAGCAATGTAATGGCTGGTTATTTATCACACGCCCGTAAATGGCCGAAATTGTCTGTTTTTGTGCGTTCTATAAATTATCTAGCCCTTTATATACAAATTCAAGGTGTTTACTGTCCCTTTAATGACACATTTACAGGGCCAATAGTCACTTATACAATATTACAGCTAAAAGGATCCGATAAATCCCCAGACAACATTTTTAAACAAGTTTTAGTTTGAAGGGACACATAGTGCAACCAGGGAATGTCAACTGTAACCCTCCTCTGTGAAATAAAACTTTTGCTTTGTTTAAAGGGCCATAATAATAAAGGGTCATAATAATAAAAAATGTAAATGCTCCAATTTATTATAGTATACAATTTTAACACTAGCGATGGCCTAACTCTGGCCAAGTTTCCATTGAGGTGGTAAAGTCTGGAAACCGGTGGTAAAAACATTTCCATTAAAGTCTATGGTGATTTTTAATGTTACAACCAATTTCCAAACTTTACCACCTCAATGGAAAAAAGCCCTCTGTGTTTAAGCCCCTCAAAAGGGTTTAAGCACATAGTTAAAGTACCACTCAGGAACAGAATCTATTAGTCACCCAATCAGCAGTAGTGGTTGCACAGTTGGGTCGTACACCTAGCGCTGCTGAATGTGTCAGAGGCCGTTTCCACTTAGGACCAGCAGTGCTCTGCGGCTCCCTAGTTGTCATTTAAAAAATGTTCTTTTGTAATTTAGACAGAGCATATTATTTAAAAAAACAAAACAATGTACTTCTATTATCAAATTTGATTTGTTTCCATGGTATTCTTTGTTTAAGAGATAGCTAGGTGTCTGGAGCACTATATGACAGGAAATAGTGCTGCCATCTAGTGGTCTTGCAAATGGATTACATTCTTGCAAAACTGCTGCCATATAGTGCTCCAGAGATGTGCACGCTCCTGAGCTTATGTTCCTGCTTTTCAAGAAAAGATACCAAGACAATCAAGAAAGATGATTGAAGTAAATTACGGCTAGATTTAGAGTTTTGTCGGTAACGACCCGCGTATCTAACGCTGGCTTTTTTTTCCCCCGCACCTTTTAAATACCGCTGGTATTTAGAGTTCACAGAAGGGCTGCATTAGGCTCCAAAAAGCGAGCGTACAGGCATATTTACCGCCACTGCAACTCTCAATACCAGTGGTGCTTACGGGCGCGGCCAGCTTCAAAAACGTGCTCGTGCACGATTCCCCCATAGAAAACAATGAGCTGAAAAAAAACCTAACACCTGCAAAAAAGCAGCGTTCAGCTCCTAACGCAGCCCCATTGTTTCCTATGGGGAAACACTTCCTAAGTCTGCACCTAACACCCTAACATGAACCCCGAGTCTAAACACCCCTAACCTTACACTTATTAACCCCTAATCTGCCGCCCCCCGCTATCGCTGACACCTGCATATTTTTTTTAACCCCTAATCTGCCGCTCCGTACACCGCTGCAACCTACATTATCCCTATGTACCCCTAATCTGCTGCCCCTAACACCGCCGACCCCTATATTATATTTATTAACCCCTAATCTGCCGCCCCCAACGTCGCCTCCACCTACCTACAATTATTAACCCCTAATCTGCCGACCGGACCTCACCGCTACTATAATAAATGTATTAACCCCTAATCCGCCTCACTCCCGCCTCAATAACCCTATAATAAATAGTATTAACCCCTAATCTGCTCTCCCTAACATCGCCGACACCTAACTTCAAGTATTAACCCCTAATATGTCGACCGGACCTCACCGCTACTCTAATAAATTTATTAACCCCTAAAGCTAAGTCTAACCTTAACACTAACACCCCCCTAAATTAAATATAATTTAAATCTAACGAAATAAATTAACTCTTATTAAATAAATTATTCCTATTTAAAGCTAAATACTTACCTGTAAAATAAACCCTAATATAGCTACAATATAAACTATAATTATATTGTAGCTATTTTAGGATTAATATTTATTTTACAGGCAACTTTGTAATTATTTTAACCAGGTACAATAGCTATTAAATAGTTCATAACTATTTAATTGCTACCTAGTTAAAATAATTACAAAATTACCTGTAAAATAAATCCTAACCTAAGTTACAATTAAACCTAACACTACACTATCAATAAATTAATTTAATAAAATACCTACAATTATCTACAATTAAACCTAACACTACACTATCAATAAATTAATTAAATACAATACCTACAAATAAATACAATTAAATAAACTGACTAAAGTACAAAAAATAAAAAAGAACTAAGTTACAAAAAATAAAAAAATATTTACAAACATTAGAAAAATATTACAACAATTTTAAACTAATTACACCTACTCTAAGCCCCCTAATAAAATAACAAAGCCCCCCAAAATAAAAAAATGCCCTACCCTATTCTAAATTACTAAAGTTCAAAGCTCTTTTACCTTACCAGCCCTTAAAAGGGCCATTTGCGGGGCATGCCCCAAAGAAAACTGCTCTTTTGCCTGTAAAAGAAAAATACAACCCCCCCCAACATTACAACCCACCACCCACATACCCCTAATCTAACCCAAACCCCCCTTAAAAAAACCTAACACTACCCCCCTGAAGATCATCCTACCTTGAGTCGTCTTCACTCAGCCGAGCCACCAATGGAACTGAAGAGGAGATCCGGAGCGGCAGAAGTGATCCTCCAAGGAGCGCTGAAGAAGTCTTCCATCCGATGAAGTGATCCTCCAAGCGGCGCTTAAGAAGTCTTCCATCCGATGAAGTGATCCTCCAAGCGGCGCTGAAGAAGTCTTCCATCCGGGCGATGTAATCTTCCAAGCGGGGTCTTCAATCTTCTTTCTTCAGGATCCATCTTGCAGACCTCCGACACGGAACATCCTGCTGGCCCGACGGACTACCGACGAATGAAGGCTCCTTTAAGGGACGTCATCCAAGATGGCATCCCTCAAATTCCGATTGGCTGATAGGATTCTATCAGCCAATCGGAATTAAGGTAGGAAAATTCTGATTGGCTGATGGAATCAGCCAATCAGATTCAAGTTCAATCCGATTGGCTGATCCAATCAGCCAATTAGATTGAGCTCGCATTCTATTGGCTGTTCTGATCAGCCAATAGAATGCGAGCTCAATTTATATTGTAGCTATATTAGGGTTTATTTTACAGGTAAGTATTTAGCTTTAAATAGGAATAATTTATTTAATAAGAGTTAATTTATTTAGTTAGATTAAAATTATATTTAATTTAGGGGGGTGTTAGGGTTAAGGTTAGACTTAGCTTTAGGGGTTAATAAATTTATTAGAGTAGCGGTGAGGTCCGGTCGGCAGATTAGGGGTTAATACTTGAAGTTAGGTGTCGGTGATGTTAGGGAGGGCAGATTAGGGATTAATACTATTTATTATAGGGTTATTGAGGCGGGAGTGAGGCGGATTAGGGGTTAATACATTTATTATAGTAGCGGTGAGGTCCGGTCGGCAGATTAGGGGTTTATAATTGTAGGTAGGTGGAGGCGACGTTAGGGGCTGCAGATTAGGGTTTCATAGGGATAACGTAGGTGACGGCGGTGTGCGGTCGGCAGATTAGGGGTTACATTTTTTTTTTTTTTTTTTTAAATATTTTTATTGAGGTAAATAATAAAACAATACAGAGTATAGTAACCACAAACATAGGCCCTTAACCCGTAAGGGCAATTGTCAAAAGTATATAATACTGCCAATACAGTGAGCATGACATGCCATATTTTGAATCATTAACGAAAACTTACATTTCAAAAACACTGGGTGTTATAGAACAAATAGTCAAAGATAATGTATAAAATTATAATGCTTCCTGTGTGGTTAAAAAACAGAAAAACTGACCTCAAGTTTTTTGAATAAACAACATATAGGGCCCTTTTTGGGTCCTCCAGACTATAATCATATACATATATTATAAAAAAGTTTATCAACCATAGCTATAGTGAAGGAGTCTTATGTAGTTTTTAAGGGGTCATCGATGGGATCTGTGTCCCTTAGCTTAATAAATAAGCTCCAAAAGGGGGGGGCGGAGCCTAGTAATATAGAAACAAACTAAAAAACAAAATGTATAAGATATTAGAGTTGGACCTGGACTAGTACTAGGAGTGTATGTAGGGCTGGGCGAATTTCTCTAACCTTAACATATAGAAATTACCAGCAGCAAGAGAGTTATAAAGGGTCAGCTACCCCGGCCGTCGGCAGCTTCATAGCTAACTATATAGAATCATCTTTGCTGCAAAATTGTTGTACCTACTGGTTAAGTCTTGGGTTTTTATATACTATTAATTAACTTCAGTGTAGTAACCGAACACACTACCTGAGCACGGGCCCCATACCCAAGCAGCATGCCAGCCACAATGCGTAGACACTATTTAACAAAAATCATCTAGTGTACTAACTTAGGGCTAAGTGTTGCCAGATACAGAAAACAATAAAGCAGTACAAGAAACTGCACACGCTACACTGCAGTAATTGCTGTAAACCTGGATGATTAGATCTATGTACCATACACAGTCTCATATAGCTGTACTATACCCCTGACCAACTTTAGGTAATTAAATCTTCTAGACTTTGTCATGTCGCACAAAACATTGTACATCTAAAATTTATACTACATCTATATTAACATTTAATTCTCCCCCAAGCAGGAGGGTCTGACCCTAGGCAAGCTATTTAGCTCAGTACTAGTTAAAAGGCAGGCGTGTAAATAAAATGTGGTAGGTCTAGGTGTTATCAGTTCAGACATACCCACTTAAAATATTTGTACAAGATTTGAAAAGTATATAATAAGAATAAGACAATAAGTGTTAAGACTAGCTATACAGGCAGGTATAGTAACAAAAACACATCATATAGGAGATTAACAACTTTAAAGGGAGAGGCTACTATATTATATATAGCTATAGACAATTTGTAATACAGGAGTGGGTTGTATGTACAATAGACATCCTTCTAACAGCAAACGGAGACAAGGCAATAAGAACATATGGCAAAGTCAGCAGTATGTAGGTATCACTGGTATTTAAACATCAAAAAGAGGGAGTGTATATTATTCCAGCAAGTATAGGGTATAGCTTTACAGTTACAGAAAACTTCTAATCTAGTAGTGGTAATTGACTAAACCATTGGTATACCAATTAAACTATCCAAATATACTGATGAAACAGAGTGTCCTTAGTGTGGTAGTCGTAGGGCAAACCTGCACCGCCCTTATAAACAGAGAGTCTTCAACATTTCTGACAGGCAGTGGGCATACAAGTCCTTTCACCCTGCATGTGCAATAACCTCCATTTGTCTAAAAAGCAGATGGATATAGCTATAAACAGTAAAGGCTAACAAATCATAACTGGTCAACGAATCTGCCCTACCAAATAAACAACCATATGTAGAATTAAACAGCAAGCTAATAGGGTAACTTGCAGAGTCAGCTGGTAGCCTCCATATTTTATCGTTTTAAAATTGAATAAAAAGTCTAACATTTAGGAACGTTACTTGAGCACCTTTAATCAGGAGACTATATCAATAGAGTTCACCCTGTAAAGAAATGGTCATCCCATTCCACGCCTGGGCAGAGTGTATACAGGAGAACTGTCCTCAGTTTCTGCGGTCACCCCTCCAGGACCGGGACTTACACGTAGGTCAGTAGGTGAATGTGTAACTTCTCTGATCGTTCTGTCCGTCTTCTCAGAGATTCTCCCCTCCTGAGTCTGCTTCAGCTCCCCAGCGCTAGGAACAGGTCTGATCAGCACCGCCGAGACAAAGTGTGCTGATGTTGGTGAGCCGCACACACCAAACCGCTGCTGTGGTTGAGGTGAATATAACTTCAGTGCCTGTCTAGCGTCTGTGTCTTCTCCATTCCCAATTGCGGCCAAAGTGTACATCACCATGTCGTGAGGCTCCGCACTCTCAGCCGGTATAGGTAGCGGTCCTGCACCATCTTGGGACATATATGGTGCGGTGAAGCGTGCAGACCATTTGGCAAGTATTGCTAGCATATCCGAAAGGTGGCTCTCAAATATGTCGGAAATCACTTCCACAAGTGTTGTACTAGCCATAGTTTTCTGCTGTATGTAGTAGATTAGTCTTTAGTTAGGTGCGATCTGGATTTTTAATTGCTGCGTAGGCTGAAAAAGATGGCCACTCTCAGGGGTTCCCTTCAGCAGATCTTGCTCCGTGAAAATGAAAAACCGTCTATTTATCACTCCCTGTTTGGAGCTTAGGTGTGCAGGTCTCCTGGACTTCCAGAGTCCCTCTTTTAGAAGTCAAACATGAGCTTGAACGGGCGCTAAGGTTACTTTTTTTGCATAATTTAGCTGGAGCTCTTGTGAAACACGTCGATTCAGCTCCATAGTTAGCTCCGCCCCCCAGGGGTTACATTTTTTTAATAGAGTGGTGGCGATGTGGGGGGACCTCGGTTTAGGGGTACATAGGTAGTTTATGGGTGTTAGTGTACTTTAGAGCACAGTAGTTAAGAGGTTTATGAACCGGCGTTAGCCCAGAAAGCTCTTAACTCCTGACTTTTTTCTGCGGCTGGAGTTTTGTCGTTAGATTTCTAACGCTCACTTCAGCCACGACTCTAAATACCGGCGTTAGAAAGATCCCATTGAAAAGATAGGATACGCAAATGGCGTAGGGGGATCTGCGGTATGGAAAAGTCGCGGCTGCAAAGTGAGCTTTAGACCCTTACCTACAAGACTCTAAATACCAGCGGTAGCCCAAAACCAGCATTAGGAGCCTCTAACGCTGGTTTTGACGGCTAACGCCAAACTCTAAATCTAGCCGTTAGAAAGTTGTTTAAAATTGCGTGCTCTTAACTTAACACATTTTTTTACAAATGCGTTGGCTAAATTACAGAGGTGGCAGTCATTTCCTATATCCTGTTCAGCAAAGGTTATGCCGATTTAAATAATTTTATTACCTCAACTGTTATATAAAATACAAAATGTACCACTGTTTATTTCTAAGAAGGATATTAAAGCTTTTTATAAAGCATGTGCTATTTTTATATGGAATGGGGAAAGGCATTTATTATCTATTCATAAATGAACACAATTTACGGTATTTGGTGGATTTGCTTTCCCCAATATTGAGTGTTACAATATTATTACGCTGGTTTGATATGCAATTGATTGGTGCACCAAAGGAAATTATCTAACGTATTGTGAACTTGAAGAAGCTCTAATTTCTCCATTTTTGCAGTGCTACATTGTCCGAAAAAACCAACTACCAGTAAATATTCAGAATAGGATTATTATTATTTGGAATACTGTCACTGCTTGGCAGACTTTATGAAATATGTTAGATATAAACTACCAAATGTCCCCTTTTTTTACAATTACTGGTAACCCAAACTTCATTCCAAGGGTAACCTCACAGGTCTTTAGAACTTGGACACAGAACGATTTGATGTTTTTAACTCAAATCTTAGATAGTGATAGCCAGATTAAGTCCTTTGAGGCTATGAGGCCTATCTATCAAGCCGTCAACTGTGCTGCATTCGTCGGGACCAATAGGCTCGCCTAACATCGCGGCCGTGGACCGGAATACGCTATCCTTATTTGTAAAAAAAGCTGTCAAAAAGCCGCGCATCAAGTACGGGGCGATGAGCAGCGGACTGTTGTTAACTAACAGTCATCAATCTCGCTGCTATTCGGCTTTTTCCCAACTTTATTTATACCCTGTCACTAAACGCTGCCACTATACTAAAATGTTTAATCCCTATCCCGCCACTCCCCGACCCTGCCGCAACTAAATAAAATTATTAACCCCTATCCCTCCGCTCCCGGAGCCCACCGTAACTCTAATAAAGTTATTAACCACTATCCCGCCACTCCCGAACCCCTCCGCAACTAAATAAATGTATTAACCCCTAAACCCCTGGCCTCCCACATCACTACCACTTACTAAACCTATTAACCCCTAAACCGCCAGCCCCCCACATCGCAATAAACTAAATTAAGCTATTAACCCCTAAACCTAACAACCCGCTAACTTTACATTAAATGTTAACTCATCCCTATTTTATAATAAATTTAAACTTACCTTTAGAATTAAAATAAACTATATTAAACTATTAATTAACCTACACTAACTATTATACTAAAATTACATTAAACTATATTAAACTATTAATTAACCTACCCTATTATAATAAAATTACATTAAACTATATTAAACTAATAATTAACCTACCCTATTATACTAAAATTACATTAAAATATATTAAACTATTAATTAACCTACCCTAACTATTATACTAAAATTACATTAACCCCTTAATGACCAAGGACGTACGCCACACGTCCTAAAAAAAAAGACAGTTAATGACCGAGGACGTGTGGCGTACGTCCTTGGTCTGGAAAGCAGCTGGAAGCGATCCTGCTCGCTTCCAGCTGCTTTCCGGTTATTGCAGTGATGCCTCGATATGGAGGCATCCTGCAATAACCCCCCTTGGCCATCCGATGCAGAGAGAGCCACTCTGTGGCCCTCTCTGCACCGGACATCGGTGGCCGGTATCGTTGGTGGGTGGGAGCAAGTCTGGGAGGCGGGTGGGCGGCCATCGATGTGCCGAGTGGAGGGAAGGGGGGCGGGGGGGAAGGGAGCGCACGCGTGCACGGGGGGCGGCGGGCGGGCGCGTGCACGGGGCGGGAGTGGGAGGGAACCGCTACACTACAGAAAAATAAAATTGTTAAAAGTTAAAAAAAAAATGTTTTCAAATTTAGAAGTAAACATCTAAGGGATCAGGAAGAGGTGGGGGGTTGGTCTGGGGGGGGTGGGAAGCTACACTACAGAAAAGGGCATTTTCTTTTTAAAAAAGGCACATTTGTTGCTAAACTGGGTACTGGCAGACAGCTGCCAGTACCCAAGATGGCGCCCATTAAGGCAGAGGGGGAGGGTTAGAGAGCTGTTTGGTGGGGGATCAGTGAGGTTGGGGACTAAGGGGGGATCCTACACAGCAGCATATGTAAATATGCCAAAAAAAACCCCAAAAAAGCCCAAATATAGCTTTCTCTTGTTAAGTGTAGTCAGTCCACGGGTCATCCATTACTTATGGAATATATCTCTTCCTAACAGGAAGCTGCAAGAGGATCACCCAAGATGAGCTGCTATATAGCTCCTCCCCTCACATGTCATATTCAGTCATTCTCTTGCAGCCTAACTAAAGATAGGTCGCTGTGAGAGGTCTGTGGTGTTTTTTAACTTAGTTTATTTCTTCAATCAAAAGTTTGTTATTTTAAATGGCACCGGAGTGTGCTGTTTGTTCTCAGGCAGCATTAGAAGAAGAATCTGCCTGCGTTTTCTATGATCTTAGCAGACGTAACTAAGATCCACTGGCTGTTCTCATCTGAGGAGTGAGGTAACTTCAGAAAAGGGGAATAGCATGCAGGGCCCCCCTGCAAAAGAGGTATGTGCAGTAAATTATTTTTCTGAGGAATGGAATTGACTGAGAAAATACTGCTGATACCAATGTAACGTAAGTTCAGCCTTAAATGCAGTGATAGTGACTGGTATTAGGCTGATGAGTGTGTGTACACTGAATGTATTTTTCTAAGGAATGGAATTGACTCTGAAAATACTGTTAATACTGAAATAATGTATGAGCCTTAACTGCAGTAAAAGCGACTGGTAGCAGGCTTATTAATAACACTTCATAACTTTTAAAATGTATGTTTAAAACGTTTACTGGCATGTTAATCGTTTTTTGTGAGGTACTTGGTGATAAAACTTATTGGGGCATGATTTTTACCACATGGCCATCTTTGTTTTCTTCATAGAAACAGTTATCTGAGCTTCCCCACTGTTGTAATATGAGTGGGAGGGGCCTATTTTAGCGCTTTTTTGCGCAGTAAAAATTCAGTCACAATCTGTCTACTTCATCCTCCATGATCCAGATCGTCTCTAGAGAGCTCAGGGGTCTTCAAAATTCATTTTGAGGGAGGTAATCAGTCACAGCAGACCTGTGACAGTGTGTTTTGACTGTGATAAAAACGTTAATAATTAAATTGTTATCCGTTTTTGGGTATTAAGGGGTTAATCATCCATTTGCTGGTGGGTGCAATCGTTTGCTAACTTAATACATTTACTGTGAAAAATTGGTTGCTATAACTATTTTGGTTCATTGTTATTTCAACTGTGACAGTTTTTTGTGCTTCTTAAAGGCACAGTAGCGTTTTTTATATTGCTTGTAAATTTATTTAGAAAAGTATTTCCAAGCTTGCTAGTCTCATTGCTAGTCTGTTTAAACATGTCTGACACAGATGAATCTCTTTGTTCACTATGTTTAAAGGCCAATGTGGAACCCAATAGAAATTTGTGTACTAATTGCATTGATGTTACTTTAAATAAAAGTCAATCTTTACATGTAAATAAATTATCACCAGACAACGAGGGGGAAGTTATGCCGACTAACTCTCCTCACGTGTCAGTACCTTCGCCTCCCGCTCAGGAGGTGCGTGATTTTGTGGCGCCAAGTACATCAGGGAGGCCCTTACAAATCACTTTGCAAGACATGGCTACTGTTATGATAGAAGTATTATCTAAATTGCCAGAATTAAGAGGCAAGCGCGATAGCTCTGGGTTAAGGACAGAGCGCGCGGATGAGGTGAGAGCCATGTCAGATACTGCGTCACAGTTTGCAGAACATGAAGACGGAGAGCTTCATTCTGTGGGTGACGGATCTGATCCAGGGAGACTGGATTCAGAGATTTCTAATTTTAAATTTAAGCTTGAGAACCTCCGCATATTGCTAGGGGAGGTATTAGCGGCTCTGATTGATTGTAACACGGTTGCAATTCCAGAAAAATTATGTAGGTTGGATAGATAATATGCGGTACCGGTGTGTACTGACGTGTTTCCTATACCTAAAAGGCTTACAGAGATTATTAGCAAGGAGTGGGATAGACCTGGTGTGCCTTTTTCCCCTCCTCCCATATTTAGGAAAATGTTTCCTATAGACGCCACCACACGAGACTTATGGCAGACGGTCCCTAAGGTGGAGGGAGCAGTTTCTACTTTAGCTAAGCGTACCACTATCCCGGTGGAGGATAGTTGTGCCTTTTCAGATCCAATGGATAAGAAATTAGAGGGTTACCTTAAGAAAATGTTTGTTCAACAAGGTTTTATCTTACAGCCCCTTGCATGCATTGCGCCTGTCACTGCTGCGGCGGCATTCTGGTTTGAGTCTCTGGAAGAGGCCATTCGCACAGCTCCATTGGATGAAATTATGAATAAGCTTAAAGCACTTAAGCTAGCTAACGCATTTGTTTCTGATGCCGTCATACATTTAACCAAACTTACGGCTAAGAACTCTGGATTCGCCATCCAAGCGCGCAGAGCGCTATGGCTTAAATCCTGGTCAGCTGACGTGACTTCTAAATCTAAATTGCTTAATATTCCTTTCAAAGGGCAGACCTTATTCGGGCCCGGCTTGAAAGAAATTATCGCTGACATTACCGGAGGTAAGGGCCATGCTCTACCTCAGGACAGGGCCAAATCAAAGGCCAAACAGTCTAATTTTCGTGCCTTTCATAACTTCAAGGCAGGAGCAGCATCAACTTCCTCCGCTCCAAAACAGGAAGGAGCTGTTGCTCGTTACAGGCAGGGCTGGAAAATTAACCAGTCCTGGAACAAGGGCAAGCAGGCCAAGAAACCTGCTGCTGCCCCTAAGACAGCATGAAGAGCGGGCCCCCTATCCGGAAACGGATTTAGTGGGGGGCAGGCTTTCTCTCTTCGCCCAGGCTTGGGCAAGGGATGTCCAGGATCCCTGGGCGTTGGAGATCATATCTCAGGGATATCTCCTGGACTTCAAAACTTCTCCTCCATGAGGGAGATTTCATCTTTCAAGGTTATCAGCAAACCAAATAAAGAAAGAGGCGTTTCTACGCTGTGTACAAGAACTCTTACTAATGGGGGTGATCCACCCAGTTCCGCAGACGGAACACGGGCAAGGATTCTATTCAAATCTATTTGTGGTTCCCTAGAAAGAGGGAACCTTCAGACCAATCTTGGACTTAAAAATCCTAAACAAATTCCTAAGAGTTCCATCATTCAAAATGGAAACTATTCGAACCATCCTTCCCATGATCCAAGAGGGTCAGTACATGACCACAGTGGACTTAAAGGATGCCTACCTTCACATACCGATTCACAAGGATCATTATCGGTACCTAAGATTTGCTTTCCTAGACAGGCATTACCAGTTTGTAGCTCTTCCCTTCGGATTAGCTACGGCTCCAAGAATCTTTACAAAAGTTCTGGGCTCACTTCTGGCGGTACTAAGACCGCGAGGCATAGCGGTGACTCCGTACCTAGACGACATTCTGATACAAGCGTCAAGTTTTCAAACTGCCAAGTCTCATACAGAGATAGTTCTGGCATTTCTGAGGTCGCATGGGTGGAAGGTGAACGTGGAAAAGAGTTCTCTATCACCACTTACAAGGGTTCCCTTTCTAGGGACTCTTATAGATTCTGTAGAGATGAAAATTTACCTGACAGAGGCCAGGTTATCAAAACTTCTAAATGCTTGCCGTGTCCTTCATTCCATTCCACACCCGTCAGTAGCTCAGTGCATGGAAGTAATCGGTTTAATGGTAGCGGCAATGGACATAGTACCATTTGTGCGCCTGCATCTCAGACTGCTGCAATTGTGCATGCTAAGTCAGTGGAACGGGGATTACTCAGATTTGTCCCCCCTGCTAAATCTGGATCAAGAGACCAGAGATTCTCTTCTATGGTGGCTTTCTCGGCCACATCTGTCCAAGGGGATGACCTTTCGCAGGCCAGATTGGACGATTGTAACAACAGACGCCAGCCTTCTAGGCTGGGGCGCTGTTTGGAACTCCCTGAAGGCTCAGGGACTATGGACTCAGGAGGAGAAACTCCTCCCAATAAATATTCTGGAATTAAGAATAATATTCAATGCTCTCCTAGCTTGGCCTCAGTTAGCAACTCTGAGGTTCATCAGATTTCAGTCGGACAACATCACGACTGTGGCTTACATCAACCATCAAGGGGGAACCAGAAGTTCCCTAGCGATGTTGGAAGTCTCAAAGATAATTTGCTGGGCAGAGTCTCACTCTTGCCACCTGTCAGCGATTTACATCCCAGGCGTGGAAAACTGGGAGGCGGATTTTCTAAGTCGCCAGACTTTTCATCCGGGGGAGTGGGAACTACATCCGGAGGTCTTTGCTCAACTGATTCATCGTTGGGGCAAACCAGATCTGGATCTCATGGCGTCTCGCCAGAACGCCAAGCTTTCTTGTTACGGATCCAGGTCCAGGGACCCGGGAGCGGTGCTGATAGATGCTCTGACAGCCCCTTGGGTCTTCAACATGGCTTATGTGTTTCCACCATTCCCGATGCTTCCTCGTTTGATTGCCAAGATCAAACAGGAGAGAGCTTTGGTGATTCTGATAGCACCTGCGTGGCCACGCAGGACCTGGTATGCAGACCTAGTGGACATGTCATCCTGTCCACCGTGGTCTCTGCCTCTGAGACGGGACCTTCTAATTCAGGGTCCTTTCAACCATCCAAATCTAATTTCTCTGAGGCTGACTGCATGGAGATTGAACGCTTGATTCTATCAAAGCGTGGCTTCTCGGAGTCGGTTATTGATACCTTAATACAGGCTAGGAAGCCTGTTACCAGAAAAATTTACCATAAGATATGGCGTAAATATTTATATTGGTGCGAATCCAAGAGTTACTCATGGAGTAAGGTTAGGATTCCTAGGATATTGTCCTTTCTACAAGAGGGTTTAGAAAAGGGCTTATCTGCGAGTTCGTTAAAGGGACAGATTTCTGCTCTGTCTATTCTTCTACACAAACGTCTGGCTGAAGTTCCAGACGTTCAGGCTTTTTGTCAGGCTTTAGCTAGGATTAAGCCTGTGTTTAAGACTGTTGCTCCGCCGTGGAGCTTAAACTTAGTTCTTAACGTTCTTCAAGGCGTTCCATTTGAACCCATTTCATTGATATCAAGCTGTTATCCTGGAAGGTTCTGTTTTTGATGGCTATTTCCTCGGCTCGAAGAGTCTCTGAGTTATCTGCCTTACATTGTGATTCTCCTTATCTGATTTTTCATTCAGACAAGGTAGTTCTGCGTACTAAACCTGGGTTTTTACCTAAGGTAGTTACTAACAGGAATATCAATCAAGAGATTGTTGTTCCATCACTGTGTCCTAACCCTTCTTCAAAGAAGGAACGACTTTTACATAATCTGGACGTAGTCCGTGCCCTGAAGTTCTATTTGCAGGCAACTAAAGATTTTCGTCAAACTTCTTCCCTGTTTGTCGTTTACTCTGGACAGAGAAGAGGTCAAAAGGCTTCGGCTACCTCTCTCTCTTTTTGGCTTCGTAGCATAATACGTTTAGCCTATGAGACTGCTGGACAGCAGCCTCCTGAAAGGATTACAGCTCATTCTACTAGAGCTGTGGCTTCCACCTGGGCCTTTAAAAATGAGGCCTCTGTTGAACAGATTTGCAAGGCTGCAACTTGGTCTTCACTTCACACTTTTTCAAAATTTTACAAATTTGACACTTTTGCTTCTTCGGAGGCTATTTTTGGGAGAAAGGTACTACAGGCAGTGGTTCCTTCTGTTTAATGTTCCTGCCTTGTCCCTCCCTTCATCCGTGTACTTTAGCTTTGGTATTGGTATTCCATAAGTAATGGATGACCCGTGGACTGACTACACTTAACAAGAGAAAACATAATTTATGCTTACCTGATAAATTTATTTCTCTTGTAGTGTAGTCAGTCCACGGCCTGCCCTGTCTTTAAGGCAGATCTAAATTTTAATTAAACTCCAGTCACCACTGCACCCTATGGTTTCTCCTTTCTCGTCTGGTTTTGGTCGAATGACTGAATATGACATGTGAGGGGAGGAGCTATATAGCAGCTCTGCTTGGGTGATCCTCTTGCAGCTTCCTGTTAGGAAGAGATATATTCCATAAGTAATGGATGACCCGTGGACTGACTACACTACAAGAGAAATAAATTTATCAGGTAAGCATAAATTATGTTTTTATTTTAGTACTGGCAGAGTTTCTGCCAGTACTTAAGATGGCGGGGACAATTGTGGGGTGGGGGAGGGAAGAGAGCTGTTTGGGAGGGATCAGGGGGTCTCATGTTTCAGGTGGGAGGCTGAGCTCTACACTAAAGCTAAAATTAACCCGGCAAGCTACATAATTAACCCCTTCACTGCTAGCCATAATACACGTGTGAAATGCAGCGGCATTTGGCGGCCTTCTTATTACCAAAAAGCAACGCCAAAGCCATATATGTCTGCTATTTCTGAACAAAGGGGATCCCAGAGAAGCATTTACAACCATTTGTGCCATAATTGCACAAGCTGTTTGTAAATGATTTTCAGTGAGAAACCTAAAATTGTGAAAAATTTAACGTTTTTTTTAATTTGATCGCATTTGGCGGTGAAATGGTGGCATGAAATATACCAAAACTGGCCTAGATCAATACTTGGGGTTGTCTACTACACTACACTAAAGCTAAAAGTATCCCTAAAAGCTCCCTACATGTTCCATAATTAACCCCTTCACTGCTGGGCATAATACATGTGTAGTGCGCAGTGGCATTTAGCAGCCTTCTAATTACTAAAAAGCAACGCCAAAGCCATATATGTCTGCTATTTCTGAACAAAGGGGATCCCAGAGAAGCATTTACAACCATTTAAGCCATAATTGCACAAGCTGTTTGTAAATAATTTCAGTGAGAAACCAAAAGTTTGTGAAAAAATTAGTAAAAAAGTGAACGATTTTTTGTATTTAATCGCATTTGGCGGTGAAATGGTGGCATGAAATATACCAAAATGGGCCTAGATGAATACTTTGGGATGTCTACTAAAAAAAAATATATACATGTCAATGGATATTCAGAGATTCCTGAAAGATATTAGTGTTCTAATGTAACTAGCGCTAATTTTGAAAAATAATGGTTTGGAAATAGCAAAGTGCTATTTGTATTTATGGCCCTATAACTTACAAAAAAAGTAAAGAACATGTAAACATTGGGTATTTCTAAACTCAGGACAAAATTTAGAAACTATTTAGCACAGTGTTTTTTGGTGGTTGTAGATGTGTAACAGATTTTGGGGGTCAAAGTTAGAAAAAGTGTGTTTTTTTTTCAATTTTTTCCTCATATTTTATAATTTTTTTATAGTAAATTATAAGATATGATGAAAATAATGGTATCTTTAGAAAGTCCATTTAATGACGAGAAAAACGGTATATAATATGTGTGGGTACAGTAAATGAGTAAGAGGAAAATTACAGCTAAACACAAACACCGCAGAAATGTAAAAATAGCCTTGGTCCCAAACGGACAGAAAATGGAAAAGTGCTGTGGTCATTAAGGGGTTAAACTATATTAAACTAATAATTAACCTACCCTAACTATTATACTAAAATTACATTAAACTAACAATTAAATTAACAATATTACATATTTAAAAACCTAACCCTACTCAAGTTATTTAAAACTACTATAAAGAATTACTGTTACAAAAAAATAACAACTAAGTTACACAAAATAAAAAACACTGTTACACATAATAAAAAATAAATTATCAAATATTTAAACTAATTACACCTAATCTAATAGCCCTATCAAAATAAAAAAGCTCCCCCAAAATAAAAAAAACCCTAGCCTACAATAAATTACCAATGCCCCTTAAAAGGGCCTTTTGTGGGGCATTGCCCCAAAGAAATCAGCTCTTTTACCTGTAAAATAAAATACAAACACCCCCCAACAGTAAAACCCACCACCCACACAACCAAACCCCCCAAATAAAAACCTATCTAAAAAACCTAAGCTCCCCATTGCCCTGAAAAGGGCATTTGTATGGGCATTGCCCATAAAAGGGCATTTAGCTCTTTTTTAGCCTAAAGTCCCTAAGCTAAAAATAAAACCCGCCCAATAAACCCTTTAAAAAACCTAACACTAACCCCCTGAAGATCCACTTACAGTTTTCAAAGACCGGACATCCATCCTCATCCAAGTGGCAGAAGTCCTCAGCAAAGCCGGCAGAAGTCTTCATCCAAGCGGGCCGAAGTCTTCCTCCAAATGGGCAGAAGTCTTCATCCAGATGGCATCTTCTATCTTCATCCATCCGGCGCGGAGCGGCTCCATCTTTAAGACATCCGGCGAGGAACATCCTCTTCTTACGACGTCTGTTGCAGAATGAAGTTTCCCTTTAAATGATGTCATCCAAGATGGCGTCCCTTACATTCCGATTGGCTGATAGAATTCTATCAGCCAATAGGAATTAAGGTGGAAAAAATCCTATTGGCTGTTGCAATCAGCCAATAGGATTGCGCTTTCATCCTATTGGCTGATCCAATCAGCCAATAGGATTGAGCTCGCATTTTATTGGCTGGGTACATAAACTCCAAAATCAGGATTGTAGTAGCCAATCTGTATTGAGCATTAGATACTCTGACCAGTGTTCCTTAGTACTAAGTAGTGGTGGGCGGGGCTAAGGAACACTGGTCAGAGTATCTAATGGTCAATACAGATTGGCTACTACGATCCTGATTTTGGAGTTTCTGTACCTGCTTCCAAGCGAGAGGATAGCTATCTGGGCAGCTAATAAGAGTCCAGAGTGCTGTTGTGGCACTTCTCAAGTGCCTTTCTTCTAGTAAGTACAACCCGTATGTGTGTGTGAAGAATCAACACCACTGATGTTGCACTATTGTGGCACCTTCTTCTTTCTTCTACCATTTTACAGATATTATGCATTGTATATGTGGTATTGCCCAAAAATTAACTAATTCTGGAAAAAAAAATTCTTCTGGTTAAATAGAACGTCGGAGTTAAGAATTTCAATCCACCCACAGGATATAATTTTTTTATATACAGTAATAGACAGACAAGAACACAATTTAATCAATACTACTATTATGATAGGACGTAATCTAATTTTGAAGAACTGGAAGAATATAAAAGCCCCTACAATATGTCTATTAAGACAATTCAATCTCAGATTATTTTCGAACAGTTTAACTTCACAACATTTCTAGAGACGTAGATTGCAATTTTTTTTCCGAAATGGCTTAAAATGATACTCTCTTTCCCAATAATATGAGGGAATTTGGAGAGGCAGAGGATGGTCGAGTTGGAGATTCTTTTTTTTTTTTTCTCTTATGAGTGATATTTTGGTTTTTGTTAACAGGTTAAATATAAAATGAAAAAAAAAAAATCCAACATTGTATATCTCTTTTTGCACTCATAGTAGTCTATAGAAGAGATCATGTGAGAATAAATTGTTAAATGCTAATTTTTTAATTTATGATGTTTAACTTGTGTATTCTCTTCAAGCTATTTTCTTTTCGCCCTGCGTGGCTTCTCAATAACTATGTGGTATATTCTTATACATTGTTGGACTTAAATAAATAAATATATATTAAAAAAAAATTGTGTGCTCTATCTGAATCATAAAAGGTTTCATGTCCCTTTAACCATGTGATTAATCCCTTGGCAGGGTTTGAATACAGAGTTGTGGCATTGCTAGTGTTAAAATTACATGCTCTAACAAATTTAATTATTATGGCCTTTAAATTGTATCTAATATTTTGCTACTTAAATATATTATTTCAACTCATTAAAGTGACAAAACAAATAACAATTTGTATCTTCTCATCTTCAATTAGACATTTTTATTGCAAAACACAGGTATATAATCCTACAATTTGGTGTTTTAGGAAGGAAAGGTAATGCTAAATGTGTAACCACGGAGTAAGCATTTGGATGTTTAGGAAATACATTTTTCTTTGCATTTTTGGTGGCAAACACACAACAGATGCACCAATTGATCACCTCCAATTTCTTAGAATACCCCCAAATATGTATTTTCTCATTAACACCAATAACAAAGCAAAATCAGGCTACCAACTGTTAACAGGTGACTAGTATAAATCTGATGATCACATGACAGCATAGGGACTTGAAACCCTAATTTAAAGGGCCATAATACCCAAATGTTTAAACACTTGAAAGTGATGCAGCATATGAGTATTATGTCCCTTTAAATGGTGCGATCACTCATTTGTATAGTCAGAGTTATGATAAAGCCTTCTAGAGAGGCACCAGATTCATCAAGATAAGTCCAATGCTGTGATGTAGGGACACTTATTTGATATAGGGTCTCACATACCTCTGCATATTTTGGTGGTGAGAGAGGGGCTATTCTACCCCACATCATTATGTCCATATGCTTAAGGATATATAATGGTGATCCTGGGTATATCACCTCTCACTTAAAAGATAAAACACCAATTTGGTGTGCATCTTGGGATGTGAGTGTTTCTTTTAATACTCAGAACATTATAAAATTCACCTAGTAGATTGGTGATTGTCATTTCAATAGCAATACACAGAGGGTCATGTGATCCTTCATTTGGTAGAGGGAATCCCTCATTCATATAAGGGATGTTTTCTGTGTGTGCTAGTGGCTCCTTTGTTTATTTGTTGATAATTAACATACATTATTATTTTATTTTTTAAAATATTATTATACATCCTACGACATAATACATAATTCATCATTTTGGAGTACTGCTGTGTTTATATGATTTATGGGAAATAAACCCATATTGTTTTCCTTTATGTTTCAGATAGAGCATACCATTTTAAACAGGTTTCTAATTTAAATCTATTATTACATATTATTCTTTCTCTTGGTATTTTTTGTTGAAAAGCAGAGGTGAAAGCTTAGGAACCTGCCTATTTTTAGTACACTATGGGGTAAATTTATTAAAGTGCAGACAGACATCATATGATGTGTCGGCATTTATCATAGCACCAGCAGTTCTTGTGAACTGCTGGTGCAATGCCGCCCCCTGCAGATTCGCGGCCAGGAGGTGTCAATCAACCCGATCGTATTATTATTATTGTTATGGAGCAGCAGTCTTTAGACCGCTGCTTCATAACTTCTGTTTCCGGCGAGTCTGAAGGCTCTCCGGAAACACGGAGCGTACGGAGCTTGATAAATTGACCTCTCTATGGCAGCAGTTTTGCAAGAATGCTATCCATTTGTAAGAGCACTAGACTGCAGCACTATTCCCTGACATGTAGTGCTCCAGATGCCTAGGTATCTCTTCAACACAGAATATCATGGGAACTAAGCTAATTTGATAATAGAAGTAAACTGGAAACTTTAATTTAAAATGTTATTCTCTGTCTGAATCACAAAAGAACATTTTTTGGATTTCATATCCCTTTAATAGTTGACCCACAAAAACTTAAAATTTTGCTTGCTTTTACTGCTACTTAGTTTTATTATTGGCAGATCATGACAAGAAGGTGTTCTGTGCTAAAATATTACAAACATATTTTATTTAGTCTTTTTAACCTACAGTATATGATTCTGACATGATTTAAAGGGACACTCAATCAAAATTAAACTTTCATTATTCAGATAGAGCTTGCCATTTTAAACAACTTTCAAATTTACTTCCATTCACTAAATGTGCACAGTTTTTTTATATTTAAACTTTTTGATTCACCAGCTCCTACTGAGCATGTGCAAGAATAAGTGTGTATGCATTTGTGAATAGCTGATGGCTGTCACATGGTACGTGTATGCATTTGTGATTGGCTGATGGCTGTCACATGGTACAGGGGGAGTGGAAATAGACATAACATTTAAAATTGTCAGAAAAAAATCTATTACTCATTTGAAGTTCAGACTAAGTGCTATTGCATTGTCTGGTTATCTTGCATTTGTTGATTATGCAAATCTACTGTGTTGACTGGTCCTTTAATATCCTGTTCTTCTCAACGAATTACTAAATTAAAGGGATATGAAACCCAAACATTATTCAGATAGAGAATACAATTTTAAACAACTTTTCAGTTTACTTCAATTAGCAAATTTGCTTCATTCCTTTGGTATTCTTTGTTAAAGGAGCAGCATTGCACTACAGCAAGTTAGCTGAACAAATTGGGTGAACCGATGACAAGAGGTATATATGTGCAGCCACCAATCAGCAAGTGCAACCGAAAATGGGCCGGCTCCTAAGCTTACATTCCTGCTTTTTAAAATAAAGATACCAAGAGAATGAAGAAAATTTGATAAGAAGAGTAAATTAGAAAGTTGCTTTAAATTGCATGTTTTATCTGAATCATGAAAGAAAACATCTGGGTTTAGTATCTCTTTAACCTCTTAAGGACATATGACAGAATTTTTCCGTCATAAAACAATTGAGCAAACTGAAAGCTGTGTCCTTAAAGGGTTAATTAAAATATTTGTAGCTGTATTGGTGATGTCATAGTTCTGCTTTGTAAATCGATGTTCAAAACACTCTCAGGTTTTCCACAGCATATCCTATTTTGTCGTGCCTTCCCTTGGTATTTGCATTTCAGAATACTTCATGGAAACAACAAAACACTAAAATGAGGAAGTACAAAACGACAGTGAGTTTCCAAGCACCATACAAATACTATGAACAGCAGTTATTACAACTAGGTTTTCCTTCCGGATTTACTAAGCACTTTAGTTATTAATAACTAGAAGAAGAAAAAGCCCAACTAATAGGAACGGTTATTTCTTATAGATTTACTTTGTATTACTAAATTAACGTTAGCATAAACATTTTTAAACTTTCTATGAAAAACTATTTTAGCTGTTCATTTCCCCTTTCAATACCAAATCACAGGATGAAGAAGGGATTGCTGTAATTTTGGAGTTGGGATACTGCAAGCTCAGAACTAGAGTAATATGAATGATTTATGATGAATTAAAAAAAATATTAAGATGCTTATAATGATTAAGGGGCTGTGCACAAAGGCAAATGCTAAGTTATAAAAGAAAAAACAATTATTAGTGTGAGGTAACTATAGGAATAGCAAAGGCTGATGATAGGCCAAGGCATTTTGGTAAAGCAGTTATATATTACAGTATTTTACAGTATATAACACACAGTTTGTTAAAAAGGGAATAATCTCTTTAAAAAAAAAAATGTATCTGCACCTTTTGCAGCCCTTGACCTAACGTTAGTTTCAGGCATGGAATTATCTCAGAATGGCATACAAGGGTTACCAGCTCCTCCCCTCACAAAAATGACTGGACAATCTACAGGTGTCCATGATTGGGGAGTAGGTGGGGACATACAATGGCCACCCCCAAGGCTCTACGTTAGGCTAACAAACTAAGCAGTCATTTTATCCTTCCTAGTTGGTAGCACTACACACACATATGAGTTAAAGGGACAGTCTACTCCAGAATTGTTATTCTTTAAAAAGATAGATAATCCCTTTATTGCCCATTCCCCAGTTTTGCTTAATCAGTTATATTAATATACTTATTACCTCTGTAATTACCTTGTATCTAACCCTCTGCAGACTGCCCCCTTATCTCAGTTCTTTTGACAGACTTGCATTTGAGCCAATCAGTGCTGACTCATAAATAACTCCACAGGGGTGAGCACAATGTTATCTATATGGCACACATGAACTAGTGCTCTCTAGCTGTGAAAAACAATTAAAAAGGCAGCCTTCAAGGGCTTAGACATTAGCATATGAGCCTATCTAGGTTTAACTTTCAACAATGTAAAATATATATAAAAAAAAAATTGCATGCCCTATCTGAATCATGAAAGTTTATCTTTGACTAGACTGTCCCTTTAATTTATCCTCCTTTTGGCCACAATTAACAGATATAGGGGCCTATTTATCAAGCTCTGTAACTTGTCCGCCTGCTCTGAGGCCGCAGACAGAAATCAACTCGATCGAATGCGATCGGGTTGATTGACACCCCCTGCTAGCATCCAATTGGCTGCAAATCTGCAGGGGGCGACATTGCACCAGCAGTTTACAAGAACTGGTGGTGCAATGATAAATGCTGACAGCGTATGCTGTCGGCATTTATCGATGTGTGGCGGACATGATACGCTACATCATATCATGCCCGCTCGCACATTAATAAATATACCCCAGTGAGTACTACAGTGTATCATGCCCGCTCGCACATTAATAAATATACCCCAGTGAGTACTACATCGTATCATGCCCGCTCGCACATTAATAAATATACCCCAGTGAGTACTACATCATATCATGCCCGCTCGCACATTAATAAATATACCCCAGTGAGTACTACATTGTATCATGCCCGCTTGCACATTAATAAATATACCCCAGTGAGTACTACATCGTATCATGCCAGCTCGCACATTAATAAATATACCCCAGTGAGTACTACATCGTATCATGCCCGCTCGCACATTAATAAATATACCCCAGTGAGTACTACATCATATCATGCCCGCTCGCACATTAATAAATATACCCCAGTGAGTACTATATCGTATCATGCCCGCTTGCACATTAATAAATATACCCCAGTGAGTACTACATTGTATCATGCCCGCTTGCACATTAATAAATATACCCCAGTGAGTACTACATTGTATCATGCCAGCTCGCACATTAATAAATATACCCCAGTGAGTACTACATCGTATCATGCCAGCTCGCACATTAATAAATATACCCCAGTGAGTACTACATCGTATCATGCCAGCTCGCACATTAATAAATATACCCCAGTGAGTACTACATCGTATCATGCCCGCTCGCACATTAATAAATATACCCCAGTGAGTACTACATTGTATCATGCCCGCTTGCGCATTAATAAATATACCCCAGTGCGTACTACATTGTATCATGCCAGCTCGCACATTAATAAATATACCCCAGTGAGTACTACATCGTATCATGCCCGCTCGCACATTAATAAATATACCTCAGTGAGTACTACATCGTATCATGTCCGCTCGCACATTAATAAATATACCCCAGTGAGTACTACATTGTATTATGCCCGCTCGCACATTAATAAATATACCTCAGTGAGTACTACATCGTATCATGCCCGCTCGCACATTAATAAATATACCCCAGTGAGTACTACATTGTATCATGCCCGCTCGCACATTAATAAATATACCCCAGTGAGTACTACATCGTATCATGCCCGCTCGCACATTAATAAATATACCCCAGTGAGTACTACATTGTATCATGTCCGCTCGCACATTAATAAATATACCCCAGTGAATAGAGATGTTATCCCAGTGGCTACCAAGAAAAGCACACATGAAAAAGCACACAGTGTTTAAACACAGCTTGACTGTAATTATAGTGACTTTTTTATCCTCTTATTATACTTAGACTTTTAGGCACCATATTTGTAATATGCTTAACAAGTTATATTCCAATCTGGATACATTTTAAGTGGACAAACACCTTTTAAATGTATGCTTGTGAGTTGCGTCACTGTGCAGTAATAAAAGAGTTGGATAACTATTGACCAGTAAGTGATCAGTCCGGCCTCCGTTGCACCTCCTGTTAGCTTCAAAAGCAAAAGCAAATAAATATTTCAGGTTAAAGGGATAGAAACGCAATTTTAAGAGACTTTTCAATGTAGCTGTACTTCTATTATCAAATTTACTTTCTTCTCTTGGTAATATTTGTTGAAAAGCATACCTAGTTAGACTCAGGAGCAACAATGCACTAATGTGAGCTAGCTGGTGATTGGTGGCTACACACATATGCATCTTTTCATTGGCTCATCAGATCTGTTTAGCTAGCTCTCTGCATTGATGCTGTGGAGCTGACTTTAGCGATGTGTTTAGCCCCAATACATCCAGTGACACAGGGCCAAGTTTAAGATGCCCTCTGTCTGCTGTTTTCCCCTCCAGAGGGCTTTTTTGGGTTGTGCCACCTTGTTTGCCCCCCCCCCCCAAGAAGTCCTCAATGCAAACATTTTTATTTCCTGACTCATAAAAACGCACATTCCTAGTTCTGCTTTTTCCCAGGGCCACAGAAACTAGTGCAGACACGTGGCCTATGGGCTGCCAATTGGACATCTCCAAGGTGTTAGAATGAAGTTTCTTCATTAATATTTGTTTATGACTTGGGCAACTAACGGTTTAATTGTAAAAATAAATTAACATTTTAGTTATTTTAAACCAGGAAACAACACATTTAATAAAAATAAAAACACTCACAAGAACTCTTTAGCAATGAAAACATACAAATAGCCAAAAGAGGCTAAAGGGAGATTATAAGAGGTCAAGACTCTTAAATAGACAACTGCATAGAAGAAAAGTTAGAGTGTTTTCGATGGATTGGAATATTGATATTAAATTATCTCAATTGTGTATGTGTGTATGTAAATATATATGTGTAATAAAACAAATAGTCCCAGCGCAGTACATCCACCTATGTGTGAGGAGGGTCCCTCTCTACATACGACTACCATTACTTTTGTAACCACATTGCCACATGATTTTGGTTTGTATGAATTAAAGACACATATACTTCAGTGCTGGGACTATTTGTTTTATTATATTGTAGAGGGTGGTCAGACTACATCCTTTCCCGGGCACGCTGTATAAAGGTATTAACAATTAGAGGTTGTGCTGTCACTTATTCAATATCATATATATATATATATATATATATATATATATATATATATATATATATATCTGTGTGTGTGCAATGCATATGTGTGTTTATTTATATATAAATAAATATATATATATATATATATGTGTGTGTGTGCGTGCAATGCAATGCTTATATGTATATATATATATATATAAAAGCATTGCATTGCATTGCACACACACACACACACATATATATATATATATATATATATATATATATATATAAACACACATATGCATTGCACACACACACACACACATATATATATATATAAACACAGTACACACATATGCATTGCACACACACATATATATATATATATATATATATATATATATATAAACACACGTATGCATTGCACACACGCATACACATATCTATATACTGTATATATATATATATATATATATATATATATATATATACATTGTACACACATATATATATATATATATAAATACATATGCATTGCACTCACACATATATACAGTATATAAACACACATATGCATTGCGCACACACACACATATATATATAAACACGCATATGCAAACATATACACACATATATATAAACACACATATGCAAACATACACACACATATATATAAACACACATATGCATTGCGCACACACACACATATATATATAAACACACATATGCAAACATACACACACATATATATAAACACACATATGCAAACATACACACACATATATATAAACACACATATGCAAACATACACACACACACACACACACACACACACATATATATATATATAATATATATATATATAAACACACATATGCATTAATTTGCGCACAACATATAAACACACATGCATTGTACACACACACACACACATATATATATATATATATATATATATATATATATATATATATATATATATATATATATATATAAATTTTCTGGGGAAAAGCAAGTGGGGATTCTTGCCTAGATGTGCTAATTTCCTATGCAAATATTTACATTGTCTAGTGAGTGATTTTTGATTTGCTGCAATAATCCTGTTAAAAGGATAGCTGTGTTAAAACAGTATTTTGAAGCAAAAAAACTGAGAATTTGCATTTCTAATTTGCA
Source organism: Bombina bombina (assembly GCF_027579735.1). NCBI lineage: Eukaryota > Metazoa > Chordata > Amphibia > Anura > Bombinatoridae > Bombina > Bombina bombina. The sequence goes on from NC_069504.1 coordinate 350,901,976, forward strand.
TAAGTTACCCAGAATTCTCTTGTGCATTGGTGACATTGTATATGAGGTATTTCTGGGGAAAAGCAAGCGGGATTCTTGCCTAGATGTGCTAATTTCCTATGCAAATATTTACATTGATTTAATTTTGAGACATGGAGGATTTTAATTTCATTTTTTTATCTCCCCCCATAATTTTAATGAATTTTGGTTTAACCTTGAAAATAGCTTTATTAATGCAGCAACCAGAAATCTATCTCCTACTGATGAGTTCCAAATAGAACGAAACAGGCTGTCTAGTGAGTGATTTCTGATTTGCTGCAATAATCCTGTTAAAAGGATAGCTGTGTTAAAACAGTATTTTGAAGCAAAAAAACTGCGAATTTGCATATCTAATTTGCATAAGTTACCCAGAATTCTCTTGTGCATTGGTGACATTGTATATGAGGTATTTCTGGGGCAAAAGCAAGCAGGGATTCTTGCCTAGATGTGCTAATTTAATATGCAAATATTTACATTGATTTATATTAACACACATATGCATTGCACACACACACACACACACACACACACACACACACATATATATATATATATATATATATATATGCATTGTGCGCACACACATATAGAAACACAGAAATAAATATACATATCAACACATACCATATGGTTATAAAAAAACAAAAAAACAAAAAACAAAGCCGTTATGGCTAAATAAAAATGTGTTAAGAGAAATTAGGAAAAAACATAGGGCATTTAAATTATTAAAAGAAAATAGTACAGACTCAACATACAATATTTATAAGGAATGTAACAAAGCATGCAAAAAAGCAATCAAATTAGCCAAAATTGAAAATGAAAAATTAATTGCCAAGGAGTCTAACCCTAAAAGGTTCTGTAAGTACATAAATAGCAAAAAATCTAAGAAGGATAATATAGGTACATTAAAATGCGTGGAGGGTAGCATGATAAATAATGACAGGGAGAAGGCTGAGGTACTAAATCAGTTTTTTTCTTCAGTATACACAAGAGAGGAACCATTGAATGATACTTTGGAACAGAATAGAACATGCCAGTCCATACCACTAACTGGGTTTTGTTTAGAGGATATCAGGAAAAAAACGGAAAATATTAAGGTAAATAAAACTCCAGGCCCAGATGGAATACACCCAAGGGTGTTAAGGGAACTTAGCACTGGTATAGACAAACCTTTACTCTTAATTTTTCAAGACTCATTATCCTCAGGCATGCTACCCCAGGATTGGCATAAAGCTGATGTGGTGCCACTCTTCAAAAAGGGAAGCAGGGATGATCCAGGAAGCTATAGACCAGTTAGTCTGGCATCAATAGTGGGGAAGATATTTGAAGGGATCATAAGGGATTATATTGATGAGCATATTCGTGTAAACAAGATTATGAGTTCTAATCAGCATGGCTTTAGGAGAAATAGATCATATCAAACTAATCTAATTAGATTATATGAGGAAGTAAGTAAAAATATAGATAAAGGGGAATCAGTTGATGTGATATACTTAGATTTTGCAAAGGCATTTGATACAGTGCCACATGAGAGATTAATGCACAAAATTAAGGGACTGGGAATAGCTGAAAATGTTAGCTCATGGATAAATAACTGGATAAAAGATAGGGAGCAACGATTAGTAGTAAATGGATCATACTCAGATTGGACAAAGGTAATCAGTGGCGTCCCCCAGTACTGGGCCCTGTTCTTTTTAATATTTTTATAAATGACTTGGAGCAAGGATTAAATAGCGACATCTCTATTTTTGCAGATGATACTAAGTTAAGTAAGGTCATTAGGTCAGAGCAGGACGAACTCTCTTTACAAAGGGATTTGCTAAAATTAGAACTATGGGCAAGTGAATGGAAAATTAGATTTAATACGGAAAAATGCAAGGTTCTACATTTTGGAAGTAAAAATAAGCAGGCTACGTATTTTTTAAATGGGACAAGACTTAGCCAAACACAGGAGGAAAGGGATTTGGGAGTAGTAATAGATAACAAGCTAAAGATGGGTGCACAATGCAGGGCAGCGGCTTCAAAGGCTAATAAGATACTAGCATGTATTAAAAGAGGCATTGATTCAAGGGAGGAAAGCATAATTCTGTAATTATATAAAGCCCTGGTAAGACCTCACCTTGAGTTTGGAGTGCAGTTCTGGGGACCGATTGCTAAAAAAGATATTGCAGAACTAGAAAAAGTTCAGAGAAGGGCCACAAAGCTAATAAGGGGATTGGAGAAATTAACCTATGAGGAGAGGCTAGCCAAACTGGGTCTGTTTTCTTTAGAAAAAAGGTGCTTGAGAGGTGACATGATTACTTTATATAAATATATTCAAGGCCCATATACAGAGATGGCAGAAGCTCTGTTTATTACAAGAAAATTGTTTCTGACAAGAGGTCATAATTTAAGGTTGGAGGAAAGGAGATTTAATCTCCTGCAACGGAAACGTTTTTTCACTGTAAGAGCAATAAAATTGTGGAACTCATTACCAAAGGAGGTAGTGAATGCCAATACCATAGATACATTTAAAAATAGTCTGGATAAATTTCTGTATATAAACAAAATTAATGGATATGATTGCTAGTATTAAATGGGTCACATTTTAATTGGGTTATTTGGAGCTTTTTGTAAGTATTTTAGATTTGTATAGGTTGAACTTGATGGACTTCAGTCTTTTTTCAACCTTATCTACTATGTTACACACACACACACACACACATATATATATATATATATATATATATATATATATATATATATATATATATATATATATATATATATATATATATATATACATATATGAAGAAGGGACGTTTGCAGTCCTGAAACGTCACAATAAATAATAAGGATTAACACAGTTGACCAAAGTCCAGTGAGTGCTTCATTTCTGAACTTCTATACATTCCTTCCAACAGCACCCTGAAAGTTGTTTTTGTGGTGGTGAGAGTGCACACATATCATCCAGTCTTATATATATATATATATATATATATATATATATATATATATATATATATATACAAACACATATGCATTGCACACAGACACACATATACAGTATATATATATATATATATATATATATATATATATATATATATATATATACACACACATATACACACAGATATACTGTATATGTATATATATATATATATATGTATATATATGTATGTGTGTTTGCTTTTTCATTGGTATTACTAAATAGCAAAATAATAACTTCTGGAAAGCAACAAATATAAAAAGATAACAAGTATGTTGTTCTACTGTATTTATTCTGTATGAAATATAACGTTTATAAATATTTTTCCATAAATAACGCCACATTATGTAATTAAACACTTTTAGAATGAACTCTTTTCCAGTTTCCTGTGGTAAAATGCAAATACTTGTTTTGCCATTCTGTGGTGTTTTCTTTTTAACACTGGAAAGAATTGAGTTTATTTTGGGCTTTCACAATTTAGCGGTGCCCGTCATGTTTGTGTTTTTTTTATCTCACACCCAGAGCTCTGACAAGCTCCCAGACTGTTGTGTAGAAGTCTATGCCGCACCCTTCTGCTTTTGTTTTTACACATACAGCTTCCGCCTCAGGAAGTGACTTCTAAAATTGGTAGTGACTTGGTTTGAGTCCAAGCTGTAAACCAAAAAAATAGTAGTATGAGAAGTGTATGCAGTTTACATGTCACCCTCATATAATTGCAGATTATCAGGCCTCTGGGGTAAAAATAATCTCTATTAACTATAGTGCTGTATTTTGTTTGTTGTGAGAACTTTTTTTTACTCTTTGCATAAACTTTTATATTCACAGGAAGTCTTGTAGCCAGAGTGAAGTAACTTAGTTACAACAAACTAGAATAAAGAAGTAAAGTAAAAAAAGGTGAACAAATATTTTCTAAATGATTATTTAAATGTGTTAAGTTATTTTATAAATTAGGTTTCCACAACCTCTGAAGATAAAAAAAAAAAAAAATACAGCAAGAAAATTTAGTTAAAGGGACATTCTACACCATAATTTTTACTGTTTAAAGAGATATATAATCCCTTTATTACCATTCACCAGTTTTGCATAACCAATTTGGTTGTATTAATACACTTTTTACTTGTTTTATTACCTTATATCTAAGCCTCTGCAGGCTGCCTCCTTATTTCAGTTCTTTTGACAAACTTGTATTTTGACAGACTTCAGTGCTGACTCCTAGGTAACTCAACGGGAGTGAGCACAATGTTATCTATATGGCACATGAACTAGCGCTGTCTAGCTGTGAAAAACTGTCAAAATGCACTGAGATAAGAGGTGGCCTTCAATGGCTTAGAAATTAGCATATGACCTAGGTTTGGCTTTCAACAAAGAATACAAAGAGAACAAAGCAAATTTAATTATAAAAGTAAATTGGAAAGTAGTTTAAAATTGCATGCCCTATCTGAATCATGAAAGATTAATTTTGACTAGACTGTCCCTTTAATCAACAGAACATAGAATTTCTAAAGATTCATAAAAAATAAAAGCAACCAAGTGAAAGTATTGCAAAAAAATATAACTTTAATTGTAATTGAAAAAAAGGTCAATTCATTAGTTTAAAGGGGCATAATTTAATTATTTGTGATAAATATGAGTTATGTATAATAAAAACAGTTTGCAATATACTTTTCTTTTATTTTTCAGATAGAGAATACAATTTGAAAAAAACAAAACATTCCAATTTACTTCTATTATTTAATTTGCTTCATTCTTCAGATATTTTTTTTTAAGAAATAGCAATACGCATGGGTGAGCCAATCACACGTGGCATCTATGTGCAGCCACCAATCAGCAGCTACTGAGCCTATCTAGATATGCTGTTCAACAAAATATATCAAGAGAATGAAGCAAAATAGATAACAGAAGTAAATTGGAATGTTGTTTAAAATTGCATGCTTTTTCTAAACCAAGAAAGAAAAAATGTGGGTTTTATGTCCCTTTAAATGCCAATAGTTAAGCTAATTTCTCTTCATCCTAGTAAAGGCCCCTTTTCATTGCTAAAAACAAATTTTAAAGTTTAAGAAGAACATATTTTCAGTTCATTAACACAAACACTTGGAAAAACACACAATACATTAGACATACAGTATATTGTTACCAACCATGTGAATTAGCATATATTTCCATCATTGATTATAAAGCATAACTGAGAAAACTAAAGCTGATAAAAATTTAAATGATCATTTTTTTCTAATTAGATTCCAACCTTTTTAGAAGATGTTTCCTCATTACAGCGACTTTATTTATATATGTATCCTTTATTATTTGCATTGGCATCTATATTAAAGGGACATTATACTCATATGCTAAATGACTTGAAAGTGATAGATCATACCTGTAAAAAAAAACTGACAAAAATATTTTACCTCAGAATTTGTTAAACTCACCCAGCAGAGTAAGTGCTCTGTGAACAATTATCCTTTAAGTACTGTCAATTGCATGTTGAAAAAACAGCCTATTAGCTTTATCAGATTATCAGAGCTGAGTTCACAATTTGTTTTACTGTGATCTTGAAAGATTTCATAGTAAACTTACTTAAAATGAGAAGGGAAATAACATGATTGTGCCTGCACATGCAAGTTGCAGTTGCTCACTCCCTTGCAAGTCCCTGGACCAGCATCTTTATTGGATGCTTAAAGTGCATTTACAATGAGATATGGCTACTGAGGATACTTTGAGGTAAAACATCTTCCTTTTTTACATAGAGAAGTTCATGTGAAATTTTAGTTAGCTTTTTACTGCTGCATCACTTTTAAATATTTCATTTGGGTATCACGTTCCTTTAAATGACCATTAAATGCATAATAAAAAAAAATGCAAAAGCACTTAAAGGGACACTGAAACCAATTTTTTTATTTCGTGATTCAGATAGAGCATGCAATTTTTTTTTTTTTTTAAATATTTATTTACGGACCAACATGAGTACAAAACACAAAATCCGCCATGCAAGGCTTAATGTAATAGCCTATTACAAAAGAAATTGATGCCTTTATCTTAACTTAAATAATAATAATAGTACATATCCTTTGTTAATGAATTAATACATATTATACTCAATGAAGGTATTTTCTATTTATTTTATGCATTTAATTAGGGAGAGAAAAGGAAAAGAAAAAGAAAAAAGAAAAAACAACTATAATCATTCAATTGGTAAACAGTTTGATTCAGAGTCAATTTCATATTCCTCAGTTAACTTGTCAAGGAAAAGGAGATATATATAACTGTAGTATTGGGGGAGAAGGAGGGGAGAGGGAAGAGGCAGGAGGAGGGAAAGGGGGAAAAAAAAAAAAAAAAAAAAAAAATCTCAGGGGGGATTTTGGTGTTACCATCGATCTAGTAACACTACTTCAGAATGCCTAAAAGGGTAGATTAATTGATCTATTTCTTCTGGTGGAAAAATCTTAATAAATGTCGACCACTTTTTGAAGAAGAGCATTATCTCTCTTTCAGATGTTAGAGTTGTGTCCATTTGCTCGATAATACATTGTTTTTTCATATAATTTTTAATTTCCAAAATACTAGGTATCTTGGGGGTACGCCAATTCTTGAGGATCAAGTTTCTTGTTGCCAAGATAGTCATATTTCTAGCCTTCAAATGTTCAATGACCATAGGTGATTCTTTGAGAAAAACAACTTCCGCCAGAGAGATAGAGAGAGGATATATCTTCAATGTTTTTTTGAGCCAAAATTCTACTCTTTGCCATAGCTGTCTTATCTTCGGGCATGCCCATAACATGTGGACAATATCAGCTGCTGGATACGCACACTTTGGACATATATTGAATTCATGGTTATGCCATTTATGTCCCTTTGATGGAGTATAATAAGATCTATACAATAGTTTGATATGTGATTCTCGCCAACTTGCGGATAAAGTAGTTTGGGCCGTTATAGATATAGATTTTTCTACCTGTTCTATCTCCAGATTTAATTCTGGATATATGAGATTCCATTTCTGCGTTATCTGGCTTAAGTTAGAGTTTCCATGTGAACTAGTTGCTAATTCATACCAAATTGAAACAGAGGTTAAATTATTTTTTGCAAGAATAGGCCAGCTATCTAATTTCCCCCATGTCCATACCCATCCGAATTTCTCAATAAGAGAGAAAAGGTAGTGCCTCGCCTGCAAGTAAGCGAAAAAGTCCTTATTATTCAATTGAAACTCTTGTTTTAATCTATCAAATGACTTTACTGATAAAGTATCTTGATCTATGAATTGCGTCATAAAGGTTAGACCCTTCTCCTGCCAAGTCTGAAATAATCGAGATTGTGTTCCTTGTTGAAATTCTGGGTTACCACATAAACATTGAAATTTTGGAATAGAAAGATCAATGTTTACTTTTTGTCCAAATTTTTTCCAAGCTTGTATTATTACGTATATCGAGTTAATAGATTTCACCTTCTTTGGGATTAATTGTATTGGGCAATGGATTAATGCTATGGGATTATAGGGATATAGGATATTTTTTTCAAGTTTATTGTTAGTAAAATAGTCTTTGTTCTCAATCCAGTCTATCACTATGCGTGTGAGAAAGACTAAACTATATTTGCTAAGATCAGGCAGGGCGAGTCCCCCATATTTTTTGGGGAGATAAAGTTTATCTAGAGAGATACGGGGTCTCTTGCATTTCCATATGAAGTATCTGAGAGCTCTGTTCAGTTTTTTCCAGTCTTTTACTTTTAAAATAACCGGAACGTTCTGTAGGGGAAAAATGATTTTTGGAAGTAGAACCATCTTGAATAAAGCGATACGTCCTGATAGGGATAATGGAAGATTTTGCCAACTATTCAAATACTCTATTATCTTTGATAATGTGGGGGGAATGTTAAGATCATACCACTCTTTTGGATCAGCTGATATATTAATTCCTAGGTATCTAAAGTGGGAGATTACCTCCTTAAAGGGTATCAACTGCGGGGAAGCCTCATTTTTCCTAACCCATAAAAACTCTGATTTCGAGTTATTGATCTTGTAGCCAGCAAAGGACCCGAAGGAGTTAATGATCGACAGTAATCTTGGGATATTTTTTCCCGTGTCCGACATATAAATCAGCACATCATCCGCATACAAGGCGATTTTTTGCTCTAATGAGCCAATTATTATTCCCTCAATAGATTGCCTGATTTTAAGAGCTAGAGATTCCATCGCTAAATCGAATAGTAAGGGTGATAATGGGCATCCTTGCCTCGTACCTCTCTGAAGTTTAATTATCTTAGATTCTAGGTTACCAATGACCAATTTGGTAGAGGAGTTATTACAAAGATTGTCAATAAGAGAAATAAAATTGTCCTTAAAGCCAAAGTTAAACAATGTGGTTAGAATGTGTTGATGGTGTACCGAGTCAAACGCTTTTTCTGCGTCAAGCGCGATAATTGCAAGATCAGAATGGTCATATGCCGAAGTTTCTTGCAAATTACTGAAATAGTCAAGGACAAGAAACAATTCCCTAACCTTAGCCGCTAAGTTACGTTTAGAGAGGAATCCTGCCTGGTCTTTGTCAATAAGAACTCCAATCTCACCCTGGAGTCTCTTAGCTAGAATAGAAGATAGTATCTTATAATCGGTGTTCAATAATGCAATAGGGCGATAGGACTCCTTTTTCACGGGGTCCTTCCCTGGCTTCAAGATCAGAACTGTAGTAGATGCAGCAAAATTCGGTGAGACAGGTTTTTTTTCTATGTAATAGTGATTAAAAAGGTTTCTTAAGTGAGGGATTAGAATAGGAGATAATATCTTATAGAACTCACTCGGTAAGGAGTCTGGTCCAGGAGCTTTTTCCAATTTTAAATTTTTGATAGCGCCTATAATCTCTTGATCAGAGATAGGAGAATTGATTTTGGCTATTGCTTCCTCAGCTAAACATGAGTGTTCAAGCCCTCTCCAGAATAATTCTGAAGCTTCTAGGTCTGAATCCCTAAAGGAATATATGTCCTCGTAGTAAACAGAGAAAGCGTCAATAATTTCTTTTGGGTCTTTAAGTATGGTATCTTGTTCAAAAAGTGAGTCAATAGTAGGACTTCCTTGCGTATTCTTAACCAATTTAGCCAGCAATTTACCTGCCTTATCGCCATATCTATAGAACTTCGCTCTGTATTTTATTTCATTTTGTACTGAAGTATGAATCAACATAGTATCTCTCACTCTCTTGGCGGAAGTATATTTCCTCCAATTTATAGGGGTAGGTTGCGCTAGGTATTTATTATAGGCGCTAGTAAGTGTTCTTAGTATTTCTTTTTCTCTATGTTCAGCTTTCCGTTTAAAATTAGCCATATATGAAATGATGTCTCCTCTAATTACTGCTTTGCCTGCCTCCCATAATAAGCTCGGGTCATTAACTGACCCTAGATTTAAGGAAAAAAAATCTGTCATTTTAGTAGACAACCAGCTTTTGAATTTAGAATCTTTCATTAGAAATTTAGGGAAAAAAAAGCGGCGAGATTTACATATTTTATTATGCAGTGGAATAGTTAGAATAATTGGAGCATGATCGGAGATAGTAACTTGTGTTATTTTAGTTGTGGCTCCTGTTTTTAATATCTCCTCATTAACTAAGAATAGGTCAATTCTTGACAGCGAGTTCACGCTCCTAGCTTTGCACGTAAATTCTCTTTGAATAGGATTATGAATCCTCCATATATCCTTGAGAGCCAGGTTCCTAAAGATGGCCTTAAACATTTTGTTTTCTAATTTGTCTCTTTTGGAGATATAAGTGTTGCGTACTTGTCTACATCTATCTAGGGGAATCTGTGGAGTCATGTTGAAGTCCCCTGCTACAACTATGTTGCCTTCACCAAGTTGTAAAATTTTAGTCTGTAATGATTCCCAGAATTTAGTTTCAAATTTATTAGGGGCGTAAATATTACAAAGGGTAAATACGGAGTTTGAACATTTAATTTTTAAAATCAGGATTCTACTTTCTGGATCATAGACTTCTAATAGTACCTCGTATGGGATATTCTTTCCTAATAAAATAGCTGTTCCCCTTTTTCTGCCTATACTAGGTGTAAAAAATACTTCCTTAACCCAAGAGGATCTTAGCTTTAATGATTCAATTGTGTTCAAATGAGTCTCCTGGATAAAGGCGATATCTGTGTTTAGTTTCTTTAAATGTGAAATTATCGTTTTACGCTTTATCGGAGTAGAGATACCTCCTACATTCCAGGAGGATATAACTAATTTCCTTACTTTAGTCGACATTTATCGAGAAATTTAGAGTGGAGCAAAAAGAAGAAGAAGGAAAAAAAAAAAAAAAAAAAAAAAAAAAAAAAAAAAAAAAAAAATGTATATACATGTATATGTGCATAAATCATAGCAGGATAAAAGATTAAGGACCCTCTCCCCTCCTCCCTCCCCCACCCCTCCACTAAAAAAAAATCCAACAAACTCCAACAACAAAAATGGATAAAAAGCATTCGAAACATCAGTGATAATCACAGGATTACTCTCTTATATAGAGTTTTAGATCAACCTTATTTAACACATCTTTCCGTATAGAACTTTTCTGCATCGGATGTGTTATCAAAAAGATATGTATGACCCTGAAATTCTACCTTAAGTTTAGCTGGGTAAACAACTGTGGCTGAGAATCCCTCCTTAATCAGTCTGCCACAGATTGGGGAGAGCTCCCTTCTCCTCAGGGAGGTTTCATAAGCAAAATCCTGAAAAAGTAGAATTCTATTTCCTTCAAGGAGGATAGGTGCATTTTTACGGGATAGCTGTAAAAGCTTAGACTTATCCTGATAATTTAAGTACCTCGCTATTATGGGCCTCGATCTTAATCCATCTTTACTTGACAGGGGGGATCTCCCCAATCTGTGAGCCCTTTCTACAGCTAGGGGTAACAATTCCTGCGAGATACCAAGCAGTTTGGGAAGAGTCTCAGCCATAAGTTTTATCAATTCTGTATGTTGAACCGTCTCAGGAACCCCAATTATTCTAACATTGTTTCTCCTGGAGCGGTTCTCTAAATCTTCAATTTTATTTTGTAATTCTGTTAATGAAAGTGAATTAGCCTTCAAATTCGTGTCATATGTTACTGTCAGATCTTCTAGATCGGACACTCTTTGTTCGACTTCCTGAATCCGTGCCGAAAATTGTTTGATTTCTGCTGATAATATATGTATATCTTGCTTTATTTCTAATCTAAGAAATTCAAATTTTGGATTCAGGGCTTCCATAATGCTATTTACTAATAACTGTGAGTTAGGGGCCTCAGTATGTTTTATAGAGGAAACTGGTTCAGAATGTAACTCGACCAAGGTTTCAGTAGCTGTCTTGTTCCTTCTATCTCTGGGTCTAGAAGCCATAGTTGGTGAAGTGTTTTTATTTTGAGATGGTGAATTTAGATATTTGTCCATAAGTGTTTTAATTGAAGGGAAAAAAAAAAAAAAAAAAAAAAAAAAAGGAGAGAGTGTACCTCCTGTTCCCTTTAAAGTGAACGTGATAAAGGAGTGTTTAGTGTTAGTGAAGAGAAAAAAAAAAAAAAAAAAAAAAAAAAAAAGAAGAAAAGAGAGAGAGAGGAAAGAGAAAGAGAGAGAGAGGGGGGGAAAGAAAAAAAGAAAACAACCCACAGCAAATCGAGTGAAAACAAGTGAGAACAAGTGAATGTGTACCAACGTGTAATTTGTTAGAGTGAATGTGTAAGACTACCCAAGATCCTAGATCTTTGGATAGGATGATAAAAAAATTACTTGTAAATTATAGAGGGAGAGAAATAGAAGTCAGTGTGGAAAAAAAACGTGAAAAAATCAAGTGGAATCAAGTGAATGTGTGATACGTGAATTTTATTAAGTAAGTGTGTAAGACCAACGAGGATCCTAGGTCCTAAGGCTAGTGTGGTTAAAAGACTATTTGTAAGAAAATTATTCTGATAGTCCTCAATTTATTCTTCCTGTATAACCTTTAATCCAAAGTTTAATTTTCTATTAATTGTGTCTGAGCAAAAAAAAAAAAAAAAAAAAAAAAAAAAAAAAAAAAAAAAAAAAAAAATTGTTCCAGTTTTCAATTCTCAACTATGCCTAGCTCCAAAAAATTATGCGTGCCCTACTGTACACTAGAGCTAGTTCTTCTAAATATTATATAACTAACCTCGATGATGTGGGGGTAAAATGAGCCCTTTGATTGATTTATGTATGGGTTGTTTCTGGGCCTATAGCTGCCTATTCATCCCTCTGGTGTTCCCTTCCTATAAGTTTCTATACTGATACTTGATACTATATATATATATATTACAGATACATATATATATATATATATATTTACACTTATTATATCATTTTCCAACAAGTGTGCTATAGAACTAGAACATGGTGAATATATGATATATATATAAAAATACCAATATATGACTGTTAAGGGTACTATAATTGCCGTCAATACTAATATAAATATTAGGAGCACACAAAATTATGTATTGGGAATACCAATTATACCAAAGATATGTTATAGGTAACTCCTATATTGATGGTATTGTAAAAAAAAAAAAAAAAAAAAAAAAAAAAGGAAAATTGTAAGTTCATTGATATGCTGAAATTTTAGATTAACAGACCTTAAAAAAAAAAAGGAAAAATCAGTTGCTTATTTGCTAAGAGAGGTAGTATGCTATAATAACCACTTAGATATTAGGCAATAAAAGACATATTAAGGTATAAGATGCAAGAGTTTGCCAGTTCATGGTTAAAGTAGAATTTTAGCAAGACAAAAAGTCCCAAGCCGCAGGAGCTTATCTGCAAAACTTTCAAAATAGTGTCACCGCCTCTTTGTAGCTTTATAATAATTCTATTTCAGTCAGGAATATATCGTTCAGTTAATAATCCCAAGAGTAGGACCAGCTACAGTCCTAAGATAAAAATACATTTTTTCTCTTCTCCCTCTCTTTTAGGAGTAGATCAAATAATTGAGCACTTGTAGTCAGAGAGAAAGTGCAGGTATGAAGAAAGAGACTAAGTTAGCAATGTCTCGTTTGTAATATAGCCCTGGTGAAGACAGCGTCAGGTTTTAAAGAAGCAAGAGCTGATAGTACAAACACAGTATATTTCTTCTTACCCCCATCTGTGTCTGCACTGTAATTTGCTGATGAGGATCACACAAGGGGATTCACGGCTCCGCTTCCTAGCCTCGAGTTCTCTTGCCTCCAGGTGCCGTTCACGGTCTCTTTGCGATGGACCTTTCGACTGGCTCACCTATCCCTGGCAATCTCCCAGTCAACGGATTCATCCGCGTAGATCCGGCTGGAAGTGGGGAGCCGGTTCCGTTGTCCAACAGGCTGCTAGCCGCAAACACAGCTCTGCCGTCTCTCCACACGCAGCAACGGTGGGTGGGGGCGGCCACAGCTATCTCAGCCTTCAGACCGTTGAGTTCACTGGGGGTGAACGTCGATCTTCAACACAGTGGGGGGGCTCGAGCTGTTCAGGTGAATTTCAGTAGCTCTTGCTGTCTTGTATGCCTCCCCGCTCCAGCCAGGTGGAGGAGGGAGGAAGGGCTTCAACTGCCTTGATGTCTTTAGGCGTTAGCCTGATTTCCACGAGATTGAAAGAGATGCTGCTTGGGGTAGATTTCAATTTCTTCAAAAAAAAAAATTATTCTGTGTCAGCGTATGATCGATTTTTACGCTGTGGAGGATAACTGGACTGATGGTTTTAGCCAGCCGCAATGTTTCCCTCTGCGATAGAGGTTCCAGGCGCGATAACCCGCCAAGGTGTGGTTGCAGGGGAGCAGTACCTGCACAGGTGCAAGGTGCAGTCTATGCGCAGGCTCCTCCTCTTCCCCAGGCTCTAGAGCATGCAATTTTAAGCAACTTTCTAATTTACTCCTATTATCAATTTTCTTTATTCTCTTGCTATCTTTATTTGAAAAAGAAGGCATCTAAGCTTTATTTTTTGGTTCAGACTCTGGACAGATCTTTTTTATTGGTGGATGAATTTATCCACCAATCAGCAAGAACAACCCAGGTTGTTCAACAAAAATGGGCCGGCATCTAAACTTACATTCTTGCATTTCAAATAAAGATAACAAGAGAATGAAGAACATTTGATAATAGGAGTAAATTAGAAAGTTGCTTAAAATTTCATGCTCTATCTGAATCACATAAGAAAAAAATTGGGTTCAGTGTCCCTTTAATCTGAATTTCAAATGAGTAGTAGATTTTGTTAGTTAGTTAGTTACATTTTCCTTCCCCTTGCATCATGTGGCAGTCATCAGCCAATCAAAAAATGCATATACTTATATATTGTGAGTTCCAGATTATGTTATATAAATTACGGCATTACACATTGTGGCTGAAAACGGTGTAAACTGGTGGTAACAACAAGTATCCCCAATAAAGTCTATGGAAATGTTTTATATTACCTATCACTAGTTTACACAGTTTACAAACACAATGAAAACTAGGCCTCAATTTTAGAGGAGGAATATATTTTTTGCATTAACTTTCTTATATAAGTATATTGTAAATACTGAACCAAAGTGACCACTGGTCACCTCTGCATTCAGTATTTTGTTTTTATGCCTAATCTACTACACTTGTTTGTAAGCACAAACATTGGAATATGCTCTGTTGTACAATGTTGTTGAATTATAAGAATCCACTCCCTAATGAGAAACTTCATGTTTGAACAAGCCACTGTATTTAGCATATTAGAACAGTGAAACTAACGAAAACCCCACCCGCATGTCCAGAGCATTGTATTACTGCTCCTTGCCACATTAGATAAAATTGGTTTAATGAGTCTAATAATTAACTGAAATTCTGTTTGCCCTGAGATTGCTGCAGGCACTATGATTATATAATTGGCACCATTATACCGCTGGGGGTATTAGTGCAACAACTTTACCAATGCAGTAGCTAGAAAAAAACTCTGTGATTGACGTTGGAAATTCAATCTTAAGAAAGGAAATGTTTTACCTAGGCAGGAAACAGCAGCCAGGATTTAGTAACCCCTTAATTGTACAGATTACAAGATCAGAACACAGGGTGACAATATAAGCGTAATCATGACATAAGCGTAATGGTGATTACGTTATTTAATTAGAAGTAATTTGTGAAATGAAACTTGGTAAACATTCCCTTTTTTTATTACTCTTTAAACTTCTGGGATTTGTATTAGTTATATCATTGCCTTACGGAAATGACAAAACAATGTTTATTTCAGTTTATTTTCAGTTTTCATCTCAACAAAATGTCCCTGACGTAAATTGCTTTTATCTATCAGCAAATTTTGACCAAATAGCTTTTATTAGACTTATGTCACTCTTAAAGGGACATGAAACCCAAAATTTTTCTTTCATGATTAAGATAGAGAATACAATTTTAAACAACTTTCCAATTTACTTCTATTATTTAATTTGCTTCCTTCTCTTGTTATCATTTGCTGAAAGGTTTATCTAGGCAAGTTCATGAGCACAGAGAACCTAGGTTCTAGCTGTTGATTGGTGGCTGCATATATATATTGAATGTGATTGGCTCACCCATGTGTTCAGTTAGACACTAGTAGTGCATTGATGATCCTTCAACAAATGATACCAAGAGAATGAAGCAAATTAGATAATAGAAGTAAATAGAAAGTTGTTTAAAATTGTATTCTCTATCAGAATTACAAAAGAAACATTTTGGGTTTCATGTACCTTTAACTGAATAAAAGTGTTCTGTGTACAAGTTGCACCAATCATGAAAGAAAAAAATAGAAGAAAAAAAGTTTTATTTCGTTTATGTGGTTTTGCAGCTTGTCTTATTTTACAGAGCTGTAGAGAGAAATAAATACTTCAAATTCTTCAATAACGTGGCTTTTTTTTCCGGACAGTCAGATTGTGTCAGAGGTCACAGTTTAATGTCTTAGAGTCAGTTCTGCCAAAACATATGTAACAGGACAAACATATTGTTTTATTTATTTTTTATGAAACACAAGATAATGCCAACAATCAGCAAAGTTTAAAAAACAAATACAATGTTTTTTTTAGGGCACTGGAATTTCTGTTAACTGGACACATACACATCAAAATAACTTTATTTTGAACCATGGGTACTGAGCAAGCATGATTCTTGCTATTAGGAAGCTCTTGAGTGGGATACATTCTCCATCAATAAATTAAACTTCAATAAACCGACCAATGATTTATCAAGTCAGCAAATTTCAGTTCAGGCTGCATTTTCATACAGTTTGTGTTCAAATTTTTTTCAAATGTTCCTCAAATTCTACAATCTCGGGAGGCTCGGGTGCAGATTAGGTAGACCAGAATGTGGTTGTGCATACCAGGGGAAGAGGTCTACAGTCTCATGGGTTGGGTCTGGTCAATCTGAGGTCAGAGTGCACTTTGGGCAGGGTTTGACCATTCCTGTGTAGAGAGTTCGCATTCCAGACATCCCTAGATGTCCTTTACAAAAACTGAGGCCTAAACAGAGGGTTGAAAAAAAGGCACAATGAGAATGAACAACCAAACTTTGGCAATCCAGCAAAATGTGTGATGATTTAAAGTGTTGATTTTCAATTGTTGACATAATGAAGTGATTCATTTCTGACAAATTAATAAAATTGATTTTAATACCAAATTAGGGCTAGATTACAAGTTGAGCGCAAAATATCGCTTCTGCAAAAGCGATATTTGCACGCAACTAAGTAATACCAGCGCACGCAAATGTGTGCTGATATTACAAGTGAGGTGCAATGCAAACACAACCTTGTGTTCGCATTGCACAGAAGCATTGCGCTCTCCTCGAGAGCGTGCTTCCATAGGCTCCAATGAAAGCCTGGTTCTCATGCCGTCAGACACGGCATGGGAACCTAGTGCAGCAAAGGGGGTAAGTCGTGCAGCGATGGGCAGCAAATATAAATATATATGTATATATACATATATTTTTATGTGTTAATATGTGTATACACACATATTAACACATACATATATATGTATATAAGCATATACATATATATTTACTGGGAACACACAATCCCCCTAGACCGCAATGTAAAGGCACTTTTTAGTGCAGTTTTTTTTAATACACCCCACAACCGCCAACTTTCAGCCCTCATAACTACTTCTTGCAGCTATATTTTTAAAAAATAAAAATGCTACAACTTGTATTTTTTTTAATAAACTACAGATCACTGTATTTTGGGGCCACTTGGAGGATATTTATAAAATTCAAAATAGATCTGATCTCTGGTTAATTTTAGGAGCGCTAATTGCTACCGCAAGCTCTTGGTAGCAATAACCAGCCACTTGTAATGGCTGGTTATTTATCGCGGGACCGTAAATGGGCGCATTTGCCTATTTGCAGGCGTGCAATAAATTAGCGATCCACTTGTAATCCAGCCCTTAAAGGGACAGTATACACTAATTTTTATTTAACTTCATGTAATGGGCACTTCTATGAAGAGTAATATGCCCAGATAATTATATAAAAATCAAGTATAAAACCTTTTTAAAAAATTACTTAGAAACCTTCAAATTAGCACTGTTGATGAGGTTAGTCTGGTACACCCAGAACCTCCACCCTCCCCTGCATATGAAAAGACCCATTATACAAACAGAAGTTATCTAAAGTCTGTAGACATCGGTATACATCTAAAACTTTGGAGCTTGGTTAGGAGTCTAAAAATGAGCACAATGTTATTTAAAAATAACAAAACTATACATTTTTATAAAAACACACCCAACTGAGCTATATTTATGAATCAACTACAACACATTTATGCAAAGAAAAATATAGTGTACAATGTCCCTTTAATTAGAAACTAGCAAGAATTCTATGCGACACACAAATAATAGCATTGTATTAATGACTTTTGGCTAATAGGACAATGCCTGTTGATAACTCTATTAGTAGAAAAAGACAAGCCACAACAAGTGTGACAAAAAGTTGGTTTATTTAGCAGAGCAATATCCATTAAAAAAAAAAAAGAAAAATATGAAAAAATATATTAAATATGTTCTTTAAGATGGAATAAAGAAAAATGAAGTGCTCCTGTATGGATAAAGAAGACAACAGCTTTATCCAGCGCAGGAGCGCACTACATTGAAGTGACTGTCACGATTGAACAGGCTATGAATGAAGAATAGCTGAACAAAGTTCCACATGAAATGGAAAGCTCCCAACTGAAAATGGGCCGAAAAAAGGTTAAAACTTGACTTTTATTGATAGTACCAGTAAAATTCCATAATATGTTAAACACAACAACATCACAGCCAGTGACAATCAGCTTAGCTAAACATCACCCTCATCCAACAGGTTTCGTGCCGGTGCGGCACTTCACCAGGAATGTGAATGAAGAATACCCATGTGGCCCATGTAAAAAAAAAAAAATGAAGAAGGGCCCGGGGATATCAACAATAAATATATCTTTATTTTTTAATAGGTGAGCATAGTAACTAATTGTGCACATCTGTAGTACAAAATGTTATTGTTTATTGTACTTTTAATGTTACATAATTTGTTGTGGTTTTATGATTTAAAGTAATAACTTTACTGCATTATATTTGTACTTTACATTATTTTTATCAGGGGTTTATTATTTATTATTTATATCAATGAATTTATTTCATGCTGATCACACATTTTGATTATGAGATTATGACCCAAGAGAACGCTCTTGTGTATCTATTAATAACTCACCAGAAACCAATGTTGTTATTTTTAAGTATCTCCTTTTTTTTACTGAATTGGTATAGAGTCAATGGAAAGTTTGAACTGTTCCATTTCCGTCTCCTACAAATAATTTTTAAAATCTTTTTTTAGAAATAGCTTAAAACAAACATTTTCCACGACAGATCTCTTTCCACAAAGCTGTGTCACTTAAAAACAAGTGCAGTGGGTCTTAGTTAAATTGCGGTTACCAGTGACAAAGGAAGTGCTGTAGTTTCTCTTTTATCACAGTTTCCATGAGCCTCACCGACCAAACTAGATATGAAAAAGACAAAGAACAACGCAGCAAAAAAAAAAAAGTTCCAGTACACACATTTGATAGTGATTGTCATTTTATAGCAAATGTATAATGCACATATGAGGATTGTGTTAGTATATTATGTGTCCTATTGAAAGCTTGTCAATCATTTCCATCTTAACAAACAAAACAACTGAACATACCTCACCCAATAAAAGCACCATTTCTTTTAGTTTGGTATTTTATTTCAGTAAGAGCGTATTCCAGTAAGCTTTGTCCAAACACGTTTTGCTCCTGTTTCCTGCCAGTTAGTGCTCACAACCTGTTTATTTTACTGACATTATTTTTTCTTCTATACCAGCGAAAATATACATTTTTATTGTAATAATGTTGCAAAGAAGTATACAAAACACACACATATATGCATATTATATTATTATATGTATATTATACAATTCTGTGAGGCCTCTGATGAAGTAGGGAGAACCCTACGAAATGCGTTAGGCCACGCTCATTTACAACACGTAGGGCTCCATTTATTAAGCATCGGGTGCTGCTTCAGAGCCCCATCGAGCCTGAAATGGAAGTCAAGAAGCAGCGGTCGTAAGAACCCTGCTCCTTAAATTGTACACCACCTTTTAGGCTGCCAATGAGCAGTGGGCGGTGAGGCACATGCATTTCACTAGAACGTTCTCTGCATTTAGCGAGGTAGAGCGGACATTCACTGCAGCGAATTATGTCTGCTCCACTATTGATAAATCTACCCCGTAGTGTTAACTGATTGATCTTTGAACCAGCTATTGGATTTCAGTAGAGATCGCGTGGCAGTTTGTTTTTATAGCAGCTGAATGTGGCGAGACCGGAGGGAGCATAGTCGGCATAGCCTGTAAATGATCCTTTGGGGACAGTAAGAATGGACTCTTTTGACAGTACCCTTTGTATGCTGTGATTTGCAATATTTATACCTCATGTGTCTTGAGGTCACAGAGTGTTTTTAATTATATATATTTAATTGGTGATGTTTTTAACTACACTTAGAGTGGCGCTGTACTCTTTCTGTTTCTTTGGTATGTTTGTAATTTAGTAATTTCCATGAATTTTAATGTTTCATTGGGAACATAAATGTGAGGGTTTTTATTGTAAAAATCTATGTCTTCCTAGGTTTTTATTGTAAAAATGTATGTGTTTGTGCTGTGCAGGTGTCGTATGTGAGTGTATGTGTATGGTGTGTGTAGTGAGGCCTTCAGTGTGTACATAATGGACTAGATTACAAGTGGAGTGTAAAAATGGTGGCTCTTTTGTGCGTTAACATTGCTAGAGCTTAATCCATAGCACTCCTATTTTTACTTCCATATTACAAGTTCTTCACAAAATCTTAAACAATATCTCTCTCTCTCTCTCTCTCTCTCTCTCTCTCTCTCTCTCTATATATATATATATATATATATATATATATATATATATATATATATATATATATGTGTGTGTGTGTGTGTGTGTATTTGATTGTGTGTATGTATGTCTTTATATGAATGTGCACACATTAATACATACATATGTACGCACACATACATATACATACACATATATATACTCAAGAGCAACACATACCTCACCACCTGTAATATGAATGAATATAGGGTGCCCTGCGCTATACATTTAAAGTATAGAACACGCTAAAAAAATCGGCCTACATCACACACATACACATATTTAGACATATATATATATAAATACATACACACACACACACACACACAATTGAACCATTCCTAGTAAAAAACCTTGCCATATACCATATCACTTTTTTAACCATTTAAAATAGAAAGTATTAATATAAATGTTATATTTTTTTTTACTAAAAATGTGTATATGAGTGTAAAAGTTTTGTGAAACTTTTTTTTAACCCTTATACTTTACTGTAGGTCTTAGGTCATGCTAATTCTTCTAGTATTATTTGGGCTTTTGATTGAGCGCAACCCATAACTTTCAACTTGTAATATCAGTGCTATTTAGTACGGTCGCTATAGCCATTGAAAGTAATGGGTGCACTAGAGCAATGTCTACTGCGCTAAACCTTCTCTTCTTGTACTATCAAGTTGCGGGCTAATTTTAGTGTAGTCCAGCCATACTGCATATCACATCCTGTGCTAGATTTAGCGCGCCACTTGTAATCTGGGGCATTGTCGGCCACACTAACATGCTCTGGTAAAACTATTTTACCATTGATTTGCAATACCAGATTGTGAGATATTCTTAGCACAGGGCTGCAATATGTATTGTGCACACATCAATAGAGCTCCTTTTGTTACCTAGGCCAATGTTTTGTGTGTGTAGTGTTTGTGTGGTGTGGATGTAAGGTTTGTATGGTGTGTGTAGTATTTGTGTAGTGTGTATAGCGTTTGTGTGGCGTATATGTATGAATAGTGCTTGTATGGTGTGTGTGTTTGTTTATTGCAGGTATTGTGTAGGTAATGTATATGTACATGTGTAGTGGCTGTGTATGTATGTATAGTGCTTGTATGGTGTGTGTGTTTGTTTATTGCATGTCTTGTGTATGTAATGTATATGTACATGTGTAGTGGCTGTGTATGTATGTATAGTGCTTGTATGGTGTGTGTGTTTGTTTATTGCATGTCTTGTGTATGTAATGTATATGTACATGTGTAGTGGCTGTGTATGTATGTATAGTGCTTGTATGGTGTGTGTGTTTGTTTATTGCATGTCTTGTGTATGTAATTTATACAGGGAGTGCAGAATTATTAGGCAAGTTGTATTTTTGAGGATTAATTTTATTATTGAACAACAACCATGTTCTCAATGAACCCAAAAAACTCATTAATATCAAAGCTGAATAGTTTTGGAAGTAGTTTTTAGTTTGTTTTTAGTTATAGCTATTTTAGGGGGTTATCTGTGTGTGCAGGTGACTATTACTGTGCATAATTATTAGGCAACTTAACAAAAAACAAATATATACCCATTTCAATTATTTATTTTTACCAGTGAAACCAATATAACATCTCAACATTCACAAATATACATTTCTGACATTCAAAAACAAAACAAAAACAAATCAGTGACCAATATAGCCACCTTTCTTTGCAAGGACACTCAAAAGTCTGCCATCCATGGATTCTGTCAGTGTTTTGATCTGTTCACCATCAACATTGCGTGCAGCAGCAACCACAGCCTCCCAGACACTGTTCAGAGAGGTGTACTGTTTTCCCTGCTTTTAAATCTCACATTTGATGATGGACCACAGGTTCTCAATGGGGTTCAGATCAGGTGAACAAGGAGGCCATGTCATTAGATTTTCTTCTTTTATACCCTTTCTTGCCAGTCACGCTGTGGATTACTTGGACGCGTGTGATGGAGCATTGTCCTGCATGAAAATCATGTTTTTCTTGAAGGATGCAGACTTCTTCCTGTTCCACTGCTTGAAGAAAGTGTCTTCCAAAAACTGGCAGTAGGACTGGGAGTTGAGCTTGACTCCATCCTCAACCTGAAAAGGCCCCACAAGCTCATCTTTGATGATACCAGCCCAAACCAGTACTCCACCTCCACCTAGCTGGCGTCTGAGTCGGACTGGAGCTCTCTGCCCTTTACCAATCCAGCCACGGGCCCAATCCATCTGGCCCATCAAGACTCACTCTCATTTCATCAGTCCATAAAACCTTAGACAAATCAGTCTTGAAATATTTCTTGGCCCAGTCTTGACGTTTCAGCTTGTGTGTCTTGTTCAGTGGTGGTCGTCTTTCAGCCTTTCTTACCTTGGCCATGTCTCTGAGTATTGCACACCTTGTGATTTTGGGCACTCCAGTGATGTTGCAGCTCTGAAATATGGCCAAACTGGTGGCAAGTGGCATCTTGGCAGCTGCACGCTTGACTTTTCTCAGTTCATGGGCAGTTATTTTGCGCCTTGGTTTTTCCACACACTTCTTGCGACCCTGTTGACTATTTTGAATGATTGTTCGATGATCACGCTTCAGTAGCTTTGCAATTTTTAGAGTGCTGCATCCCTCTGGAAGATATCTCACTATTTTTGACTTTTCTGAGCCTGTCAAGTCCTTCTTTTGACCCATTTTGCCAAAGGAAAGGAAGTTGCCTAATAATTATGCACACCTGATATAGGCTGTTGATGTCATTAGACCACACCCCTTCTCATTACAGAGATGCACATCACCTAATATGCTTAATTGGTAGTAGGCTTTCGAGCCTATACAGCTTGGAGTAAGACAACATGCATAAAGAGGATGATGTGGTCAAAATACTAATTTGCCTAATAATTCTGCACTCCCTGTATGTACATGTGTAGTGGCTGTGTATGTATGTATAGTGCTTGTATGGTGTGTGTGTTTGTTTATTGCATGTCTTGTGTATGTAATTTATATGTACATGTGTAGTGGCTGTGTATGTATGTCTAGTATATACTGATTTACACAAACACACACATACACTCACACATATATTCTGTTTGCTTCTATTGAGCATGCTAAAATATAATAAGCTACTATAAATCCTTAAAGGGACACTGCACCAAAAAAATTTATTTCGTGATTCAGATTGAGCATGACATTTTAAGCAACTTTCTAATTTACTCCTATTATCAAATTGTCTTCATTCTCTTGGTATCTTTATTTGAAATGCAAGAATGTAAGTTTAGATGCCGGACTATTTTTGGTGAACAACCTGGGTTGTCCTTGCTGATTGGTGGATAAATTAATCCACCAATAAAAAACTGCTGTCCAGAGTACTGAAACAAAAAAAAAGCTTAGATGCCTTCTTTTTCAAATAATGATAGCAAGAGAACAAAGAAAAATTGATAATAGGAGTAAATTAGAAAGTTGCTTAAAATTGCATGCTCTTTCTGAATTACAAAAGAAAAAAAAAATTGGGTTCAGTGTCCCTTTTATATCCTAGCAACTACTATAGCAAGATATATACCATTTTATTGTGCATGATATATACAGTTTATTTTAGAATAAAATAGATATGCACGCTTATTTTTAGTTAAATAAAATATGCAGCTATTTGTTTTATGTGTGTCTTACATTTATAACCCAGAATTTTGCAATACTCTATTTTGCAGTAAAGTGATTGAAAGTCAGGAACTGATTGTTAATATTTATATGTAAAAATACTCTTCTGCACTATTTATATTTTAAGTGTGAAGGGCAAATAGTAGGATGTGAAGAAAGGCCTACATTACATATGCAAATGTGTGTCTCATTTTCACTAAGCACCCAATATTACATGTGCAGTTTATTTATAAGGTACTTGGTATTCCATATCACTGTAAAACAACTTTCTACAGGCTACAGAGAATTTTGCCAGCTATGTGGCATTATGGAGTGGTTGAGTGGGGGCTTTGTAATCATTTGCAATATTATAGCATTTTCTGCTATTTATAAATGTTTCTTGGAGTGATGGTAAAGTTTTCAATTCGTATAATCAGATCCGGAATGGAAACAATATTTTATGTTTAAATATTCTTTATTAAACATTTTATCAAATCAAATTTCAACATTAACTTACACAGTGGTTCTGGCCCGTGGCCCCAGGACCATATTACTTAAAGGGACATAATACTCATATGCTAAATCACTTGAAACTGATGCAGTATAACTGTAAAAAGCTGACAGGAAAATATCACCTGAGCATCTCTATGTAAAAAAGGAAGATATTTTACCTCACAATCTCCTCAGCTCAGCAGAGTAAGTTCTGTGTAAAAAGTTATACTTCACCTGCTCCCAACTGCAGGTAAAATAAAAAATAAAAAATGAAGAAATGAACAGCAGCCAATCAGCATCAGCAGTGCTGAGGTCATGAACTCTTACTGTGATCTCATGAGATTTGACTTAACTCTCATGAGATTTCATAGTAAGCTTCCTTTACCTGATTGGTGAAATAATATGAGAGTTCACAAGGCTCATCCCCTAAGCTGTCCTTGGACAGACACACTAAAATGCTGTTTAGAAATCCTTTACAATGGGAGGTGGCTACTGAGCAACTTTTGAGGTAAAATATCTTTCTTTTTTACATAGAGATGTTAAGGAGATATTTTCTAGTCAGCTTTTTACAGCTATGCTGCATCACTTAAACATGTGTTTAAACATTTGGGTATTATGGCCCTTTCACAAATTGGTGGGTTTATTCATTATATCAATTTTTCTTGATAACACCTACAGATCCACTAAACCACCTCTGTTCCTCTATATATCTGCTAAACAGGAGCGCTCGACCTTTTAATGATGATCAGATGAGGGCATCACCCTTTCAAGTTCTGGGAAACCACCACATCGGCTCATCCACAGTGCTATGATAATATATATTAAAACACTAATTACTTTAGCAATCATCAGGTGTTGGTAACAAACGGTAAGAAAAAAGGGAGGGGGGGATAGTGAAAAAGACAGTGACCTTCCTGTAGAAAGCAAAGTACCTTGTAAATGAAGACATCCGTTCCACATCCCAATATCAGCTCAATCTATGGTAGGACTCTTAGTAACCTCTCCTGTCTACCTATCCAATAGAACTATATCTTATGTATGACCTCCCTATTGTTTAGAATTCCTGCTGCCTCTTCATACATGGTATATGTGTGTTGTATTTTATTCTTTATTTCCATCCATGACGGGGCTCCTATTTTCCAGTATCTCGCGATACATATTCTGGTGACTTTACATAGAATTCTAATGAAGGTGTTAAGGTGTCTATGGAAAACATCTATGGGTTCATGCAGTAGTGCCTGTTGTATGGTAAGGGTGAACTCCTCATCCACCAGTTGACCTATAAATGTAGATAGTCTCCTCCACACCTCATGTATGATCTCACAATCCCACCATATATGTTTATATGTACCTCTTTTCCCGCAGCCCCTATAACACAAGTCGCTCCCTTGTGGATTCATACGAGAAGTTCTAACTGGGGTTAAGTACCATCGGAAGACCGTTTTCATCGTATTTTCCTTCAGGTCAACGCTTAGTAAGCCTTTATCTCCCGCCTGGAATAGTGTTTCCCACTCCTGTCTATCTTTTGTTATGTCTAGTTCTTGTTCCCATGCTAACATGATGTGGGTTTTAGGTATGTTTGGGGGGATTGAATTGCCACATAAAGCCTAGATATAGAGTGTTTGAACCTATGAGGACTGATCCTGGAGGCCTCCAACACCATGGACACCTTGCCTGGTGCATTTTTGAGGAAGTTTCGGAGAGAGAGGACTGTAGCTGTAAAAAAATGAACCAGGGTAACTTGAGGGTGCAATTTTTTCCTGTAAGTGGGAAAATGACAAAATCGACCCACTCTCTAGAATGTCAGCCACTCTGTACAGGCCCTTGTTTTCCCATTTCTGTAAGTGTTTATGTGTCCCCCCCTGTAATAGATATCTAATTGTCATTAATAAGGAATGTCTTGGGAAATATCTTCTCTCTTCCTCATTTTTGTCCATAGTTTAATTTTTAGCTCACCTGTATGTGTCTCTGGGGAGTAAACGTTAGCTCCATTCTGTTGTGTATCCTAAAGAATGGAGTCTGAGTCCAAATGGTTTCCTCTGACTTCTTCAGCAACATTGCATCCTGCGCTGCTCTAGCTGCCCTATAATAATCCATCAGATTAGGACCGCCTACCCCTCCCAACGATTTATGTTGGTGTATTAAAGACTTAGAAATCCTAGCTGATTTCTTCCCCCTAATAAAAGCCAAAAGATCTGTCTGCAGTTTGTCTATATCTGCTTTGATAATTGCTATCGGCAGTGCCCTGAATAAATACAGTAGTGGGGGTAATATAGTCATTTTGACCGCCGCTAACCTTCCTAGCCAGGAGAAGTTATATTTACTCCGTTTCGTAATATTTTGCCTAATTTTTTGGAATAATGGTGGGTAGTTATATTTGTACAAGTGTTGTATCTGTTGCGGAAGGTTAAGTCCCAAGTATTTAAGTGTATGTTTGACCCATTTGAAATCAAAGTTTAATTCCAGCAGTTTCTGGGTTTGATAAGGAATGGCTATGGGAAGAACTTCGCATTTGTCCGAATTAATTTTGTAACCCGAAATGATCAAGAAAGAGTCTAGTACTGTATATAAATTGGGTAAGGATATGAGGGGCTTTGTAATTGTTAGTAGTGGAAACAATATTTTAGATGGACTTTAATTGATTAATTAATTCTGATGAAGATACACTATAACTTACTTTTTTAATATAGAGATGAAATTCTAATACCCCACACGCTCCGCACGCTCACCCACTTCAAAAGTCATTTTTTTTTGTAAGCTAACGGTTTGAAGTGCTTTCCAATGTACGTTCTAGCCACACACACATGGCTAGAGTGGTGATTGGAGAACAATTTAAACCGTTAGCTCACCCAAATTTAAAAAAATGCTTACCTGATAAATTAATTTCTTTCATGGTGGTGAGAGTTCACCATTACTCCTGGAAATCACTCTTCCTGGCCACTAGGAGGAGGCAAAGATCCCCAAACCCCAAGAGCTCTATAAAACCCCTCCCACCTCACTGGTAACTATTCTGACGTATAGCCAAGCAAGAAAGGTAGGAAAAGAAATGAGCAAAATAAAAGGACCAGGGAAAAAAGATGTGCAAAAGATAAACAAACCATCACCAGAAAAGCTACTTTAGTTTTCGAATGTTCATAATTAGATTAAATATCCGCATTCGAAATTTCAAACACTTTTCAGAAGTTCAATAGTTTATGTAATAGGGAATTTAGTAAATTGATACATAAAAGAAACAAATATATTGATTTTAATTTTTCTATTTCGAATATTGCATAATTTGAATATTATATTTAAAGAGAGCATTAGAAATACTATTATTCATGTGGTAGTGAATTTAGTAAATTGATACATAATAGAAACAAAAATATCAATTCAAATTTGTATAAATCAAATATAATTTGATTTGAATTATGCAATATTCAAATTAGAAAAAGTTGAACCGAATATTAAATTTAAAGATAGCATTAGAAATACCATGACATTAAACGAATATTAGAATGTTGTACAAACATTAAATTCAAAACAAACGAACAAATGTGAATGTGTTTTTTAATGTTGCAAAATATTAGCCATTCCCTAGTGGTGAGAGTCTACGATCCATTACTCCACCAGTAATGAGGGCAGAAATACAGGGAAATCTTTTTTCTTTCATATAGGTGGCGAGAGTCCACGATTTGTTACACATGGGATATACATTCTTACCAGGAGGAGGCAAAGTTTCCCAAACCTCAAAGCCTATAAATACCCCACCCACCTCACTCATATCACAGTTTAAACTTTGCCTCCTTTGGAGGTGGTTTAAGTATGATGTGCTTAAAGATATGTGCTTCAGTGTATACTGAAGTCCGGTTTCCCCTCAGTGTTACAGTGTTTGTCAGAGGGATGTTTGGGGAGTTTAGCCTTTAGACACCATGTTGTGAAACCTCTGGTAGTCTTTCTAAGGCCCTCTGTAAATTTGTTCGCAGTAAGTCTCTTTCTGCCTCCCTTTACAGTTCTTCATACTCCTGTCTTCTACCTCTGCTGACAGGTTGTTTCAGTACTGGTTGGCTGTCTGCTTAAAGAGTGGACATGTGTCTACAAATAACACGGGTAAGTATATATTTTTTCTTCCTAGACACGGCTTTTTATTGGGCACTTGTAAGGTTTATGCTTATATTGTTATATTTGCGGCCCAGAGACAAGCATGTTTTTTTTTCATTTACAGGGAAGGTAAATTTTGGCTTTTAAATATTTGCTTAATGGAAGCATTTTAATTTTTTCTAAACCTCTCTATCCTGAAAGTAGAGCGTTATAGTGCAGTTTTTTTTTTACTTACTATCTTTGGGAAAAAAATTCTTACAAGGGCGGCCACCGTGTCACGCCTTTTTTTGTGCTCCCACTGATGTCATAGATGTGCCGGCGTGCTTTTTTGCCGCTATTATTTCATGCTCTTTTTTATTTAAAATTTTAAATAGATTCTCTCCTGTTTGTGTTTCGCCCTCATTTCTAATATGGGGCTTTAAGTTAAGGCTTTTATGAGCGTTCTATATTTAATGTTTTTAGTAACATTTATTTATTAAGCATTTTTTTGAGCACAAACTTTTCCAAATCCTCCAAGTTTATTTAGCAAACAAAAAATATTTTTACACTGTTTTTTGCTTTATTAACATATTTGCCATAATGGAACATACTGCTTCTGTCCCTGAAACCACTATAGGACCTGAGTCTGTTGTTCACCTTTCTACTAAAGCTAAGTGTGTTTTTGTAAAACTTCTGTAGTGCCATTTTTAGCAGATTTATATGACTCATGTATAGTGTTTTTATCGCGTCCTAATGATGTCTCTATGGTTTCAAAAACTCCTTCTGTTTCAGTTCCAGAGATGGATATAGATGGCGTATCCCCAGCAATGAAGACTTTTATTGCTGCTTCAATTCAAAAGGCACTGACTGAAATTCCGCCTTCAAATAAGCATAAGAGATCAGCCCATGTTTTACCGTCATCTAATTAAGTATGTAATGATCAGACTAATACTGATGTATCCTCTCATGATGATGGTTCCTCTGATTCTGAGGCTCCCCCATCTGATACAGAACCAGATAAATCTTCTTTTTAATTTTAAATTGAACATATTCGTTCCCTTTTGAAAAAAGTTTTAGTCACTTTGGAAATTGAAGAAGCTAAACCTTCTGAGGATATTCCTTGTAACTAGTTACATTCTTTTTTTAAATCTACCATTGACCTTCTAGAAATGTTCCCTGTTCCTAATGCAGATTTTAGTATTATTTCTAAAGAATGGTCTAAGCCTGGTACTTATTTAAACCTACATCTAGGTTTAAACAATTGTATTCTTTACCTGTTGCTAATTTAGAGCTATGGGAAACTATTCCCAAAATAGATGGGGCTATTTCTTCTCTAGCTAAACGTACTACAATTCCCTTAGAGGATAGTACTTCTTTCAAAGATCCTTTAGATAGGGAACATGAATCTTTTTTGAGAAGGACTTATTTACATACTGGTTATGTCCTTAGGCCAGCTATATCTATTGCTGACGTAGCCGCTGCCTCTACGTTTTGGCTCTCTAATCTTGCTCAGCAATTTTCTTCAGATCCTGAATGTTGTAATGTTATTCATTTACTTCAAGAAGCAAATCTTTTTATTTGTGATGCCGTATTTGACATTATTAAAATTAATACTAAAACCATGTCCTTAACTATTCTTTCTAGAAGAGCATTATGGCTTAAATCTTGGAATGCTGATATGGTCTCTAAAATGAGATTATTATCTCTTTCTTTTCAGGGTAAGAATCTTTTTGTTTCTCAATTAGATTCAATTATTTTTCCATTACTGGAGGTAAGTCAGTTTTTCTGCCTCAAGATTATAGATCTAAGGGAAAATTTAAGGCTCCTAATCGTTTTCGTATATTTTCAAAATAAAGATCAAAAGCCTTCCCCCCTCTCCAAAAGCCCCTGGCTCTAATTGGAGACCTTCTTCCAACTGGAATAAATCAAAACAATTCAAGAAACTGAATCCTGTCCAGAAAACAGCATGAAGTTGCAGCCCGCAACCCAGTTCTTCTGGTAGGGGGGCAGATTAAAACTTTTTCAACCAATTTGGTCAAAATCTGTCCAAAATCCCTGGATTCAGAATATTATCTCTCAGAGATATCAAATTGGTTTCAAAATCAGACCCCCAAGGGGACGGTTTTATTTAACTCATGCTCCAAAACATCCAGTAAAAGCTCAAGCCTTTCTAACGTGTCTCACATCTAGAATTTATGGGAGTGATTGTCCCAGTTCCAGTACAGGAACAAGGAAAGGGTTTTTACTCAAATCTATTCATTATACCAAAGAAGGAGAATTCATTCAGACCAATATTGGATCTGAAACATTAAACATATTTGTGAGAATTTCAACGTTCAAGATGGAAACTATAAGGACTATTCTGCCTTTTGTTCAGCAAGGTCATTTTATGCCCACAATAGACTTACAGGATGCTTATCTTCACATTGCTATTCACCCAGATCATTTTCAATTTCTGAGATTCTCTTTTCTAGAAAAACATTTCCACTTTGTTGTTTTTCCATTTGGCCTAGCAACAGCACCAAGAATATTTTAAAAAATCCTTGGTGCCCTTCTATCTGTAATTAGAGGACAGGGTATTGCGGTGTTTCCTTATTTGGACGATATCTTGGTTCTAGCTCAATCTTTTCATTTAGCAGAATCTCATACGAATCAACTATTGTTGTTTCTTCAAAATCATGGTTGGAGGATCAATTTTCCAAATAGTTTCTTGATTCCTCAAGCAAGGGTCACTTATTTAGGTTTCCAGATAGATTCAGTGTCCATGACTCTTTCTCTGACATTCAAGAGACAAACAGCATGTCTGAATCTTCAGTCTCTATCATACCCTTCGGTGGCTATGTGCATGGAGGTGTTATGCCTTATGATTGCAGCATAGGACGCGATCCCCTTTGCTCATTTTCATATGAGGCCTCTTCAACTTTGCATGTTGCACCAATGGTGCAAGGATTATACTCGAATATCACAACTAATATTCTTGGATCACAACACTCATTTTTCTCTGACATGGTGGCTACACCACCAATATCTTCAAGGGGCCTCCTTTGTTCATCCTACCTGATCTGTGATCACAACAGATGTAAGTCTTACAGGTTGGGGAGCAGTATGGGGGTCCCTGACTGCACAAGGAGTCTGGAATGCTCAGGAAACAAAAATTCCGATAAATATCTAAGAAATTCGTGCTCTTTACAAAGCTCTTCAAGCTTGGCCTCTTTTAAAGAACAAGCCTTATCTTCGTTTTCAGACAGACAATATCACAACAGTGGCATATGTCAATCATCAAGCAGGAACTCAAAGCTACCCAGCCATGAAAGAAGTATCTCAGATACTTTCTTGGGCAGATACCAATTCCTGTCTCATCACTGCGATTCACATCCCAGGTGTGGACAACTGGGAGGCAGATTATCTCAGCTGTCAGTCACTACACCCGGGAGAATGGTCTCTCCACCAGAATGTATTCTTACAAATTGTTTAAGTCTTCCCCAGATAGATCTCATGGCCTCTCATTTGAACAAGAAACTTCCCAGATACCTTGCAAGGTGATGGGATCCTCAGGCAGAAATGACGGATGCTCTAACAGTTCCTTGGTCATTCCAATATGCTTATATATTTCCTCCAATAGTTCTGCTGTCCAGAGTGATTTAAAAAATCAAGATGGAACAATCATCTGTACTTCTGATAGCCCCTGCATGGCCTCTCAGGATCTGGTATGCAGATCTAGTTAGAATGTCCAGCTTTTTTTAGCGCTGCGGAATCTGTTGGCGCTCTACAAATAACCGATAATAATAATAATAATAATACCTGCCATGGCATCTTCCTCTAAGACTAGACTTTCTGTCTCAAGGTCCCTTCTTTCATCCAGACATAAAATCTCTGAACTTAATGGCGT
Source organism: Bombina bombina (assembly GCF_027579735.1). Lineage (NCBI taxonomy): Eukaryota > Metazoa > Chordata > Amphibia > Anura > Bombinatoridae > Bombina > Bombina bombina. Next base: position 350,934,332 of record NC_069504.1, read on the forward strand.
GGAGATTGAACGCCTAGTTCTCAGTCACAGAGGTTTTTAAGAATCTGTAATTAATACTATGATTGAAGCAAGAAAACCTGTTTCCAGGAAAATTTATTATAAGGTTTGGAAAACGTATATTTCCTGGTGTTCCACTCATAATTTAGAATTCCTAGAATTCTTTAGTTTCTTTAGGATGGTTTAGATAAGGACTTATCTGCCAGTACTTTGAAAGGATATATTTCTGCTCTTTCTGTAATGTTTTCATCTTCCAGACATTCATTGTTTTGTTCAGGCTTTGTCCAGAATAAAACCTGTTATTAAACCTATTTCTCCTCCATGGAGTCTCAATCTAGTCTTGCAGACTTTACAGTCTCCTCAATTTGAGCCTATGCATTCTTTGGATATTAAACTTCTTTCTTGGAAAGTCTTGTTTCTTTTAGCTATTTCTTCTGCTAGAAGAGTTTCTGAATTATCTGCCCTCTCTTGTGAGTCTCCTTATCTGACTTTTCATCAAGATAAAGCAGTTTTGAGGACTACTTTAAAAAATTTGCCAAAGGTTGTTAATTATAACAACATTAACAGGGAAATTGTTGTTCCTTCTTTGTGTCCTAATCCTAGGAATAATGCTGAAAAGACTTTACACTCTTTAGATGTTGTTAGAGCTTTAAAATAGTATGTTGATGCCATTTCAAACTTCTGATTCACAAAGCTTATTTGGAAGTGGGATTAGTCTTTGCCTCAATGAATTACAGCTCATTCTACAAGATCCTCAAGGTCCTCTCCCTATTATGGGTTGTTTTTAATGGAGAACATCTTTTTTCCTGTGCCTCTTTTTTAATGGCTTTTTATTACTCCTTTTTTTACACCTCACTTCTTGGCTATACATTAAACTGAGATATGAGTGAGGTGGGTGGGGTATTTATAAGCTTTGAGGTTTGGGAAACTTTGCCTCCTCCTGGTAGGAATGTATATCCCATGTGTAATAAATCGTGGACTCTCGCCACCATAAAAGAAATAAAATTATCAGTTAAGTTCTTACATAAATTATTTTTTTTTTCACAACAAAACTAAATCCACAACCCAAACAGAACTCCAAAAATAAAAATCTTTATCTTTAATTTGCTTTTATATGCAATAAAAGTAACTAACAGGGAAAGCCAAAATTAACCTGAGACAACTGCATGAAGGGCTTCCCTACCAATGGCTTCCTCAGAAGAATCAAAAACATCAAAATGGTAGAATTATGTCAAAGTATGCAAAGAAGACCAAGTAGCTGCCCTGCAATTTTGATCAACAGAAGCTTCATTCTTAAAAGCCCAAGAAGATGCTACTGATCTAGTAGAATGGGCAGTAATCAGTTTAGGAGTAGGCTGTTGTTGACCTCCAAGTAAGCCTTATGAATCAAAAGCTTCAACCAACAATCCAAAGAAATGGCAGTGGCTTTCTGCCCTTTGCTAGAACCAGAAAAGTGAACAAACTAGAAGGTTGAAATCTTTAGTAGCATCTACATAATACAAGTTTTAACAACATCAAAGTTATGGGGAAGCCTCTTTGAAGAATTCTTGGGATTAGGGGTTAGATTACTAGTGGCTCGCTAACTGTTGCCCGTGAGCAATATCGGGTTTATCGCATCAGATGTAGCGTGCGTATTACAAGTTGAAAGTAAACGCGTTTGCTTGAGCACAATTTAATTTAACGCAAGTCTGGATATCACGACCTCAGAGTTCTGGTTAACTGTTACACTCTAATAAAAAGTTGCACAAACACTGTGCATTAAAAAGCACAGTTACATAATAATACTGTCTAATACAAATTATAAAAAAAATAATAATAACTGAAGGACACAGTAATATTGCCTCTAGACGCTTCCTATAGCCTGTAATGATTGTCTGGATTCTGGATAAAGGTATTTTGGACCATTCCTCCTTACAAAACATCTCCAGTTCAGTTAGGTTTGATGGTTGCAGAGCATGGACAGCACGCTTCAAATCACCCCACAGATTTTCAATGATATTCAGGTCTGGGGACTGGGATGTCCATTCCAGAACATTGTTCTTGTTCCTCTGCATAAATGCCAGAGTAGATTTTAAGCAGTGTTTTGGGTCGTTGTCTTGTTGCAATATCCAGCCCCAGTGTAACTTCAACATTGTGACTGATTCCTCAACATTATTCTCAAGTATCTGCTGATACTGAGTGGAATCCATGTGACCCTCAACTTTAACAAGATTCCCAGTACCCACAACATGATATCCACCAAAGTTTACTGTGGGTAGCAAATGTTTGTCTTGGAACGCTGTGTTCTTTTGCTGCCATGCATAACGCCCCTTGGCATGACCAAATAATTCAATTTTTGTTTCATCAGTCCACAGCACCTTCTTCCAAAATTAAGCTGGCTTGTCCAAATGTGCGTTTGCATACCTCAAGTGACTGTTTGTGGTGTGTGCAGAAAAGGCTTCTTCCGCATCACTCACCCATACACCTTCTCCTTGTGCAAAGTGCGCTGAATTGTTGAACGATGCACAGTGACACCATCTGCAGCAAGATGATGTTGTAGGTCTTTGGAGGTGGTCTGTGGGCTGTGTTTGACCATTGTCACCATCCTTTGCCTTTGCCTCTCCAATATTTTACTTGGCCTTCCACTTCTGGCCTTAACAAGAACTGTGCCTGTGGTCTTCCATTTCCTCACTATGTTCCTCACAGTGGACACTGACAGATTAAATCTCTGCGATAGCTTTTTGTAGCCTTCCCCTAAACCATAATGTTGAACAATCTTTGTTTTCAGGTCATTTGAGAGTTGTTTTGAGCCCCCCATGTTGCCACTCTTCAGAGCAGAGTCAAAGAGAACAACAACTTGCAATTGGCCACCTTAAATACCCTTTCTCATGATTGGATGCACCTGGCTATGAAGTTCAAGGCTTAATGGGCTCACCAAACCAATTGTGTGTTCCAATTAATCAGTGCTAGGCAGTTACAGGTATTCAAATCAACAAAATGACAAGGATGCCCAAAAGTATGCACCTGTCTAATTTCGTTTTGGATGCATATTGCACATTTTCTGTTAATCCAATAAACCCAATTTCACTACTGAAAAATTAATGTGTCCTTCAGTTATTTGATAGATCAAAATGAAATTGCTGATCCAAACAACCAATTATTTATAAATGAAAATCATGGAAACTTTCAGGGGTGCCTAAACTTTTGCATACAACAAAACTGTATATATGTATAAATCTAAACCTATATATAATCATCTATATATATGTAGGTATATATATATATATATATATATATATATTTATCAAACTACTATCATCTATATATATATATATATATATATATATATATATATATATATATATATATATATATATATATAAAAATATGTATTTATGAATAACATTGAAATGTGAAATATTAATATTTTATGTCGGGTTAGCGAACTTGAGAAAATGTGATTGGGTTTGTGCGACTTTTTGAGTGTTTTTTCCCCTGTTCACACTCCATTAAAATTCTATTCGAGAATATGTTATTGTGGTCGCGATATTATAACTTTGGCTTGTAGCGTATGTCGGTTTAGTGGGTGAACGAAAACGTTTAACTTTCAACTTGTAATACGTGCGATAACCGGTGCGTGTAAAAAGCATAAAAAGAAGTGCAGTCAGCGAGCGAGTGGGAGCAATAAATATCGTTCCACTCATAATTTGGGCCAAAAAAAGGACAACAATTTCCCTACTTATATTATGCGTAGACAACACCTTAGGCAAAAAGACAAACTTGGTTCTCAAAACTGCCTTATCCTAATGAAACATAAGATAAGGAGGATAAGAAGACAGAGCAGACAAATCAGAAACCCTTCTAGCAGAAGAGTTTGCTAAAAGAAACAAAACTTTCCAAGACAAAAGCTTAATATCCACCTTATGCATAGGCAAACTTTCAACACCAAGTTAAAATTCCAAGGAGGAGAAATTGGTTTAATAACAGGCTTAATTCTAGACAAAACCTTCCTGAAGAAACTGCAAAATCCTAGGAATTCTAAAAGAATGCCAGGAAAAAACATGATCCACACACCAATAAATAAAGGCCAGGACTTATGATATATTTTCCCAGCCACATGTTTGCAAGCCTGAATCAAAGTATTAACAACAGAATCAGAAAAACCTCAATGCCTAAGGACTAACCAATCAATCTCCATGCCATCAAGCTTACAGCCTTGAGACCCAGACTGAGAAATGGACCTTGTAACAGAAGGTGTGGATGCAGAGGAAGAGACCATGATGGACAAAAACTGAACATTTGAACAAGATCTGCAAACCAAGCCCTGCAAGACCTTGATCTGCAAACCAAGCTCTGCGAGTCCAAGCCGAAGCAATCAGAATTACTGATGACCCCTCTTGCTTGATCCTGGCAATCACTCTGGGCAGAAAAATTAGAGGAGGAAAACATAGGCTATTCAAAAAGAACACGGAGCCACCTCCTTCCTACCCCTCTTTTCCCCCTCCTAATGTGAGTACCATAATAGATATGCAAGACTGTTATTGCTTGACACCACCAGAAAAGCTGGTTACAGAACCCTTGTGTTATCCTTTCAGCATTATATGTTCTGACTATAGCCTTTCTACTCTAAGATCAGCAACCAATATGTACTTTGACAAATATGCTTGTTAATCAAAGTATTAACAACAGAATCAGAAAAACCTCAATGCCTAAGGACTAACCAATCAATCTCCATGCCATCAAGCTTACAGCCTTGAGACCCAGACTGAGAAATGGAACTTGTAACAGAAGGTGTGGATGCAGAGGAAGAGACCATGATGGACAAAAACTGAACATTTGAACAAGATCTGCAAAGCAAGCCCTGCAAGACCTTGATCTGCAAAGCAAGCCCTGCGAGTCCAAGCCGGAGCAATCAGAATTACTGATGACCCTTCTTGCTTGATCCTGGCAATCACTCTGGGCAGAAAAATTAGAGGAGGAAAACATAGGCTATTCAAAAAGACCACAGAGCCACCTCCTTCCTACCCCTCTTTTCCCCCTCCTAATGTGAGTACCATAATAGATATGCAAGACTGTTATTGCTTGACACCACCAGAAAAGCTGGTTACAGAACCCTTGTGTTATCCTTTCAGCATTATATGTTCTGACAATAGCCTTTCTACTCTAAGATCAGCAACCAATATGTACTTTGACAAATATGCTTGTTAATCTCTATACACAGATACTATTAAGGTTTGTAATATTGTTATATATTGAAGCAAATATGTTAATTACCTTATGTACTTTGATACCTATCAGATGCGGTTACATTGTTTTATTTTGAAAAACGAAATACAAATATTTATAGAAAAAAAGACCATGGAGCATCCACAAATTGCACCTGAGCATCCCTGGACCTTGAAAAGTACCTGGAAAGTTTGTTGTTCAACCGAGAGGCCCTCAGATCTATGTCTGGAAGTCCCCAAAGATCCACAATCTGATTGAAAACATCCAGATGAAGAGACCACTGCTTCACAGTTGTTCACCCCTGGAATATGAACTGCAGAAATCAGAGAACTAATTACTTCTGCCCAAGAAAGAATTCAAGATACCTCTCTCATGGAACTTTGAATTCCTCCCTGATGATTCATATAGACCAATGTTGGGGCATTGTCTGACTGAAAACGGAAATGAGACTCCCTTTTTAACAGAGGCCAACTCTGAAGGGCCCTGAAGATTGCACAGAGCTCCAAAACATTTATTGACAACCTCATCTCCTGAGGAGTCTAAACTCCTTGTGCCCTCTAAGACCCCCATAAGGCCCCCCAACCTGAAAGACTAGCATCTGTAGGGATCACAGTCCAAATAGGACAAGAAAAAGAAGCCTCCTGCATAATAAGCTGATGATTCAGCCACCAAGACAGGGACTTTATCTGTGATCCAGATAAATCTTTTAAGACAGCTGGGTAAAATCTCTGCATATAAAGTTGAAGAGGTCTCATGTGGAAATGAGCAAGCAGAATAAAATCTAATTCAGCAATCATCTGGCCTAAAACCTCAATATAAAGAGCATTTGAGGGAAAAGAAAGAAACTGAAGGTTTAAACAAGCTGACACTAGCTTCAACCTACCCTGAGGTCAGGGTACCAGGTACATGACCGAGATGAAAAATGCTAAATTAATCACACCTTTATTAAAAAAATAACAAAAATTATAATGAGTCCAAAAGCCAAAATCCAATCCAGGAGTCAAAGTTAGAGCAGAAAGTCAGGTGAGCCAGGTCAAGAACCAAAGTGAGTTGTCAGACGAGCCGGGGTCAGGAACATGAAGATCAGTAAAATCAGGAA